>NC_092335.1:597290000-597632142 GCF_046630445.1 Rutidosis leptorrhynchoides
CTTAACTTGATCAAAACACCTTAAAATCCATTTGTTGCTTCTGTTCGGCTTTCTTTTCTCCCACGATCACCAACACCACTAATTTAGCTGCTGCAACTCTCTTATTAATTCGGATTTGCTGTTCGAACTCAAGACCCATAACAACCACCTTCACCTTCCACTTCTCTCTAGCATGCTCTCTTTCTAATATTTCCGTTAGATTGAAACCCATCTTGCTTCGTTACTATGTTACCTCTATCTTCCTGCTCCTTCGAAACTTTTATACTTTTGAAGTTAAAAAAAAAAAAAAAAAAACAGATGGTCGAGCTAAGCTTTGTTTTATATTGAAACAAAAGTTATTTATATAACTCAAATGTTGCATCAAGGAGTGCTTTTCTTTTCTTTCCAGCTGGTATCACTTTATTCTCGTGATTGAAGTGGGCCGAAGGACAACTAATCCACTCATATGGGTTCTTTTTATCAAATAATTAAGTATTACACCTTTGATAAATGTCGGCCAACTAAGAGACCTTTTCCTCCACTTAAAACCGAAAAATCTTGTTCCCTAAACAGCTAAATTTATCATGCTAATGCTATACGTGTTTTTTTCTCTTTTATCCGATCACTATCACCTATCTTGGATTCCAAACACCCCTTGCCAATCTTTAATTTAAACCGATACCTCTGTAGGGCATTAACACGAGAACTCATACCTACACACAACCCTAAACTAAACTTTTGGATTTGGGTACTCATTCTTGGGCCGAAAGTTTTATATTCATTAGACCGTGATCTGTTATTGGGCCACCTGGAACCCACTCGATTGTTGTTACTGCTATCTGACTTCGGTTTCCATTCTAAATTGGTTTTACAACGAAGACTGTGAAGAAGATAGCGAACAGATGGTGTAACGATTAGAATTGGGGTGATAGTGAATATTGATGTTCATAAGTAAGATGATAATGATAAATATGATTTTATGTTTGATAACGATGTTGGTGATAACAATAATAATACGATTATGATAATTGATTATTATAATGTGATGATGATAATGAGATCAGTAATGATGGTTAGATGATGATGAAAATGATTATAATGAAAATAAGGATGATGAAGATGCAAGTGGGTTTTGTAAGAGGAAGAGGATAGACTGATCTAACGATTTAATAGAATTAAGTTACGGATTTAAAACAGAAAAACATAAGCAGAGCAGATGGTTGGGTGCATGTTGGGGAACGAGTGGTCTCGGGTTCGAGCCTGGGTTGAGGCAGTTTAGTCTTTTTGGGAGCCTATTAATCTTTTGAGGTAGCCATATTATTTATATTATTATCCATATTATTATAACTACTAATATTACTAATATCATTGTTATTATTAGTACTATTAATAATAATATCATTAGTATTAAAAAGATTAATAAAATTTTGTTATTTTTACTATTAACATTAGTATTAGTATTAATATATTATTATGATTGTTATCATTACTATTATTAATAACATTATTGGTATCTTTATTATTAAAGGTTATCATTTTCATTTTTGTTATAAGTATTATCATTATTATTAATAAAGTTATTATTATTATTATTGTTAGTATTGTTAGATTATTTATTATTATTAACAAAATTATATGATAATTATTATTATTATTATCAATAAACGTTATTAGTATTATCTATATCATTATTATTAAAAATTAAAAATAATTATGTTTATGAAAATTAAAAGATTTAAGAATCTTATTAAGATTATAAGTATGTTTTACTCATATTAACGGAATTTATTCATATATAACATGTTAGGTAATTTTATTAAAATGCCAATCAAATATATATTGATATAACTATATAAATATCAAACATTCTGAATATTTACACAAACTAAATAAATACAATATATAAATCAGGATATATTATATATCAACTTGTTCGATTTCGATTATATATTTTAATAAATATATAAATGATATAGGTTCATGAATCCGAGGCCAACCCTATACTTGTTCAATGTCGTTCTATATATTTTTACTACAAAATACAATAGGTGAGTTTCATTTGATCCCTTTTACTCTTTACGTTTTTGGGCTGAGAATACATGCAAATGCTTTATTAACTGTTTTACAATAATTATATGCGTGAGTTTCATTTACCTTTTTACCCTTTATATTTTTGGGCTGAGAATACATGTGCAATTTTTATAAATGTTTTACGGAATAGACAAAAGTAACTAAAACTACATTATATGGTTGAATGATCGAAATCGAATATGCCCCTTTTTATTAAGTCTGGTAATCTAAGAATTAGGGAACAGACACCCTAATTGACGCGAACTCTAAAGATAGATCTATCGGGCCCAACAAGCCCCATCCAAAGTACCGGATGTTTTAGTACTTCGAAAATTATATCATGTCCGAAGGAGGATCCCGGAATGATGGGGATATTCTAATATACATATTGTGAATGTTGGTTACCAGGTGTTCAATTCATATGAATGATTTTTATCTCTATGTATGGGATGTATATTGAAATATGAAAATCTTGTGGTCTATTAAAATGATGGAAATGATTATTTATGTTAAACTAATGAACTCACCAACCTTTTGGTTGACACTTTAAAGCATGTTTATTCTCAGGTATGAAAGAAATCTTCCACTGTGCATTTGCTCATTTTAGAGATATTACTTGGAGTCATTCATGACATATCTCAAAAGGCGTTGCATTCGAATCATTGAGTTCATCAAGATTATTATTAAGTCAATTATAGTTGGATATATTATGAAATGATATGCATGCCGTCAACTTTCGATGTAAAGCAAGTTTGTCTTTTAAAAACGAATGCAATGTTTGTAAAATGTATCATATAGAGGTCAAGTACCTCGCGATGTAATCAACTATTACGAATCGTCTATAATCAATATGGACTTCGTCCAGATGGATTAGGATGGGTCGCTTCAGAAAGGGTGATCCGTAAATTAGACTTTTAAACCGTCAAGGTTTTAGCATAACAATAGCATAAGTTCCAGATAAAGTATTCAACACATAATAAACATTTTCAACGGATAGATAAGCATGCAGGATGAAAGCAACTTAAATTAACAAGCTAACTTTATTAAATTAAGGAAAGCGTTTACCGTTTACAGACGAGATCCGGACCATTACAAGTGCTGACATCCTCTAGACCGCTGTAGTGACCCGAACTTTTCCATGTTTATAGATGTATATTAAATGAAATTTTTATTTACATGATTAAGTGTTTCCAACATGTTAAGCAATCAAACTTGTTAAGACTTGATTAATTGAAATAGGTTTCATATAGACAATTGACCACCCAAGTTGACCGGTGATTCACGAACGTTAAAACTTGTAAAAACTATATGATGACATATATATGGTTATATATATATAGTTAACATGATATTATGATAAGTAAACATATCATTAAGTATATTAACAATGAACTACATATGTAAAAGCAAGACTACTAACTTAATGATTTTGAAACGAGACATATATGTAACGATTATCGTTATAACGACATTTAATGTATATATATATCATATTAAGAGATATTCATACATCATAATATCATGATAATATAATAATTTAAAATCTCATTTGATATTATAAACATTGGGTTAACAACATTTAACAAGATCGTTAACCTAAAGGTTTCAAAACAACACTTACATGTAACGACTAACGATGACTTAACGACTCAGTTAAAATGTATATACATGTAGTGTTTTAATATGTATTCATACACTTTTGAAAGACTTCAAGACACTTATCAAAATACTCCTACTTAACAAAAATGCTTACAATTACATCCTCGTTCAGTTTCATCAACAATTCTACTCGTATGCACCCGTATTCGTAATCGTACAATACACAGCTTTTAGAAGTATGTACTATTGGTATATACACTCCAATGATCAGCTCTTAGCAGCCCATGTGAGTCACCTAACACATGTGGGAACCATCATTTGGCAACTAGCATGAAATATCTCATAAAATTACAAAAATATGAGTAATCATTCATGACTTATTTACATGAAAACAAAATTACATATCCTTTATATCTAATCCATACACCAACGACCAAAAACACCTACAAACACTTTAATTCTTCAATTTTCTTCATCTAATTGATCTCTCTCAAGTTCTATCTTCAAGTTCTAAGTGTTCTTCATAAATTCTACAAGTTCTAGTTTCATAAAATCAAGAATACTTCCAAGTTTGCTAGCTTACTTCCAATCTTGTAGAGTGATCATCCAACCTCAAGAAATCTTTCTTATTTACAGTAAGATATCTTTCTAATACAAGGTAATACTCATATTCAAACTTTGATTCAATTTCTATAACTATAACAATATTATTTCGAGTGAAAATCTTACTTGAACTGTTTTCGTGTCTTGATTCTGCTTCAAGAACTTTCAAGCCATCCAAGGATCCTTTGAAGCTAGTTCCATTTTTCTCATTTCCAGTAGCTTTATCCAGAAAACTTGAGGTAGTATTGATGTTCATAACATCATTCGATTCATACATATAAAGCTATCTTATTCGAAGGTTTAAACTTGTAATCACTAGAACATAGTTTAGTTAATTCTAAACTTGTTCGCAAACAAAAGTTAATCCTTCTAACTTGACTTTTAAAATCAACTAAACACATGTTCTATATCTATATGATATGCTAACTTAATAATTTAAAACCTGAAAACACGGAAAACACCGTAAAACCGAATTTACGCCGTCGTAGTAACACCGCGGGCTGTTTTGGGTTAGTTAATTAAAAACTATGATAAACTTTGATTTAAAAGTTGTTCTTCTGGGAAAATGATTTTTCTTATGAACATGAAACTATATCCAAAAATCATGGTTAAACTCAAAGTGGAAGTATGTTTTCTAAAATGGTCATCTAGACGTCGTTCTTTCGACTGAAATGACTACCTTTACAAAAATGACTTGTAACTTATGTTTCCGACTATAAACCTATAATTTTTCTGTTTAGATTCATAAAATATAGTTCAATATGAAACCATAGCAATTTGATTCACTCAAAACGGATTTAAAATGAAGAAGTTATGGGTAAAACAAGATTGGATAATTTTTCTTGTTGTAAGCAACGTGAAAATTGGGGTAACAAATCTATATTAATCATATCCTAGCTAACTTATATTGTATTATACATGTATTCTAATATATTATGTAATCTTGGGATACCATAGACACGTATGCAAATGTTTTGACATATCATATCGACCCATGTGTATATATTATTTGGAACAACCATAGACACTCTATATGCAGTAATGTGGGAGTTAGCTATACAGGGTTGAGGTTAATTCCAAAAATATATATACTTTGAGTTGTGATCTAGCCTGAGACGTGTATACACTAGGTCGTGGATTGATTCAAGATAATATATATCAATTTTTTTCTGTACATCTAACGTTGGACAACTAGTTGTAGGTTACTAACGAGGACAACTGACTTAATAAACCTAAAACATCAAAATGTATTAAAAGTGTTGTAAATATATTTTGAATATACTTTGATATATATGTACATATTTGTTATAGGTTCATGAATCGACCAGTGGCCAAGTCTTACTTCCCGACGATGTAAAAATCTGTGAAAGTGAGTTATAGTCTCACTTTTAAAATCTAATATTTTTGGGATGAGAATACATGCAGGTTTTATAAATGATTTACAAAATAGACACAAGTACGTGAAACTACATTTTATGGTTGAATTATCGAAATCGAATATGCCCCTTTTTATTAAGTCTGGTAATCTAAGAATTAGGGAACAGACACCCTAATTGACGCGAATCCTAAAGATAGATCTATTGGGCCTAACAAACCCCATCCAAAGTACCGGATGCTTTAGTACTTCGAAATTTATATCATATCCGAAGGGTGTCCCGGAATGATGGGGATATTCTTATATATGCATCTTGTTAATGTCGGTTACCAGGTGTTCACCATATGAATGATTTTTATCTCTATGTATGGGATGTATATTGAAATATGAAATCTTGTGGTCTATTGTTACGATTTGATATATATAGGTTAAACCTATAACTCACCAACATTTTTGTTGACGTTTAAAGCATGTTTATTCTGAGGTGAATATTAAGAGCTTCCGCTGTTGCATACTAAAATAAGGACAAGATTTGGAGTCCATGTTTGTATGATATTATGTAAAAACTGCATTCAAGAAACATATGTCGATGTAATATATTTCTATTGTAAACCATTATGTAATGGTCGTGTGTAAACAGTATATTTTAGATTATCATTATTTGATAATCTACGTAATGCTTTTGAAACCTTTATTGATAAAATAAAGGTTATGGTTGTTTTAAAAATGAATGCAGTCTTTGAAAAACGTCTAATATAGAGGTCAAAACCTCGCAACGAAATCAATTAATATGGAACGTTTATAATCAATATGAACAGGACATTTCAGTTGGTATCCGAGCGTTGGTCTTAGAGAACCAGAATTTTGCATTAGTGTGTCTTATCGAGTTTGTTAGGATGCATTAGTGAGTCTGGACTTCGACCGTGTTTACTTGAAAAATGATTGCTTAACAAATTTTGTTGGAAACTATATATTTTTAACATGTGAATATTATGTGATATATTAATCTCTTAACACGTTTGATATTATGTGATAGATGTCTACCTCTAGAGCAAGTCCCATTGACTCACCTAATAATAATGAAGAGTCAAATGTAAATTGGAATGATTCGTGGACTGATTCACAAGTTCCCGAAGAGGAACCGGAAGAAGAGTCGGAACCGGAAGAAGAATCGGAACCGGAAGAAGAAATAGAACATGTGGGGGAAATAATAAAACGGTTAAGTAGAAGAAAATCCTCAACCAACCGACCAAAGTTAATTATGGTCAATGGTGTTTCCGCCAAAGAATCAAAGTATTGGGAGGATTACGAATTCTCCGATGAATCGGATCCCGACAAGGATTCCGATGATGTTATATAAATTACCCCAACACAATTTAATAAGGCAAAAGAGAACAATAAGGGAAAGGGCATAAAAATAGAGAAATTTGATTCCAAACCCGATGAACTTTATATGTATCGTCAACACCCGTATTTTTTAAGTTGTGACAATAACCCGGGAACCTCTAAACCACCAGGTTTTTCTAAACCAATGTGGAAAACGACGGCTCGTATTAGGGGAACATCATATATCCCTAGAAACTTGGCAAAACGAACTAAAACCGAAGAAGAAGAAACGAGCGAGTCGGAATAAGATAGTTGTATTCGTGTGGTGTAATATATGTAATATAGTGTGCTTATGCTTTATGATATATGTAAAAATTGCTTGTATTAATAAGTATTTTTTTTTATGAATCTAACTCTTGTCTATTTTACAGTATAAAAACACAAAATGGATAGACAATCCAATATTTTAAGAGACCTACCCGGAGACATGATTGATGAAATCTTGTCTAGAGTCGGTCAGAATTCCTCGGCACAACTATTTAAGGCGAGATCAGTTTGTAAGACATTCGAAGAACGTTCCAAGAATGCGTTGATTTATAAAAGGCTTTCGTTCGAAAGATGGGGGATATCACATTGGGAAATCCATAAGTTACGATGTGTTTACTTTGACGCATATATTGCGGGGAACCCAAATGCTATTTTATGCAATGGGTTAAGAAATTATTTTGACTCAATATATCTGAATATAGGACTTCGTGATTTAGAAAAAGCGGCTAACATGCAACATAAAGAAGCATGTTATGCTTACGGGTTAGTAATGTTCGCTTCTCACCAAAGTGAGAACAAGAACATCGGGCTACAACTATTAAACAAAACGTTCCCACAAGTGACGGAGTCGGTAATTGGGGTAAGAAATGAGGTTTTTAGGTTATTACGAGACTGTTGGTCATTACGTAACCTTCATCCTTTTGACGACGTTACAACACATTGTCTTACTATCGGTCACAACGGTTTTGTTCCACAAAACCAAGGATGGAAAGTGGTATTAGTAAAACCAGAATGCATGACTTGTTTCTGGACGTAATTACGTGTCTTTATTGCCTTTGCTGAACGCCTTATTTATTAACTAGAATTATCTTCGCAACTACTTTGTATCAAAGTTTTATGTGCTATATTTCATGCTATATGTAAAAAAAAAAAGTGGTATTGTAAGTTTGCAAGTTATTGTATAAAGGTTTGAATATGATAATTTTTTTTTTTGTGATTAGTTTTTCATATAGAATTGTAGTAGTTGAAATGGTATGTTAGCTACTAAGTATGAACTTAACGGGTAGGTACTACCCGAATTAAAGAGTATAAAACGCTAATATGAAGAAAGAGCTTTTATAAATAAGTTCATATTAAGCTACGAAATACTATTGACTACTCTTGATATTCTATATGATTAACTCGTTTCATTTGACTATTTTGAAGGAAATGGCACCGACTACTCGACACACCTTGAATATGAGCGAAGAGGAATTTCGTGCCTTTCTTGCTTCAAACATAGCCGCAGTACAGGCTGCGCTACATACCAACAATAACCTTGGATCTAGCAGTACAGGAAATCGTGTAGGATGCACCTACAGAGAATTCACTGCTTGCAAACCTTTGAAATTTGATGGAACCGAAGGACCGATCGGATTGAAACGGTGGACCGAGAAGGTCGAATCGGTGTTTGCCATAAGTAAGTGTACTGAAGAGGACAAAGTGAAGTACGCTACGCATACCTTCACAGGTTCTGCGTTAACATGGTGGAATACCTATCTAGAGCAAGTGGGACAAGATGATGCTTACGCACTACCGTGGTCAGCATTCAAGCACTTGATGAAAGAGAAGTACCATCCCAGAACCGAGGTCAATAAGCTCAAGACAGAACTTAGAGGGTTACGAACCCAAGGATTTGATATTACCACGTACGAAAGACGATTCACAAAATTATGCCTATTGTGTCCGAGAGCGTTCGAAGATGAGGAAGAGAAGATCGACGCGTTTGTGAAAGGATTACCGGAAAGAATCCAAGAAGATATAAGTTCACACGAGCCCGCCTCCATACAACAAGCATGTAGAATGGCTCACAAACTAGTGAACCAGATTGAAGAAAGAATTAAAGAACAGACTGCTGAAGAGGCCAATGTGAAGCAAGTCAAAAGAAAGTGGGAGGAAAACGGTGATAAGAATCACCAATACAACAACAACAGCAATTACAACAATAATCGCAACAATATCCCAACAATCGCAACATCAATCGCAACTACAACAAACGGCCCAACAACAACAACAACAACAACAACAACAACAGCAACAGCAACTACAACAATCATCCCAACAACAATAATAACCGCAACAACAACAACAATCAGAAGCAGCTATGCCAAAGGTGTGAAAAGTATCACTCGGGGTTCTGCACAAAATTTTGCAACAAGTGTAAAAGAAATGGTCATAGCGTGGCGAAGTGTGAGGTCTACGGACCAGGGGTTAACAGAACGAAAGGAACAAATGGTGTCGGAACGAGTAATGGCGGAGCAAGTAGTGTCAGAGCAAGTTATGCCAATGTAGTTTGTTATAAATGTGAAAAACCGGGCCACATTATTAGAAATTGCCCGAACCAGGAGAACACGAATGGACAAGGCCGCGGAAGAGTTTTCAATATTAATGCGGCAGAGGCACAGGAAGACCCGGATCTTGTTACGGGTACGTTTCTTATTGACAATAAATATGCTTACGTTTTATTTGATTCGGGTGCGGATAGAAGCTATATGAGTAGAGATTTTTGTGCTAAATTAAGTTGTCCATTGACGCCTTTGGATAGTAAATTTTTACTCGAATTAGCAAATGGTAAATTAATTTCAGCAGATAATATATGTCGAAATCGAGAAATTAAACTGGTTAGCGAAACATTTAAGATTGACATGATACCAGTAGAGTTAGGGAGTTTTGATGTGATAATCGGTATGGACTGGTTGAAAGAAGTGAAAGCAGAGATCGTTTGTTACAAAAATGCAATTCGCATTATACGAGAAAAAGGAAAACCCTTAATGGTGTATGGAGAAAAGGGCAACACGAAGCTACATCTTATTAGTAATTTGAAGGCACAAAAACTAATAAGAAAAGGTTGCTATGCTGTTCTAGCACACGTCGAGAAAGTACAAACTGAAGAAAAGAGCATCAATGATGTTCCCGTTGCAAAATAATTTCCCGATGTATTTCTGAAAGAATTACCGGGATTACCCCCACATCGATCCGTTGAATTTCAAATAGATCTTGTACCAGGAGCTGCACCAATAGCTCGTGCTCCTTACAGACTCGCACCCAGCGAGATGAAAGAACTGCAAAACCAATTACAAGAACTTTTAGAGCGTGGTTTCATTCGACCAAGCACATCACCGTGGGGAGCTCCTGTTTTGTTTGTCAAGAAGAAAGATGGTACATTCAGGTTGTGTATCGACTACCGAGAGTTGAACAAACTTACCATCAAGAACCGCTACCCACTACCGAGAATCGACAACTTATTTGATCAACTACAAGGCTCGTATGTTTATTCAAAGATTGACTTACGTTCCGGGTATCATCAAATGCGGGTGAAAGAAGATGATATTCCAAAGACTGCTTTCAGAACACGTTACGGTCATTACGAGTTTATGGTCATGCCGTTTGGTTTAACTAATGTACCAGCTGTGTTCATGGACCTTATGAACCGAGTGTGTGGACCATACCTTGACAAGTTTGTCATTGTTTTCATTGATGACATACTTATTTACTCAAAGAATGACCAAGAACACGGTGAACATTTGAGAAAGGTGTTAGAAGTATTGAGGAAGGAAGAATTGTACGCTAAGTTTTCAAAGTGTGCATTTTGGTTGGAAGAAGTTCAATTCCTCGGTCACATAGTGAACAAAGAAGGTATTAAGATGGATCCGGCAAAGATAGAAACTGTTGAAAAGTGGGAAACCCCGAAAACTCCGAAACACATACGCCAGTTTTTAGGACTAGCTGGTTACTACAGAAGGTTCATCCAAGACTTTTCCAGAATAGCAAAACCCTTGACTGCATTAACGCATAAAGGAAAGAAATTTGAATGGAAGGATGAACAAACGAAAGCGTTTCAGTTATTGAAGAAAAAGCTAACTACGACACCTATATTGTCATTGCCTGAAGGGAATGATGATTTTGTGATTTATTGTGACGCATCAAAGCAAGGTCTCGGTTGTATATTAATGCAACGAACGAAGGTGATTGCTTATGCGTCTAGACAATTGAAGATTCACGAACAAAATTATACGACGCATGATTTGGAATTAGGCGCGGTTGTTTTTACATTAAAGACTTGGAGGCACTACTTATATGGGGTCAAAAGTATTATATATACCGACCACAAAAGTCTTCAACACATATTTAATCAGAAACAACTGAATATGAGGCAACGTAGGTGGATTGAATTGTTGAATGATTACGACTTTGAGATTCGTTACCACCCGGGGAAGGCATATGTGGTAGCCGACGCCTTGAGCAGGAAGGACAGAGAACCCATTCGAGTAAAATCTATGAATATAATGATTCACAATAACCTTACTACTCAAATAAAGGAGGCGCAACAAGGAGTTTTAAAAGAGGGAAATTTAAAGGATGAAATACCCAAAGGATCGGAGAAGCATCTTAATATTCGGGAAGACGGAACCCGGTATAGGGCTGAAAGGATTTGGGTACCAAAATTTGGAGATATGAGAGAAATGGTACTTAGAGAAGCTCATAAAACCAGATACTCAATACATACTGGAACGGGGAAGATGTACAAGGATCTCAAGAAACATTTTTGGTGGCCGGGTATGAAAGCCGATGTTGCTAAATACGTAGGAGAATGTTTGACGTCTTCTAAGGTCAAAGCTGAGCATCAGAAACCATCAGGTCTACTTCAACAACCCGAAATCTCGGAATGGAAATGGAAAAACATTACCATGGATTTCATCACTAAATTGCCAAGGACTGCAAGTAGTTTTGATACTATTTGGGTAATAGTTGATCGTCTCACCAAATCAACACACTTCCTGCCAATAAGAGAAGATGACAAGATGGAGAAGTTAGCACGATTGTATTTGAAGAAAGTCGTCTCCAGACATGGAATACCAATCTATATTATCTCTGATAGGGATGGCAGATTTATTTCAAGATTCTGGCAGACATTACAGCAAGCATTAGGAATTCGTCTAGACATGAGTACTGCCTATCATCCACAAACTGATGGGTAGAGCGAAAGGACGATACAAACACTTGAAGACATGCTACGAGCATGTGTTATTGATTTCGGAAACAGTTGGGATCGACATCTACCGTTAGCAGAATTTTTCTACAACAACAGCTACCATTCAAGCATTGAGATGGCACCGTTTGAAGCACTTTATGGTAGAAAGTGCAGGTCTCCGATTTGTTGGAGTGAAGTGGGGGATAGATAGATTACGGGTCCGGAGATAATACAAGAAACTACCGAGAAGATCATCCAAATTCAACAACGGTTGAAAACCGCCCAAAGTCAACAAAAGAGCTACGCTGACATTAAAAGAAAAGATATAGAATTTGAAATTGGAGAGATGGTCATGCTTAAAGTTGCACCTTGGAAAGGTGTTGTTCGATTTGGTAAACGAGGGAAATTAAATCCAAGGTATATCGGACCATTCAAGATTATTGATCGTGTCGGACCAGTAGCTTACCGACTTGAGTTACCTCAACAACTCGCGGCTGTACATAACACTTTCCACGTCTCGAATTTGAAGAAATGTTTTGCTAAAGAAGATCTCACTATTCCGTTAGATGAAATCCAAATCAACGAAAAACTTCAATTCATTCGAAGAACCCGTCGAAATAATGGATCGTGATGTTAAAAGACTTAAGCAAAACAAGATACCAATTGTTAATGTTCGATGGAATGATCGTAGAGGACCCGAGTTCACTTGGGAATGAGAAGATCGGATGAAGAAGAAATACCCGCATTTATTTCCAGAAGATACGTCAACACCTCCAACTGCTTAAAATTTCGGGACGAAATTTATTTAACTGGTAGGTACTGTAGTGACCCGAACTTTTCCATGTTTATATATATATTAAATGAAATTGTTATTTACATGATTAAGTGTTTCCAACATATTAAGCAATCAAATTTGTTAAGACTTGATTAATTGATATAGGTTTCATATAGACAATTGACCACCCAAGTTGACCGGTGATTCACGAACGTTAAAACTTGTAAAAACTATATGATGACATTTATATGGTTATATATATAGTTAACATGATATTATGATAATTAAACATATCATTAAGTATATTAATAATGAACTACATATGTAAAAACAAGACTACTAACTTAATGATTTTGAAACGAGACATATATGTAACGATTATCGTTGTAACGACATTTAATGTATATATATCATATTAAGAGATATTTGTACATCATAATATCATGATAATATAATAATTTAAAATCTCATTTGATATTATAAATATTGGGTTAACAACATTTAACAAGATCGTTAACCTAAAGATTTCAAAACAACACTTACATGTAACGACTAACGATGACTTAACGACTCAGTTAAAATGTATATACATGTAGTGTTTTAATATGTATTCATACACTTTTGAAAGACTTCAAGACACTTATCAAAATACTTCTACTTAACAAAAATGCTTACAATTACATCCTCGTTCAGTTTCATCAACAATTCTACTCGTATGCACCCGTATTCGTACTCGTACAATACACAGCTTTTAGATGTATGTACTATTGGTATATACACTGCAATGATCAGCTCTTAGCAGCCCATGTGCGTCACCTAACACATGTGGGAACCATCATTTGGCAACTAGCATGAAATATCTCATAAAATTACAAAAATATGAGTAATCATTCATGACTTATTTACATGAAAACAAAATTACATATCCTTTATATCTAATCCATACACCAACGACCAAAATCACCTACAAACACTTTAATTCTTCAATTTTCTTCATCTAATTGATCTCTCTCAAGTTCTATTTTCAAGTTCTAAGTGTTCTTCATAAATTCTACAAGTTCTAGTTTCATAAAATCAAGAATACTTCCAAGTTTGCTAGCTTACTTCCAATCTTGTAGAGTGATCATCCAACCTCAAGAAATCTTTCTTATTTACAATAAGATATCTTTCTAATACAAGGTAATACTCATATTCAAACTTTGATTCAATTTCTATAACTATAACAATCTTATTTCGAGTGAAAATCTTACTTGAACTGTTTTCGTGTCATGATTCTGCTTCAAGAGCTTTCAAGCCATCCAAGGATCCTTTGAAGCTAGATCCATTTTTCTCATTTCCAGTAGCTTTATCCAGAAAACTTGAGGTAGTATTGATGTTCATAACATCATTCGATTCATACATATAAAGCTATCTTATTCGAAGGTTTAAACTTGTAATCACTAGAACATAGTTTAGTTAATTCTAAACTTGTTCGCAAACAAAAGTTAATCTGTAACGACCCGGAATTTTTCGATCGTTCTATACTTATGAGATTAATATTTACATAAATTAAACCTTACCAACATGATAAGCAATCCAAACTGTTGAGACTTATATTTTTGAAAAAAGTTTTACACAACGTTTGACCGTCCAATTTGACCGATGATATCACGAACTATATAACACACGATAATTATACGATTATGTATATGTACATATCTATACATATTTAACATGATTTAAGGATGGTTTAACATTTCATTGTGAACTAACAACAATGAGTTATAAGTATACTTTGAGACCACTAACTTAAGTTTTCAAAACGATAACTATATGTAACGTTCTTTAACATATATACTTACAATTTATAATGTGTTGTGATTTATGTCACCAATATGATTTAAGTGTAATGGGATTAATTTGTAACCAAAATAATCTTGATAAATATCGAACAAGTTTGGGGAAGTGTGGAGTGCACACTTGTTTGAACTTATCTAGATTATGACGGGGGTTCGGGGGCAGCGCCCCCTATAAGCGGGGTCCAAGGGGCGGCAACCCCTGGCGGGGTCCAAGGGGCAGAGCCCCTGGCTGGGGTCGAGCTGCCAAGTCAGCTTGGAAATTTTTTTTGGGCTAACATTGCTTTATTAAAAATGTCTTAAAATTTTATTTTTGGCCCGGTTGGACCCAAAATAAAAGCCCAATTTTGAGCTTCTTTTACCGTATCATACCCATCATCTATACGTATTTACTATTGGTAAATACACATCAAATCAATATCCTTATCAGCCTTAGATCTGCCCTAGATAAGAGGGAATCTTATTTGTAAGCTAGCATACATTATTACTCAAAAATTCAACACAATAATTTGTCCTTGTTCCCTCAACAACCAGACTGTCCTATAAGTATCACCATCACCTTGGTTTTTCATTTCATTCTTACAACCATATTTCTCTAACCAAAAACACACTCTTAGGAACTCTAAGTGTTCTTCACAATCTCAGCAAATACTCATGAAGAACTAGCTTCATGAACAACCTATAATCATCATAAGAAAGTTTGATCAAGATTATTTTCTATCTTTTCTAGTAGCTTTATCCAAGTAACTTGAGGTAGTAACCTTATTCATAATCTTATTCTATTCATATTTATATAGCTATCTTATTTTGTGTTATAAAATTTTTAACAACAAGAACATAGTTTGAATGATTTCAAACCTGTTCGCAAACTAAATAGATCCTTCTAATTTGATTTTTAAAACACTTCAAAACCTGTAATATATCATATTATGACAAAATCGGATTAATCATATCTTGGCTAATTAACATAATATTTAATATATATTTACTTATGATTTGATTTTATATATTTCAGGACCACCCGTAAACAACACGAGAAGATTAATCATAAGACCTCATGATTGTACGCAACACGTCATCTGACAACACGGTACTTTATGTACGCAACACGTCATTTGACAACATGGTACCATGGGTCGAGATTAATTCTGATCAATACGAATACGATGGGGTCTTTATTTATTTTATTGAGCAACTAATTGTGGACCATTAACAACAGACTGCTAACTACGGACTAAGAAAATATTAAAAGTATTATAAGTATATATATATGTAACGATTACTTGAAAAGAAAATATGTTGATATATTATATATATGGTTAGGTTCGTGATATCTATCGGAGACCAAGTCGAGTTAAATACCTTCAAGGAAAAGGTGAGTATATAGTCCCACTTTTAAACTCTAAATATTTCGGGATGAGAATACATGCATTTTATGATTTACGTTATGGACACAAGTGATTAAAATTATATATTCTACGTTGAGTTGTACCACTGGCATATCTCCCTGTAACTTGGTAACTACTATTTACATGTGGTATTGTAAACGCGAATCCTGTTGATAGATCTATCGGGCCTGACAACCCCAACCGGACTGGACGACCAGTATTCAACGGTTGCACAGTACTTCGTTTCGGTGACTACACTTGGTACGGTGTAGTAAGATTTCATAATAAAGGGAATATGCGACGTTGATTAAATGTTAAGTATGGTTATCAAGTGCTCAACAACTTAGAATATTTTTATTAAAACGTTTATATATGAAATCTTGTGGTCTATATTCATAACGCTGCCGGCATTAAACCTATATCTCACCAACTTTATGTTGACGTTTTAAGCATGTTTATTCTCAGGTGATAACTAAAAGCTTCCGCTGCAACATGTTGAATTTAAGCAAGATCTTGAGTATGCATATTTGTGTCAAAAATAAAACTGCATATCGGAGGATTTGTAATGTAAAATATGTTGGAAGTCGTATTGTTATTATCACATGTAAAGTTTGTAAGTCTAAGATTATCGCTAAACGATAATCATTATTATCTTGTTTAAACCTTGTATTTATAATAAAAGTTATGGTTTGTATTGTAAAAACGAATGCAGTTTTTGAAAAACGTCGCATATAGAGGTCAATACCTCGCGATGAAATCATATGTTATTGTATTCGTCCTTATGGTTAAGGTCGGGTTATGACATAATCCTTCTAACTTGACTTTTAAAATCAACTAAACACATGTTCTAACTTAATGATTTAAAACCTGAAAACACGAAAAACACCGTAAAACCGGATTTACGCCGTCGTAGTAACACCGCGGGCTGTTTTGGGTTAGTTAATTAAAAACTATGATAAACTTTGATTTAAAAGTTTTTCTTCTGGGAAAATAATTTTTCTTATGAACATGAAACTATATCCAAAAATCATGGTTAAACTCAAAGTGAAAGTATGTTTTCTAAAATGGTCATCTAGACGTCGTTCTTTCGACTGAAATGACTACCTTTACAAAAATGACTTGTAACTTATATTTTCGACTATAAACCTATACTTTTTCTGTTTAGATTCATAAAATAGAGTTCAATATGAAACCATAGCAATTTGATTCACTCAAAACGGATTTAAAATGAAGAAGTTATGGGTAAAACAAGATTGGATAATTTTTCTTGTTGTAAGCAACGTGAAAATTGGTAACAAATCTATATTAATCATATCCTAGCTAACTTATATTGTATTATACATGTATTCTAATATATTATGTAATCTTGGGATACCAGAGACACGTATGCAAATGTTTTGACATATCATATCGACCCATGTGTATATATTATTTGGAACAACCATAGACACTCTATATGCAGTAATGTGGGAGTTAGCTATACAGGGTTGAGGTTAATTCCAAAAATATATATACTTTGAGTTGTGATCTAGCCTGAGACGTGTATACACTAGGTCGTGGATTGATTCAAGATAATATATATCAATTTTTTTCTGTACATCTAACGTTGGACAACTAGTTGTAGGTTACTAACGAGGACAACTGACTTAATAAACCTAAAACATCAAAATGTATTAAAAGTGTTGTAAATATATTTTGAATATACTTTGATATATATGTACATATTTGTTATAGGTTCATGAATCGACCAGTGGCCAAGTCTTACTTCCCGACGAAGTAAAAATCTGTGAAAGTGAGTTATAGTCTCACTTTTAAAATCTAATATTTTTGGGATGAGAATACATGCAGGTTTTATAAATGATTTACAAAATAGACACAAGTACGTGAAACTACATTTTATGGTTGAATTATCGAAATCGAATATGCCCCTTTTTATTAAGTCTGGTAATCTAAGAATTAGGGAACAGACACCCTAATTGACGCGAATCCTAAAGATAGATCTATTGGGCCTAACAAACCCCATCCAAAGTACCGGATGCTTTAGTACTTCGAAATTTATATCATATCCGAAGGGTGTCCCGGAATGATGGGGATATTCTTATATATGCATCTTGTTAATGTCGGTTACCAGGTGTTCACCATATGAATGATTTTTATCTCTATGTATGGGATGTATATTGAAATATGAAATCTTGTGGTCTATTGTTACGATTTGATATATATAGGTTAAACCTATAACTCACCAACATTTTTGTTGACGTTTAAAGCATGTTTATTCTGAGGTGAATATTAAGAGCTTCCGCTGTTGCATACTAAAATAAGGACAAGATTTGGAGTCCATGTTTGTATGATATTATGTAAAAACTGCATTCAAGAAACATATGTCGATGTAATATATTTCTATTGTAAACCATTATGTAATGGTCGTGTGTAAACAGTATATTTTAGATTATCATTATTTGATAATCTACGTAATGCTTTTGAAACCTTTATTGATAAAATAAAGGTTATGGTTGTTTTAAAAATGAATGCAGTCTTTGAAAAACGTCTCATATAGAGGTCAAAACCTCGCAACGAAATCAATTAATATGGAACGTTTATAATCAATATGAACGGGACATTTCAACCGCTCCTATTACAATCTTCGGCGTTCGCCTCCGGGTACTTAATTTTCCGCTCGGAGGTGAGAAGGCCTTGAAAGCTCTAGTGAGAGAAAGTGTATTGTAGTGAGAGAGTGAAAAGAGGTGTGTTGAAAATGGATGACAAAAAGCCTTTAAATAGAAATGAAAATTGCCTGCAAACGGCTGGCAGACCGTTTGGCAGGCCGTTTGGCCAGGCCACCCGTTTGTGATGCCTGTTTGTCTGGGCCGTGTGGCATCCCGTTTCCAAATACGACAGGCAGTTTGGCAAGCCGTTTGGCCTGCCTGACTTGCTGAATTCACTGGATCGTAACTTGATTTTTGTCTTTCATCGTTTTCGCTCTAGAATCTTTGTTTTAGCTCCGATTTTCTTGATTCTTCTTGCAACGTCTTCGTAATTACTTTATCTACAAATTTAACCGAAAAAGGAGGAGGAGGGGGAGGAAGGAGGAGGAGGATTATTTTGCCGACAAAGTTTGAAACTTTATGCTTTTTGGGACTCAATATCGGGGGTAAAAACGTGACTTTTTAGTCGATATCAACGAACAAAAAAGGTCGTGGTCGAACAATTTTTTCAGCTGCATGTTCTACATTTTTTTAGAACAATATGTAGAACACAAGCTTTTTTGTTCGAATACCTTTTTATTGTTCGGCCGCATGTTTTTTGCCTGAATTCGAACGAAAATGCCCAACTCGAACGCATTTTCATTCTACAATTTTGTAGAACCGAACAAAAAATGTAGAACATGCATTTAATTTTTTGTTCGACTCTTATTTTTTTGTTCGGCCGCGTGCTTTTTTTTGTTCGAATTCCCTTCTTTTTTGTTCGCCCGTCAAATTTTTGTTCGGATTACTTTGTTTTTTGCTCGCCCGCGTTTATTTTTGCTCGAATTTCAGTGTATTTGGAGTCCTCAGGGTTCTCACACCAATTGAGTTCTCACTGGATTCTCTTCATATATATATGACCGTTACAAATGAGAACGTTCTCATTATAACTTTTGGTGAGAACAGTTCTGGACCAATCAAAATTAAATCAAACATTTAATATTTTTATTTTATTTTAAAAATTGAAAGGACAAAATAGAGAATTACTGACTACATAACCATGATCTTCCTGTTACCCGTCCCTCTTTTCTTGCTAATTTGTTTCAAACCGTTACATCTCACATTCTTAATTAATTAAAACACTTTCTTCACCAAAAAGAAGCATACACATAATATCGTGTTTCATTATTTAGAGCATGCAAGCAGTGGCGATTTCAGAATTATAACGCAATGGGGTCCTGAATATTTTTTTCAGTACCAATTATATTTTAATGTTATTTTAGTGGTAGTTTACTCTAAAAAAAACTACAAAATTGAAAAATACATGGATCCGAGTAGTTAACTTTAGTGGTATTCTAAATATTTTAAAAGAAAAACTACAAATTTGAAAAATATATGGGGTCCTGCGATTAAATTTAGTGGTATCCTACACAATTTTAAAGAGTATTTTCTACTAAAATTTTTTTAAACTAGTGGTGTGCCGTGAACCCACGGGCATACAAGTGGAGTCGCCACTGCATGCAAGGTAATAATTGTATTAATGGCCATGATGACGTTGTTCTCACTTTCTTCAAATTGGATGTAACTATGTATTATGGATTTATGGTGCATCCGAAAGTGGATTAACACATCTATAATATTTTATCTGAAAATCTGCGCTGGTTACAGGATGCGTATTTTGAAAACAAAATCTGGAAGGAAGATATGCGTGAATTATGCAAGGCTTAAAATATATTCGAATTCTCTGATGCATCAACATTTATCGCTTGAACTATCGCGTACCTAGCTAATCGCTCGAAATTCTCGAGCGCATCGAGATTCATCACATAAACTCTTAAGTTCATCCACGTTAATGCTCGAATTATCTGATGCATTTTGTGAAGAATGGAAGTATAATATGTTTAAGTTGGTTGTTTGAGTATGGATGCTTGAATCATCTTGATGTTTTCATTTTTATTTCATGATCTTCATCTTTTGATGCATAGATCAGATTTGATGTATCATGAGTGAAGATTAAATTGGATGCACAATCATATTGTCTGCAAATGTCTTCTTCTTGATAAAAAAAACATTAGTGATATTATCTCAAATTTTTTATCTATTTGAAAAAATACTCCACTGTGAACTTATGATTATCATCTTAATTTTGTGGATAACATTAATGGATTGATAACACTAAAATATTTATTCCATGGAGGCTTACGATTGTTAGATTAAGGCATCCTAATTTTTTGGATGAGATTAGTGAATTGATAATAATGAAATTTTTACGGGTTGAATGAATTTTTTTGAGATTCAACTTTGAATTTTAAAATTAATCGCATGAAGTTAGGATGTTTAAATGAATGGAACTTACGCTTTTACCCTTTTTATTAAGTTTGAATGTTTTTTAAATGTTATCATAATCAAATATGTTCTCAACATATATGTATATAATAACATTCTCATGGAATGAAACCCTATATATATATATATATATATATATATATATATATATATATATATATATATATATATGTGTGTGAGAATGTTCTCATTTATATAAATGGTGAAAACAAATCTAGACTCTTCATTTTTTTTTATCAATGGTCATGAAAATTGACGGTTATTTAGATTTAAAAAATACGTGAAAAGGGTATGTGTGGAAACATCCATCCTCACTCAAACTTATAACCGTCCGAAAATCTTGTTCATTCGTAATCCATTATCTGTTTTTCAATCAATCGGTTTATTTTAATTTTGTATATAAACATAAACATAAATATAAATAAATATTAAATAATATAATAATATAATAAATATGTGTGTATCTAATCTCCATATTCTTACAACCTCCTTGCTGCACCTTCTTTCTCCCACTGTATATGACTGGATTTTCTTCTTACTTTTATGAATCATACGGCAAGTTTAAATAACTTGTGATCTTCGTCTACGTGATATTCATCCGCAACAGTATTTCGATGGTAATTGCGGCACACTGACACCTATTTCAAAATCGACAACACTTTTATATGCATCCTATCCTATACAATTTATATCTCGGTTTTTTAACATACGTGTAGCCAACTAATGCTAGAGCACTTCGTTTCTGCATCCGAAACGGGTAGTCGAACTTTGATTAAGTTGGAGTTTACATCTTTGTTTCACTTAATTCAATAATGCATCCCGTAATGTATCTTGATGTGTTAAGCAACCACAAATTTTGATGATGTAAATATAACAAAGCTACCGCAACACATGTTTTCGATGCACATGCATCTAATTACATTTTAGTGCATCCATATGCATTTATGTTTTTGACGTTTAATCAAATGAGGAAAAAACATGTCCTAATACGTGCATCCCCAAATGTAAATTGGAATGCGTTCGTCGAAAGCGTTATGCAAACTTTAATGATTAAGGTTTAAAAGTAGGGTGCGTGTTATTTTAATTATATGAATACGTACACTATAAACTTCAAAATATAATATAATGGCTATAATTTAGGAGATTTTAAACAATGAAACAATCAAAATTCCATTTTTACCCTGTTCTCATTTATATATATATATATATATATATATATATATATATATATATATATATATATATATATATATATATATATATATGAGAACATTCGAGTCTAAAAGGGATATCCTTTTCATTCAACTGATTACAACTAGCTTAAGACCCGCGAACTTGCGGGTTTTTTTGGGGACGAATCAAATTAAATTATAAAAGTAAAATTGCACTAATCTTTTAAATAAATAGTAACGACTTAGAGTACTATAATTTGTACAATGACAAATGCACAACATCATTGGCATTGTATGGAGTCGGCTCGTCCTGTTGTTTGTTGTTTTGTGTTTGGTTAATTTTGTTTAAAAATCAACAGGTAAAATGACATTCCACTACTCATTTATATGTAACCAGTTCCATTATAGCTACTCCTAAGTAACTACTTGACTAAATCAATCATTAATTACATTCACTATACGCTTACCTACACACTATACCAAAACAATCACTATACTACTTACGTATACATTACATAAAAAGTTCCTGCAATAAACATCTCAAACTCAAACATGCCCATAGGTTCTTTCAAATAGCAGTTTTGGTAGTATCCATACATTCAATGAATAACTTGATGGATCTAGATCAATGTATCAAGAATATTAATTAGTGGTAACACCTGAAATTGACCAATAACAAAATGATGTAGTAACATGAAAAATCAAGCAATAAGTACCTTTGATAATGACAATTCCAAGGATTCCCGCAAAGTTAAAAATTGCACCATACCATATAAAAACAGATTTTGCAATTCGATATCGAGATACATTACTCAGAACCCAATTATTGATAACAGAATTACTTTTGATAGACATTCTAGATTTACAACAGAAGTACACAAGAATTTAGTACTTGTTGGTGAATATTAGATTGGGTAAACGATGTCTATAGGTATGATAGCAGAATCCAGAAACTACTTCCATATGCTGGATGATAAGCTACTATCACAAAACTTATCTCTTGTTACATAGTAACACAAAAAGCAAAATTCAATCTTTTTTGGAGAGAAGTTTAGAGATGGAAGATTGGGCAGATTCGGTAGAGATTTAAATCATGTTATAAGTTAATAAACATTAAACTTAGTACAGATCGAAAACATTTGCTAACCAACACGTTTTTTTTTTACACATTTTGTTCATTTATTAAATGAGTTTAATGCAGTTGACATGACTATAAAAGATTGAAAACGATCCACACGAATGTGGAATTATTGAGGGACTCATTAATTTCAAGCTATATGTTCTTTGGTTTATATTTTATTTTTACTTGATCTTAACTGCTATTGCTAATATTAGTATATAATGTTTCGTCAATGAATTATAGGTGAAAAAGTTTGCTATCCACACCTGCATGTATATGCTTGTTTCGAATTGACTCTTCAGTGCATATTCATTGAAGACTTATACCATCGATGGAATGATCACTTGTAAAAATAACTCCCCGTCAATTCGTGAGAACTAAAATAAGTGACAAACTACATCATGAAAAAGCATTATCTATTTTAGTATGCTTGGATGTTGTGTAAAAACTACACCAGTCCACAAAGAATGTTAGACCAACTTACAAAGATAAATGTATAGATATATGCAGCCATTGCAATTCGAAGTCCGATTGCATTAGATCCCTCAGGTAAATAACGCATTTGATTTATACTAATTCCAATAAGCAACAAAGCAAGAGCCTGCCACTAAAAAAAGAGAAAATTTTGCTAATTAACATTTGAAGATAGGTGAAACCTATATGGTTTTTAAATTCATAAAATAAATAAATAAAAAGCTTAGAGAAACAAATAGCATAATCTAGGCATCGTAACAGACCTGAATTATAGAAAATCTACCATTCATAACAATGGTGGTGAACTTTCAAAATTGAAGGGTTAGTAAGATTAAGATTGATTTAAGAAGATCAAGAACTTACGTCCCAATGATTTATAGCTAGCAATTCATATTATTATTTATTATATTATATTATATTATACATATACCTAAAAGACATATGCTAAATGAATAGTATATACATATATCTAAAAGACATATGCTAAATGAATAGTACCCAGGGGTACTTTTAACTTTTTGCGTTTTTTTTCTTTCCAAATTGAACAACAAAACCCCCACACTTTATTCAAAAAATCAAACCCACCCCCCAAATAGGGGGATAAAGTGTCAAATACCCATTCTCATAAAAAATGTTAAACAAACTCCATTCAAATATTCAACGGGCCATATCTTCGCGCTCGCAACGAGTTAAATTTTTCCGCCACCATCGTTAAACTCGAAATAATTTTAGAAACACAATGTCACTAGCTATACGCAAAACGGACGCTTTTTAAAAAACTCTAAATATTTGAGGTACTTTTCATACACGTTAATTCTCCGTTAAATTTTTAAAAGTCGACAATTCCATAGCAAAACGCGGAGATGCACATATATTGTTAATTTAAAATAACATTTAAATCTTTCACGGGTTATACCTTTTAGTTCGACTCGAGTTGCGCTTCAACGACATCATCATTAACCACAAAATGATTTTACAAACTAAACGCAATAAAATACATTGAATACCGAACCCCCGCTGCGAAGCGAGGGCTCGAACACTAGTTTAAGTGTCATTTATCATTACCATCGGTGATAGCTTGGGACGACTACACTTCAAAGTTCAAACATAATAAGTCATATGATGCAAGAGCATGAAGAACAACTGGTAGATGTTTACCTTCAGATTGCTCCACATCTTGACAATTGCAGGATTGAAGTAGAGATGTGCAAACAAATATAAATAAATCAACAACTTAAATTATGAAAATATATATGCCAAGTAAACATTCTAGAAAATTTCAAGCGAAATGTACTACCTCATTTCAAGCTACCCGATATACGAATATCAATGTTCTCTAACAAATATTTACTATGTAGGTGGATCAAACTATGACTCAAAATGAAAAATCTTAGTTAAAGGTCTAAATATGTTGACCTAACCTAAAAACATCTTTTTATCCAATTTTTTATATTATACAGATTATTTTGGAAAAAATGATTTTAACATTAAATAATAGAAGATATAATAGAGAGATATTGAACTTGTAAGTTCTTGTGTGTATTATTCAGAGTATTGTGCCTTTTATACATAGAAGGTGTAATTACACTATCCCTAAACTATAACTAGAACATAACCTTATACAATTATAGTTGTCTAATATTCCCCCGCAAGCTAAGGGCGGGATACGACTTGTAGCTTGGATCGTAATAGGAGAAATCTTGGTGAGGACAACGGCTTGGTGAAGATATCAGCAATTTGATCGTCAGTAGTTATAAACTGAACTGAAAGTTTTTGTTGAGCAACTCTTTCTCGAACAAAGTGAAAATCAACTTCTACATGTTTTGTACGTGCATGAAAGACTGAGTTAGCTGAGAGATACGTAGCGCCAAGGTTATCACACCATAAGGTAGGAATTGATTTAACAGGCACACGAAGTTCACGTAATAAATCATGAAACCATGTTAGTTCTGCAACTATGTCAGCTAGGGCCTTGTATTCAGATTCTGTTGAAGATCGAGAGACAGTCTTTTGTTTTCGTGCAGACCATGATACTAGGTTTGAACCTAGATATATAGCATATCCTCCCATGGATCGACGGTCATCTGGACAACTTTCCTAGTCAGCATCAGAGAAGCTAGTCAGCGAGTTGTATGCGGAATCAGTGTAGGCATGAAGCACTGTTCCGGAGTCGTGTATAAATCGTAACCCATAATTGGCAGTGCCCTGTAAGTAACGGAGAATTCGTTTAACTGCTGACCAATGATTTATCGTGGGACAATGCATGTACTGACAGACTTTGTTGACTGCGAAAGTGATGTCCGGTCGAGACAATGTAACATACTGAAGGGCACCTACAATTTGACGGTATTAAACGGGGTTATCAAATGTTGCACTATCACCAAGAGCAAGGTTTGCGTTGGTTGTCATGGGAGATGAAACCGGTTTAGTATTAGATAAGTCGGCGCGTTCCAAAAGTTCATGTATGTATTTGCGTTGTGATAAGATCATGTCGTTACCATTCCTTGTGACTTCAATCTCGAGAAAATAAGACAAGTTACCCATGTCTTTAACAGCGAATGAGCGGCTAAGACTTTGTACCACCCTATCTATTTCCTTTGCATCGTTCCCTGTTAAAATAATGTCATCAACATACACAAGCATGTATAGAAGAGTGTTCCCATTAGAGTAGATGAATAGGGAAGTATCCGTTTTCGACCCATGAAATCCAAGAGAATGAAGTGCCGTAGAGAGTCTGATAACGCCATTTTCATACATATATGTTGGGCGTTATCTTGTTCCATTTGTTGGTATTTTGAAGACTTCGAATAAGATATTGAGTTATTTGAGTTTAAAATGAAGAAAATGTCAAGATATGGTTCGTTGGCTCATTATTATTGATTTTATTGAAGATATAGCCAAAACGAAGTTAGAGTTGAAGATAAACGTGCCTCGGGTGAAAAAATCAGTTTCCATCGCTTCAGAATGAGGTTTATCGCGTTTTGGTCGTCGTAATACGTTATGAAGTGCATCAGAACACGATATGGAAAAAGGGGTCAAACTGAGCATTTTATCGCGTTTCAAGCAACTTTACCGCGTCCTAGTGCATCGCGATACGCGATGGGCTCATCGCGATACGCGATGGGTGTCGGTTTCAGCTGTTTTCCCTGCTTCTATAAATACTCGATTTTTTCCCCAATTTAGGGTTATGCAGTTTTATTTACGAATTTTCTTTCACAGCAGCTACTATTACGAATTTTATAGTTTTTTCTACATTATTTTGCAAGGGTTTAACTTAGTACATCAAGTTTGGTTAGTTTAATCTTTAAATTAACTTTTATTACTTTTATTAATTTGTTCTTTATTCAATTTAATGATTATGTTTAATTGTTCTTCTTATTTATTTATTATTTGCTTTGTCATGAGTAGCTAAATCCTTAGTATCCACTTAGATGCATGAACCTAGGTGACGGATTGCGATCTTTTGGTTAAAAACAATTAATTTTAATTGCACAACTTTATGTCTAACTAAGATCCATCGTTATTAAAGCTTATTGATTGTTAGATCACGGAAGTTATTGATTAACTAACGATTTTACTAGATTATTGAACGTGAATAATTTAGGAATACGTGAGATTTTATGAGGGACACCGATAATAAAATTAATCGTATAGTGGTTGAGCTTGAAACTAGTTGCAATAATTGTGAGGTTGTAAGGGACACCAAACCAACCTAAGTTAGACTATAATCTTGAGTAATAGCATTGTGAATTGGTTAGTAACCCTAGGTTAACGACAGTTATACTTAGGTGGCTAGACTTAAACTGTAGGAATCGACAGATAAATACAGTGTCACAACATCATAATTGTTTAATTAACGGTTTTAAACGAGCAATCCTAGCCTAGGGAATTAAATCTAAGTGGATACCTTTGTCTTTTCTTGAATTAAGTTTAATTATTTTCGCGTTTCACTAGTTTTACAACAAAACTCCCTTTTTAAATCTTAGAATAATTAATAGTTCAAGTTTTCAATTGCCTGCTCTCAGTGGAACGAATTGGTCAAATACTTGTTTAATTACTACACGAACTGGTTATAGTTGCCTGTATTGTGTGATAATCGATAGGTATTTAGCTAATAATTTAGAGTACGAAATTACACATCAACTTTTTGGCGCCGCTTCCGGGGAGCGGTGTAATTATTGGAAATTTGGTTAAGCTTTTGATTATTCGATCCTTTTATGAGAAGCAATTCTTGCAAAAGTTCCTTTTCTGTTATTTTTGTTTGATTTTACGCGCGGTTTTGTTGTGGTGTGATCGCAGGTTAGGTACCAATAACTCTGGAACCGTCTAGAGTTTACTACACACGCAGCAAAGCTAAAGAAGAACAGGAAATCGCCGAGGATTTCGCTGAGTTACCTTTTTATATTTCGGATTTTGAGTATATTAAGGAAGAAGTTAACATGGCTGAAGGAGCAGCAGGACAGACTATGGAAGCATTGATGAAAGCCACAAGGGCTGGTAACGGACATGCTATTAGGCAACCACCAGTCACCACAGATTTTGAGGTCAAAGGACAGATTCTTAATATGAAAACTCACCAATGCCAATTCAGAGGTACACCGAAAGAGGATGCATTCGAGCATCTTCGTTCCTTCAAAAGCATTTGCAACTTGTTCAAGATTGTAAATATCGCGGATACAGTTATCTATTTGAGGGTTTTTCCTTGGTCTTTGAGAGATGACGCCAAGGATTGGTTAGACTCATTGCCTGAGGGTGAAATTGATAGTTGGGCTACAATGGACGATAAATTTTTGCAACGTTTCTTTCCAGCTGCAAAGGCCGCTCAACTGCAGAGCGACATTAATCACTTTGTTCAGAAGCCACATGAGACACTTTATGATGCTTGGACACGATTCGGAAAAATGTTACGTAATTGTCCTCAACACGGGTTGAACAACTTCAATAAGGTCCAAATTTTCTACAAGGGTGTTAATGTGCCGACAAGAAAAGAACTTGATATTGCTGTAGGTGGTTCTTTGATTAAAAAAACTCCGGATGACGCTTATGAAATCATCTCCGATACTGCCACGCATTCGTATGATTGGCATCAAGAATTAGATCTTTCTCGCTCTTCTTATGTTGCTAGTACCGAAACTAGTGACGAGCTTGCTGCAGTTAAGGCTCAACTTGCGACTTTCAAGAGACAGATGGAGTCAATGACTAAAGAGATGCACGCTATGAAGGTGGGTTATGAATTTTGTCAAGGACCGCATCTGACCAAAGATTGTGATCAAGCATCAATGGAGGAACAGGCTAATTATCTGGGTTATGTTAAGAACGGTGATTTTGCTCTTAGTGAATTTCCGGGTGGGAGACAGTTTTTCAATCAGGCGAATAATATGGGTGGTAACAATTATCAGAGTGGTAATCAGGTTTATCAGGGCAATCAGAAGGTATATCCGTACAGGCCGCCTGGGTTTAATAACAGAAATCAGCAAGCACCACCTAGGAATTTCCAGCAGCCTATGCCACCAATTCAGCAGCCAGAGAATAAGATGTCTCCTTTGGAAGAATTGCTACGGGGTTTTATTATGAAAACGGACGAAAGTATCACTGCTTTGAGGCAAGATGGGGAATCTACAAAACAGCAAGTTAGAAATCAGCAGGCTTCGATTCAGAACTTGGAACGGGATGTGGGGCGTATTGCTCAATCTTTATCGGAGAGACCACCGGGTGCTCTCCCAGCTAATACGCAATCCAATCCAAACAACAAAGTGCCTGCTAGGAATGAGCACGTGAATGCTATAACCACTCGAAGTGGTTTGATTATTAACAAGGAGACTCCGAAGTCTTCTCCTATTGTTTCTTCTAATGTTTTGCAGGTACCTATTAATGAGGAGCAAAAGGAGGAAGAGCTCGAGTTAGAAAAGTCGCCTGACGAAGAGAAAAAGGAAGATGATCCGCCGGAGATCATAACTAAATCACCGTCGTTGAAGGAATACAAAGCACCAATTCCTTACCCGAAAGCATTAAAGAAGGATAAGCTCGCTAGTCAATATCAGAAATTTGCAAACATGATTAAACAGATTAGCGTGAACATGCCACTTGAGGAAGTACTCCAGGGGATGCCTAACTATGGGAAGTTTCTCAAAGATCTAATCTCCAAGAAAGGTAAGTACCATGAGGTATCCGCTGCATTCCTCCATAAGGAATGTTCGGCCATCTTGAAAAAGAGCAAGATGCCTCCAAAATTGGGAGACCCGGGTAGTTTTCTTATCCCTTGTGTTATGGGTAATTCGGAAGTGTACGATGCACTTGCCGACTTAGGTGCTAGTGTTAACCTTATGCCATATTCGTTATATCTTAAACTTGGCCTATGAGACTTGAAACCTACAAGAATGGGGATTCGCTTAGCGAACCACTCTTTTGATACCCCATTGGAATAGCCGAGGACATATTGGTAAAGGTTGAGTCACTTGTATTCCCAGTTGATTTCGTGATCTTAGAGATGAGAGAGGACACTAAGGTGCCCATTATTTTAGGTCGACCATTCCTCAACACCGCGGATGCTATCATCCACGTTCAAAAAGAACAACTTAGCTTAGGTGTTGGGAATGCGAGGGTGATTTGTCACATTAATAAAGCCATGAGATACCCTATTTCAACCGATGATGAATGTTTTGCTATTGATGTTATTGAAGATTGTGTTGAGCATGATTTGCAGGAATTGTTAAGTGTAGACACGTCGGATGTAATCATGATGGGTGAAGTCAACGGTGACTTCGACCCGGAAGTTGAGTTGGAGGAATTGCTTAAAGAGGATGAGCTTAAAGAATCGGAATCATTTGAAACTATCCGGTTGAAAAATGAATTCCGTATCAAAACATCTCTCGAAGAACCGCCCACCTTGGAGCTTAAGGAGCTTCCACCTCACATGGAATATGCTTATCTTCAAGGTACGTCCCAATTGCCGGTTATTATTTCTTCGACACTTACCGGCAACCAAAATGGTCGGTTGGTTTCCGTTCTTAAATCCCACAAAAGGGCAATAGCTTGGAAAACCTCGGACATACCGGGCATCAATCCGGCCTTTTGTACTCATCGAATCCTAATGGAAGATGATTTTAAACCCGTGGTACAAAGGCAACGTCGTCTAAACCCGAATATGAAAGAGGTCGTTAAAAAAGAGGTGGTTAAATTGCTCGATGCCGGGTTAATTTATCCCATTTCGGACAGCCCGTGGGTAAGCCCTGTTCAAGTTGTGCCCAAAAAGGGAGGCACGACTGTTGTTCTCAACGAGAGGGACGAACTTGTTCCTACTCGAACCGTCAAGGGGTGGAGAGTTTGTATAGACTATCGTCGTTTGAATGACGCCACTAGGAAGGACCACTTCCCGCTTCCATTTATCGATCAAATGCTTGAGCGTTTAGCGGGGAGGGAGTTCTATTGTTTCCTAGATGGATTTTCAGGCTACTTCCAAATCCCCATTGATCCGAAGGACCAAGATAAAACCACATTTACTTGTCCTTTCGGTACCTTTGCTTATCGGCGAATGTCATTCGGGCTATGCAATGCCCCGAGCACCTTCCAAAGGTGTATGGTCGCCATCTTTCATGACATGATCGAGGACTTCATGGAAGTTTTCATGGACGATTTTTGCTATCTTTGGAGACTCTTTCGATTCGTGTCTTGCTAATCTTGAAAAAGTGCTCAAAAGGTGCGAGGAATCAAACTTTGTTCTTAATTGGGGGAAATGCCACTTCATGGTGAAGGAAGGCATTGTCTTAGGGCACAAAATCTCTCGTGCAGGTATTGAGGTTGATAAGGCCAAAATTGATGTTATCTCAGGCCTTCCTAAACCTACAAATGTTAAAGCCATTCGTAGTTTTCTTGGTCATGCGGGATTCTATAGACGGTTCATCAAGGACTTTTCTAAGATTGCCCGACCATTGACCAAACTCCTTGAGAAGGACGTTCCTTTTGACTTTAATATTGAATGCGAGAACGCTTTCAACTTCTTAAAAGAGAAGCTCACACACGCTCCTATCATGGTATCTCCCGATTGGTCACATCCTTTCGAGCTTATGTGTGATGCTAGTGATTTCGCGCTAGGCGCGGTTTTAGGTCAACGCCACGTTAATCACTTTAAACCTATTTATTACGCGAGTAAGACACTTACGGGGGCTCAATTGAACTATACCACCACGGAAAAGGAGCTCCTTGCAGTCATCTTTGCGTTTGATAAATTTAGGTCATATTTGGTGTTGTCTAAAATGGTCGTTTACACCGATCATTCGGCCCTTAAGTACTTGTTCTCCAAACAAGATGCTAAGACTAGACTCATTTGTTGGATTCTTCTTCTCCAAGAATTTGACATTGAGATCAAGGATAAAAAGGGTGCCGAAAATTTAGGCGCGGATCATTTATCTCGTCTTAAAAATCCAAACCTAGAGGAACTCAATGAATCAGACATTCATGATACATTCCCCGATGAGTCCCTTATGGGTATCGAAATTGAATCCGAAACTCCTTGGTTCGCCGATATTGCTAATTATCTAGCCGCGGGCATTCTTTCCAAAGGTTTAACTTACCAACAAAAGAAGAAATTCTTTGCGGATATTAAGTTCTACTTTTGAGATGCCCCACATCTTTTTCGAATTGGGGCAGATCAAGTGATTCGTCGTTGTGTTTATGGGAAGGAAGCTCAACAAATTCTAGAGCATTGCCACCAAGGACCCACAGGTGGGCATCTTGGAGCTAATTATACGGCTAAGAAAATCTTCAATTCGGGATTCTATTGGCCTACCATTTTCAAAGATGCTAGTGCCTTTATCAAAACTTGTGACGCTTGCCAAAGGGCGGGAAACATCTCCAAAAGAGATGAGATGCCTCAAACGAGTATTCAAGTTTGTGAAATATTTGACATTTGGGGGATAGACTTCATGGGACCTTTTCTCGCATCCAACAAATGCAAATACATCCTTGTGGCGGTTGACTACATGTCAAAGTGGGCAGAGGCCAAAGCTTTGCCCACTAATGACGCAAGAGTCGTCGTTGACTTCCTTAAAAATCTCTTTTTGCGTTTCGGGCTTCCAAAGGCCTTGATTAGTGATCGCGGTACGCACTTTGCAAATCAACTACTCGAGAAGGTGCTCAAGAAGTATGGAGTAACCCACGTTTCTCCACGACTTACCACCCTCAAACGAGTGGCCAAGTTGAGAATACTAACCGCGCACTAAAACGCATTCTTGAAAGAACGGTGAAAAATAATCCTAAGATTTGGAACCGAAAGTTGAATGACGCGCTATGGGCATTTCGAACTGCATATAACACGCCCATTGGTACCACATCATTCCGTCTCGTTTATGGAAAAGCGTGTCATTTGCTGGTTGAAGTGGAGCATAAGGCGTATTGGGCACTTAAACAGTGTAATACCGACCTTAAGGAAGCGGGAGAACATCGGTTTTTAAAAATTCACGAACTTAAGGAATTGCGAAGCCATGCTTTTGAGAATTCGCGCATTTATAAGGAGAAAACGAAGTTATGGCATGATGCGCGTTTGAAGATGAGAAAAGAATTTGAACCGGGTGATAAAGTTTTGTTATTTCAATCTAAGTTCAAATTCTCCGCCGAAAAGCTTAGGTCACGATGGTCCGGTCCATTCGTGGTGAAAAAAGCTTTTCCGACCGGGCACGTAGAATTGTTAGATAACGAGGGTAGAAGCTTTTAAGGTGAATGGTCATCGGTTAAAATTGTATCACGAGGCATTTGACAACACCGAGAGGGAGGACCTCACCCTCTACCCGAAAGACACATGAGCGTGGAGATGAGTCGAGAAAACGACTCGTTAAAAAATCAATTCGTGTAGAGTTTTGTATTTTTTTTAATTGTTTTTGTAGGTGTTTGTGTGAATATTTATTTTAATTGATAGGAATAATGAAAAATCCAAAAACAATATAAAATTTGAAAAAAAAAAAAGTTGTTACGGAACGCGACAAACACCCCCAGAACGCGATGGTTTGATCAGTACGGGACCTCATTTGTTGTCGCGTTTGAAGTTGTCTAATCGCGTTGGAGTCAGACTTGTCGCGAAACGCGACACCCAGTCGCGAAATGCGACACCCAGTCGCGAAACGCGACGCGTACAGCAGGTCGGGGTATATACCCTGTTTCCAGCCTTTTTCATCACCACCACTCTAATTTTTTTATCTATCTCGATTTTTCAGCTCTCAATACACCATAACCCATCAATTAAACCTTCGATTTACTCACGAATCTTCATCTAATCAACACTAACAACATGCCTAGGGTATGATTTAACATCTTCTTGCTTATTTTCTCATGCTTAATTTCAATTTTCATTAGGGTTTATGAGAAAAACAGGTGTGGGGGTGTGTTTATGTGTTATTGTTCGATTTTTATTGAAGATTATGTATGCTTAACGTGTCCTTGCTTCAATTTTTATGCCTATTGTTCTATAATTTCATTCTTTGATTTCTAGGGTTCTTAGGTATGATTAATTGGGGTTTTTGAATTTGTGAGTTAAATTGATATGATTTGAATGTTGTAAGAATATTAGTTGAGTATAATTGCCATGAATTCATGATTTGATTGTCTAGATTTTGATTTTTACTTCTAGGGTTCATGTGTAATTGGGGATTTTGACTTGGTTGACTGGGTTTGTAGCGACCCGACCAAATCCTGTTTGACGGCGCCGTCTACTTAGGTCCCGTTACGTGGTCATAAGTCTTTAAGACAAAGTTTGACCAAAATATGTCGCCTTCATTTCATAATAGAGATTGTTCCCAAAGTTTACAAGAATTGTTCAACCAATAGTTAAGTTACAACGTTATAATACGAATGAAATCTAGGCGACACGGTTTAAAGTAAAGTCAAAAGACGCTCCATGAAATGCACATATACTCGACATCCAATGCAAGTATCAAATAATGAGCGGAAGCATGTATCATGTATCGTTCAAGGACCTGAGAAAAACATAGAAATCTGTCAACGAAAACGTTGGTGAAATCATAGGTTTAAGTAAGTAAGTACAAGTGAACCACAAGATTTGCATCAATGAAATAATAGTAATACGTTCCAAAAGTTTGTTTCACGAGCACCCAATTATCAATGCTTAACATTTCCTTCCATTGAACCCCATCACTTAGTGCTAGAACATACACTGTTTCTCGAAAATATATTTCATTCGTAAACGGTAGCGAACCGTTTGAATGAGGGTTTGTCAAACCCATATGGATCCATACAACATAAGTTCTCGCTTACACCCGGCAAGTGTAACTAATGATAATCGAATTGAGGATTTTGTTCTAAACTCGTATGTAGAATGTTTGTTTTCCTGTACTTGTGTTCACTTAGTAAAGAAATGTTTATGTTTTCTCATCCCAAATGTAAGTTCAAAAAGAGTAAAAGTGGGACTATGATCTCACCTTGTATGCACGAACCAAAAAGTACTTCGACAAGTAAACGTGCAGTAACAATGCTAGTCTTGACCTAAACAAATAGGTTGTATCAATAATGAAAGTCACGAGGGGTCAAAGTTGTTCAATTAGTCCTATGGCTCAATACGACTCGATTACGAAGCCTGTGAAGCAAATAGTCAAGTTTCATGCAAGGTACACGTATAGAAACAAGTTAGAAAGATTACATAAGTAATTGGTCAAGTTTGATTAAAAGTCAAACTTGGTCGGGTCAAAGTCAACGAAAAAGTCAACACGTTCGGGTCGGGCCTCGAACGAATTTTCTGAAGTTTTTAATCATATATAAGCATGTTGGAACAAGTCTCATGTGAAACGGAGGTCTAGAACGTCCCAAACATTTTTCGTTAAATAACAACCAAAACAGCCCACTTTAGGCTTATGGGACGGCGTCCCAAAAGGCCTAGACGGCGTCCCACTTTGAAGGGCAAGACGGCGTCTTGGACCCCTAGACGGCGTCTAGGTTTGAAAGTCAGGACGTCGTCCTGGGTATTGGGACGGCGTCTTGGCTTGTTTCCAGACCCTGGTTGCTGAAGCTCCTAAGTGCACGAGTCCAAACATAAACCAACACAAATTACAACCCGCAAACATTCAAGACATGTATTTTATATCACCGGAAAGGTATTTTGACGAGGAACACAACTATGCACTTATCATCAATCAAACTTTCGCATACAACAACCAAAAACCGCATTTAGTGACCCTCATTCAATGCATATAAGTCATAAATGCTATTTAATGATTCGGTAACCAAAAGACATGAACAATATGCCGTTTCGAAGGTAATTAAGCATACAACACAACCTAACACTTATAATTAACACTTCATGTCATTTAATGCTTCAATATCCATTCCTAGTTCATGAAACCCTAACCAAAAGTTACCAAATTTCATAATCAAGTTTAAGAGGTTTCTTTGATCAATCTTTACATCATAATGAAGCTAGTAACACTAGGAACAAGATTAAAACATGAAGTCTTAGCATCTAACAACACATGAACACTTAAAACTCAAGATTAAGCATGTTAACTTTCCATATGAACTAGTTACTCCAAAATATCAAAAACGAGCATACAAAACACATAAACAAACTAGACTTGAGCCATAGATACTAATTAACAAACTTATAACTTAAAAATCTCAAGAACACAAAGATTAGTGATTTAGAAAGTTACCCAAAATTGATGAAACCGGTATGAAATCGAAGAGGAGATCACGAGGAGTTCAAATATGTATTTTGTTTGGCAAGAAGATCACTAGCTCGGTTTTGGATGATGAATCTTTGTTCTTGAAGTTGAGAGGAAAAGTTGAAGTATTAAGAAATTGGAAGAGATGAATGAATGGATAGAATGAGAGTTTGACTCTTTGACCTAGTCACAAGTTTTAACATTTGGCAAGATTGGTCCCTCAACTTAAATCGGGTGCGGGGATTACCTAACAAGATAATTCAAACGCATATTAACGAGATGTGTTATAAACATCTAACGGAACTTAAATAGTTAAACGGAAAAAGTTGACGGAAAAAGGCGGGATGTTACATTACCTACACCTTAAAAGAAATTTCGTCCCGAAATTTAAGTAGGCGTAGTAGTCGTTGTTTCTTCCTCGAGATCTTGCGTTTCCGAATTCACGAATAGATGAGGATACTTCCTTTGCATTTGATCTTGTCTTTCCCAAGTAAACTCGGGTCCCCTTTTGGCGTTCCAACGGACTTTAACAATCGGGATTCGGCTTTGTTTCAATGTCTTGACGGAGGTGTCCACAATTTCAACCGGTTCCTCCACAAAATGAAGTTTGTCATCAATGGTAAGCTCCTCTAGAGGAATGACGATATCGGGTTCGGCAAGACACTTTTTCAAGTTGGATACATGGAAGGTAGGATGAACGGAGTTCAATTGAGGCGGAAGATTTAAACGATAAGCAACGGTTCCAATACGCTCCAAGATTTCGAAAGGACCAATATACCGCGGATTTAGCTTCCCGCGTTTTCCAAAACGGATTACACCCTTCCAAGGTGCGACTTTTAACATTACTCGGTCACCGACTTGAAATTCGAGATCGTTGCGTCGTTTGTCGGTATAGCTCTTTTGACGACTTCGGGCCGTCCTAAGCCTATCTCGGATTTGAACGATTTTCTCGGTGGTTTCGTGAATGAGTTCGGGTCCGGTGATTTGCACGTCGCCTACCTCGGCCCAACAAAGAGGTGAACGACATTTGCGGCCATATAGCGCTTCAAAAGGTGCTGCCTTTATACTCGCGTGATAACTATTATTGTAAGAGAACTCGGCGAGAGGTAAGTTCTTGTCCCAAGCTTTTCCGAAATCAACCACGCAAGCTCGTAACATGTCCTCTAAGGTTTGAATTGTACGTTCGCTTTGTCCATCGGTTTGAGGATGATATGCGGTGCTCATATCTAAACGCGTTCCCAACGCTTCTTGCAATGTACGCCAAAATCTAGAAACGAAACGGCCATCTCGGTCGGAGATAATCGATAAAGGTACACCGTGTCGGGCTACGATCTCCTTAATGTAAAGTTGTGCAAGTTTCTCCATTTTGTCCGTTTCTTTCATGGCAAGGAAGTGTGCGGATTTGGTGAGACGGTCAACAATAACCCAAATGGTATCATAACCGCCCGTCGTTTTTGGTAGCTTGGTGATAAAATCCATCGTTATCCTTTCCCACTTCCATTGCGGGATCTCGGGTTGTCGAAGTAGTCCGGACGGTCTTTGGTGTTCGGCTTTGACTTTGGAACATGTCAAACACTTGGAAACATAAGTAGCTACGTCCTTTTTGATGTTCGGCCACCAATATAGTTGTTTAAGGTCGTGGTACATCTTATTAGCACCGGGGTGAATCGAGTATCGTGACTTATGGGCCTCATCTAAAATAAGGCTTCGTAGATCCCCATAACTAGGCACCCAAATTCTTCCGGCGAAATATCGGAGTCCGGTTTCTTTAACTTCGAATCGAGAGGTGAGGACGTTCAAGTGTTCGAGAGAGATGTTTTCATCCTTGAGAGCCTCATCTTGGGCTACCCGAATTTGGCTATTAAGGTTGGTGTGAATGGTGATGTTTAAAGCTCGGACACGGAGAGGCACCGCTCTTTCTTTTCGACTTAAGGCATCGGCTACTACATTTGCCTTCCCGGGATGGTAACGAAGCTCGCAATCATAATCGTTTAAGGTTTCAATCCACCTTCGTTGTCTCATGTTTAGTTGCTTTTGATCGAAAATGTGTTGAAGGCTTTTGTGATCAGTGAAGATAGTACTCTTGGTTCCATAAAGATAGTGTCTCCACATTTTAAGTGCAAAGACAACGGCTCCGAGTTCGAGATCATGTGTCGTATAGTTTCGTTCATGAATTTTGAGTTGTCGAGAAGCATAAGCAATGACTTTCGTTCGTTGCATCAATACACACCCAAAACCATGTTTCGAGGCGTCGCAATATACAACAAAGTCATCATTGCCTTCGGGAAGTGACAAGATAGGAGCGGTGGTTAGCTTCGTTTTCAAGATTTGGAATGCGGATTCATGTTCGGTCGCCCAAATGAATTTCTTTCCCTTGTGAGTCAATGCGGTTAGAGGACGTGCAACCAAAGAGAAATTTTCGATGAATCTACGGTAGTACCCGGCGAGACCCAAAAATTGACGAATGTGAGTAGGAGTAGTAGGAGTCTCCCATTTACTAATGGCTTCGATTTTTGTGGGATCGACTTTAATGCCTTGATCACTTACAACATGACCAAGAAATTGAACTTCCTTTAACCAAAATTCACACTTGGAGAATTTGGCATAGAGTTGTTCTTGTCTTAAAAGTTCAAGCACAAGTCGGAGGTGTTCCTCGTGTTCTTCTTCGCTTTTTGAATAGACTAAAATATCATCGATGAACACGATAACGAACTTGTCAAGATACGGTTTGCACACGCGGTTCATAAGATCCATGAACACCGCCGGTGCGTTAGTGAGACCAAATGGCATGACAAGGAATTCATAACTACCATAACGAGTTCGGAAAGCGGTTTTGGAGACATCTTCCCCCTTAACCCTTAATTGATGATAACCCGAGCGGAGATCGATTTTCGAATATACACAAGACCCTTGTAGTTGATCAAAGAGGTCATCGATGCGAGGAAGAGGATATCGGTTCTTAACCGTCAATTTATTTAGTTCACGATAATCAATGCACATTCGTAGGGATCCGTCTTTCTTTTTAACAAACAAAATCGGAGCGCCCCAAGGTGAATGGCTAGGTTGGATAAAACCACGATCAAGTAGTTCTTGGATTTGACTTTGCAATTCTTGCATTTCAGATGGATCGAGTCTATATGGTGCACGTGCTACGGGTGCGGCTCCCGGGATAAGGTCGATTTGGAATTCAACCGGTCGATGAGGCGGAAGACCCGGCAATTCGTCGGGAAATACATCGGAATAGTCACTAACAATTGGCACATCATCGATGTGCTTCTCATCGGACTCGACTTTCTTAACGTGGGCAAGGATCGCAAAACAACCCTTACGGAGCAGTTTTCTAACTTTAAGGCACGAAACGAGGTTGAGTCTGGTGCAACTCTTATCGCCATAAACAATCAAAGGTTCACCATTCTCGATAGGAATTCGGATTGCGTTAAGATCACAAAGAATGTGAGATTTCGTTTTGACTAACCAATTCATACCGATTATTACATCAAAGCTTCCTAGTTCCATGGGTATCAAGTCAATTTCAAATTCCTTACCCAAAATGTTTAACGTACACCCCCGGTAATATGTGTCGGCACTTAATAGTTTCCCGTTAGCCACTTCAATGGTATAAGTGGTATCTAATGGAAGAGGTGGAGTGCTAAAAGAATGAGTCAAAGCCTTGGATACAAAGCATTTATCGGCACCCGAATCGAATAAGCAAGAGACATAAGAATTGTTGAGAAGAAACGTACCCGTGACTAGTTCAGTGTCATCCCGGGCTTCCTCGGTGTTGATGTTGAAAGCTCGGCCGCGCGTATTGGGGTTATCTTTCTTCTTTGGGCATGCATTTCTATAATGACCCGTTTGGCCACATTCGTAACAAGTGCCCGTCTTTGGTGCATTGGGCCACTTTCGAGCGACGGGAGTGGCACTTTTACAATCGTTGGCCTTATGACCAATTCCTTGGCACCGATGGCAAATTAGCTTACTACATTCGCCAAAATGATGTTTGTTGCATTTGTTGCAAAAAGGTAGGTTCCCGGCATAACCCTTCTTGCCGTCAAAAGTGAAAGATTTCTTGGCAAAGTTGTTGTTGCTTGATTGGGAGGGTTCCCACTTTCTTTTGTTGCCGCCCGATTTATCCTCGGCCTTAGGTGCCGGAACTACGATTTCGTCAACCGTTTCAATTAGTTGGCGAGCCATGTTCATAGCGGCTTGATGAGTAGTGGGTTTGGATGACATCACCCCTTGTTTGATGCTTTTTGGAAGACCGAGCATGTAGAGCTCAATCCTTTGAGATTCGGGGTTAACAAGATTAGGGCACATCAAGGATAGTTCGGCGAAGCGTTGATTATAAGCTTTAAGATCGTTTCCGACCGCTTTCAAAGCTCTTAATTCTTCTTCAAGCTTTCGGGTTTCTTCGCGCAGAAAATATTCAACAATCATCTTTTCCTTTAGATCGGTCCAAGAGAGGGCATGAGCTTCATCGGTACCCACCGATTGAACATAGGTGTTCCACCATGTTAGAGCAATTCCGGAGAAAGTGTGAGTGGAGTATTTGACCTTGTCTTGGTCTCGACAACCGCTTATGCTAAAGACGGCTTCCGTTTGCTCAAACCATCGGGTGAGCACGACCGGTCCCCCGGTTCCATCAAAAGTGTGAGGTTTGCACCCCATGAAAGCTTTATAGGAGCATCCCTCGTTTGAGTTTCCGGCTCCATTGTTGTTGTTGTTGTTGTTGTTGTGGTTGTTATTATTATTGTTGTTGGATGAGTGACCGGCCATGGCCGCATCTACGGCGGTAGCTATCATCCGTTCGAGAGCTTGTTCGGGAGTTTCATTGCGGCGTACACGACGAGGAGCCATTGTTCCTTCAAGACACAAGAATATCATTGATTAGTATTCTCAATAATACTAACCGTGATATAGAATAAAGATAAAGAGAAGTTTTTTTTTTTTTTTTTTTTTTTCCCTCGACTCGCCTTAAATTCTTTATGTCATAATGTCGGAACGTTCATATGAGTCACCGTAATATAATCCCGGAAATTATATTACCCTGATTCATATGTGCATTCGACATCATTTCATATAGTCAAGGTGGCGTGTCAATCAAATTAAACAACGTGAGATTAAGATGAACTAAGAGTAGATATGAGTAGAAGCGTTCGAGTATAAATGCACAAGTAGTCAAGTAATTCCTACTTCAAGTCTATATGCCGGTTGTAGTCTAGACTCATCAATGTACCCTATGACTCGGGGTTGACACTAATGAACTCTAAATCCCTACAACCAACGCTCTGATACCATCTGTAGCGACCCGACCAAATCCTGTTTGACGGCGCCGTCTACTTAGGTCCCGTTACGTGGTCATAAGTCTTTAAGACAAAGTTTGACCAAAATATGTCGCCTTCATTTCATAATAGAGATTGTTCCCAAAGTTTACAAGAATTGTTCAACCAATAGTTAAGTTACAACGTTATAATACGAATGAAATCTAGGCGACACGGTTTAAAGTAAAGTCAAAAGACGCTCCATGAAATGCACATATACTCGACATCCAATGCAAGTATCAAATAATGAGCGGAAGCATGTATCATGTATCGTTCAAGGACCTGAGAAAAACATAGAAATCTGTCAACGAAAACGTTGGTGAAATCATAGGTTTAAGTAAGTAAGTACAAGTGAACCACAAGATTTGCATCAATGAAATAATAGTAATACGTTCCAAAAGTTTGTTTCACGAGCACCCAATTATCAATGCTTAACATTTCCTTCCATTGAACCCCATCACTTAGTGCTAGAACATACACTGTTTCTCGAAAATATATTTCATTCGTAAACGGTAGCAAACCGTTTGAATGAGGGTTTGTCAAACCCATATGGATCCATACAACATAAGTTCTCGCTTACACCCGGCAAGTGTAACTAATGATAATCGAATTGAGGATTTTGTTCTAAACTAGTATGTAGAATGTTTGTTTTCCTGTACTTGTGTTCACTTAGTAAAGAAATGTTTATGTTTTCTCATCCCAAATGTAAGTTCAAAAAGAGTAAAAGTGGGACTATGATCTCACCTTGTATGCACGAACCAAAAAGTACTTCGACAAGTAAACGTGCAGTAACAATGCTAGTCTTGACCTAAACAAATAGGTTGTATCAATAACGAAAGTCACGAGGGGTCAAAGTTGTTCAATTAGTCCTATGGCTCAATACGACTCGATTACGAAGCCTGTGAAGCAAATAGTCAAGTTTCATGCAAGGTACACGTATAGAAACAAGTTAGAAAGATTACATAAGTAATTGGTCAAGTTTGATTAAAAGTCAAACTTGGTCGGGTCAAAGTCAACGAAAAAGTCAACACGTTCGGGTCGGGCCTCGAACGAATTTTCTGAAGTTTTTAATCATATATAAGCATGTTGGAACAAGTCTCATGTGAAACGGAGGTCTAGAACGTCCCAAACATTTTTCGTTAAATAACAACCAAAACAGCCCACTTTAGGCTTATGGGACGGCGTCCCAAAAGGCCTAGACGGCGTCCCACTTTGAAGGGCAAGACGGCGTCTTGGACCCCTAGACGGCGTCTAGGTTTGAAAGTCAGGACGTCGTCCTGGGTATTGGGACGGCGTCTTGGCTTGTTTCCAGACCCTGGTTGCTGAAGCTCCTAAGTGCACGAGTCCAAACATAAACCAACACAAATTACAACCCGCAAACATTCAAGACATGTATTTTATATCACCGGAAAGGTATTTTGACGAGGAACACAACTATGCACTTATCATCAATCAAACTTTCGCATACAACAACCAAAAACCGCATTTAGTGACCCTCATTCAATGCATATAAGTCATAAATGCTATTTAATGATTCGGTAACCAAAAGACATGAACAATATGCCGTTTCGAAGGTAATTAAGCATACAACACAACCTAACACTTATAATTAACACTTCATGTCATTTAATGCTTCAATATCCATTCCTAGTTCATGAAACCCTAACCAAAAGTTACCAAATTTCATAATCAAGTTTAAGAGGTTTCTTTGATCAATCTTTACATCATAATGAAGCTAGTAACACTAGGAACAAGATTAAAACATGAAGTCTTAGCATCTAACAACACATGAACACTTAAAACTCAAGATTAAGCATGTTAACTTTCCATATGAACTAGTTACTCCAAAATATCAAAAACGAGCATACAAAACACATAAACAAACTAGACTTGAGCCATAGATACTAATTAACAAACTTATAACTTAAAAATCTCAAGAACACAAAGATTAGTGATTTAGAAAGTTACCCAAAATTGATGAAACCGGTATGAAATCGAAGAGGAGATCACGAGGAGTTCAAATATGTATTTTGTTTGGCAAGAAGATCACTAGCTCGGTTTTGGATGATGAATCTTTGTTCTTGAAGTTGAGAGGAAAAGTTGAAGTATTAAGAAATTGGAAGAGATGAATGAATGGATAGAATGAGAGTTTGACTCTTTGACCTAGTCACAAGTTTTAACATTTGGCAAGATTGGTCCCTCAACTTAAATCGGGTGCGGGGATTACCTAACAAGATAATTCAAACGCATATTAACGAGATGTGTTATAAACATCTAACGGAACTTAAATAGTTAAACGGAAAAAGTTGACGGAAAAAGGCGGGATGTTACAGGGTTTGACTCAGTTTGACTTTTGGATTATGTTTAACATATGTTGATGATATGTATGCTTTGACTACATGTTTTGATTGTTAATTTATTTGGTTAAAGTTACATATATTGTTGAGAAGATGAGGTTCTTGAATTAATTTATGATTGACTCGATTTAACATCCATGCTTTGAATTATTTATAACTGTGAGGATTTTCATGATGATTAATGATGTTACTTGGGAATTTGTTACAAGTGCATGATAGTTGTTGGAGTCTTATATGATCCATGCTTTTGGCATGTTTTTAAATGGCCATTAACATTGTGTGCCTTAGGTATATTTTTGTAAGAATGCAGGTTATAGCTAACGCTAACATGTCCTTTAGGATATATCTTTTTGTTTGTCATTGTGGTTCTTCTTCAGACAGGAGGACGTGGTAACGCTAGGGATGCTTCAAGTTCCGGTACTGCAGCCTGTGCAGCTCAGGAGGTTCAACCGCAACCTCCAATTCCTCAAACAGAATTGCATGTGAATTTAAGGTTTAATGGTCAATCGGAGGTTATTAAGCAAAGAAAGGCGGATGTTCAAGAATTGATTCGGAAAGAATTTGAACCACATCGGGTGATCGATTGGAATGTTTTACAACGGGGAGGTTTATATGCTACAGTTATGGGGTATTTGCAGTTGGAATGGCGAAGTGCTGTGTATACTGATTGGGTTGCTTTCTTTGGTATTCATGAAGTAGTTTACCTAGAGTTGGTTATTGAATTTTACGCTACATATGCGATGAACCTTCACCCTGAAAACGTTGATGATCCAATGTAACACCCCGTTTTTCCCGTACATATTTAAAGGTACAAACTTAATTATTAGCACGATTATATCTTGTTCGTTTATGTGATTAAATGAGCCAAAGTGTTAGTTTATGAGTGGGTGCATGTATGTGAGTGTATATATATATATATATATATATATATATATATATATATATATATATATGTATATATGTATATATATATATATATATATATATATATATATATATATATATATATATATATATATATATTTGAGAATACATGTGTGGACGTGTATATGTACGTGTCGCGATGGAGTTGAGTCGTGCGGGACTTAAGGTTGAAGCTTAGGCGTGCATAGGAAGAGTGAATGAGGTGGGTGTAGTGACCCGAACTTTTCCATGTTTATATATATTAATTGAGATTGATATTTACATGATTAAATGTTTCCAACATGTTAAGCAATCAAACTTGTTAAGACTTGATTAATTGAAATATGTTTCATATAGACAATTGACCACCCAAGTTGACCGGTGATTCACGAACGTTAAAACTTGTAAAAACTATATGATGACATATATATGGATATATATATAGTTAACATGATACTATGATAAGTAAACATATCATTAAGTATATTAACAATGAACTACATATGTAAAAACAAGACTACTAACTTAATGATTTTTAAACGAGACATATATGTAACGATTATCGTTGTATAGACATTTAATGTATATATATCATATTAAGAGATATTAATACATGATAATATCATGATAATATAATAATTTAAAATCTCATTTGATATTATAAACATTGGGTTAACAACATTTAACAAGATCATTAACCTAAAGGTTTCAAAACAACACTAACATGTAACGACTAACGATGACCTAACGACTCAGTAAAAATGTATATACATGTAGTGTTTTAATATGTATTTATACACTTTTGAAAGACTTCAATACACTTATCAAAATACTTCTACTTAACAAAATTGCTTACAATTACATCCTCGTTCAGTTTCATCAACAATTCTACTCGTATGCACCCGTATTCGTACTCGTACAATACACAGCTTTTAGATGTATGTACTATTGGTATATACACTCCAATGATCAGCTCTTAGCAGCCCATGTGAGTCACCTAACACATGTGGGAACCATCATTTGGCAACTAGCATGAAATATCTCATAAAATTACAAAAATATGAGTAATCATTCATGACTTATTTACATGAAAACAAAATTACATATCCTTTATATCTAATCCATACACCAACGACCAAAAACACCTACAAACATTTTCATTCTTCAATTTTCTTCATCTAATTGATCTCTCTCAAGTTCTATCTTCAAGTTCTAAGTGTTCTTCATATATTCTACAAGTTCTAGTTACATAAAATCAAGAATACTTTCAAGTTTGCTAGCTCACTTCCAATCTTGTAAGGTGATCATCCAACCTCAAGAAATCTTTGTTTCTTACAGTAGGTTATCATTCTAATACAAGGTAATAATCATATTCAAACTTTAATTCAATTTCTATAACTATAACAATCTTATTTCGAGTGGAAATCTTACTTGAAATTGTTTTCGTGTCATGATTCTGCTTCAAGAACTTCGAGCCATCCAAGGATCCGTTGAAGCTAGATCCATTTTTCACTTTTCCAGTAGGTTTATCCAAGGAACTTAAGGTAGTAATGATGTTCATAACATCATTCGATTCATACATATAAAGCTATCTTATTCGAAGGTTTAAACTTGTAATCACTAGAACATAGTTTAGTTAATTCTAAACTTGTTCGCAAACAAAAGTTAATCCTTCTAACTTGACTTTTAAAATCAACTAAACACATGTTCTATATCTATATGATATGCTAACTTAATGATTTAAAACCTGGAAACACGAAAAACACCGTAAAACCGGATTTACGCCGTCGTAGTAACACCGCGGGCTGTTTTGGGTTAGTTAATTAAAAACTATGATAAACTTTGATTTAAAAGTTGTTATTCTGAGAAAATGATTTTTATTATGAACATGAAACTATATCCAAAAATTATGGTTAAACTCAAAGTGAAAGTATGTTTTCTAAAATGGTCATCTAGACGTCGTTCTTTCGACTGAAATGACTACCTTTACAAAAACGACTTGTAACTTATTTTTCCGACTATAAACCTATACTTTTTCTGTTTAGATTCATAAAATAGAGTTCAATATGAAACCATAGCAATTTGATTCACTCAAAACGGATTTAAAATGAAGAAGTTATGGGTAAAACAAGATTGGATAATTTTTCTCATTTTAGCTACGTGAAAATTGGTAACAAATCTATTCCAACCATAACTTAATCAACTTGTATTGTATATTATGTAATCTTGAGATACCATAGACACGTATACAATGTTTCGACCTATCATGTCGACACATCTATATATATTTCGGAACAACCATAGACACTCTATATGTGAATGTTGGAGTAAGCTATACAGGGTTGAGGTTGATTCCAAAATATATATTGTTTGAGTTGTGATCAATACTGAGATACGTATACACTGAGTCGTGGATTGATTCAAGATAATATTTATCGATTTATTTCTGTACATCTAACTGTGGACAACTAGTTGTAGGTTACTAACGAGGACAGCTGACTTAATAAACTTAAAACATCAAAATATATTAAAAGTGTTGTAAATATATTTTGAACATACTTTGATATATATGTATATATTGTTATAGGTTCATGAATCAACCAGTGGCCAAGTCTTACTTCCCGGCGAAGTAAAAATCTGTGAAAGTGAGTTATAATCCCACTTTTAAAATCTAATATTTTTGGGATGAGAATACATGCAGGTTTTATAAATGATTTACAAAATAGACACAAGTACGTGAAACTACGTTCTATGGTTGAATTATCGAAATCGAATATGCCCCTTTTTATTAAGTCTGGTAATCTAAGAATTAGGGAACAGACACCCTAATTGACGCGAATCCTAAAGATAGATCTATTGGGCCTAACAAACCCCATCCAAAGTACCGGATGCTTTAGTACTTCGAAATTTATATCATATCCGAAGGGTGTCCTGGAATGATGGGGATATTCTTATATATGCATCTTGTTAATGTCGGTTACCAGGTGTTCACCATATGAATGATTTTTATCTCTATGTATGGGATGTGTATTGAAATATGAAATCTTGTGGTCTATTATTATGATTTGATATATATAGGTTAAACCTATAACTCACCAACATTTTTGTTGACGTTTTAAGCATGTTTATTCTCAGGTGATTATTAAGAGCTTCCGCTGTCGCATACTTAAATAAGGACGAGATTTGGAGTCCATGCTTGTATGATATTGTGTAAAAACTGCATTCAAGAAACTTATTTTGTTGTAACATATTTGTATTGTAAACCATTATGTAATGGTCGTGTGTAAACAGGATATTTTAGATTATCATTATTTTATAATCTACGTAAAGCTTTTTAAACCTTTATTGATGAAATAAAGGTTATGGTTTGTTTTAAAATGAATGCAGTCTTTGAAAAACGTCTCATATAGAGGTCAAAACCTCGCAACGAAATCAATTAATATGGAACGTTTTTAATCAATAAGAACGGAAAATTTCAGTTGGTATCCGAGCGTTGGTCTTAGAGAACCAGAATTTTGCATTAGTGTGTCTTATCGAGTTTGTTAGGATGCATTAGTGAGTCTGGACTTCGACCGTGTTTACTTGAAAATGATTGCTTAACAAATTTTGTTGGAAACTATATATTTTTAACATGTGAATATTATGTGATATATTAATCTCTTAACGCGTTTGATATTATGTGATAGATGTCTACCTCTAGAACAAGTCCCATTGACTCACCTAATAATAATGAAGAGTCAAATGTAAATTGGAATGATTCGTGGACTGATTCACAAGTTCCCGAAGAGGAACCGGAAGAAGAGTCGGAACCGGAAGAAGAATCGGAACCGGAAGAAGAATCGGAACCGGAAGAAGAAATAGAACCGGTGGGGGAAATAATAAAACGGTTAAGTAAAAGAAAATCCTCAACCAACCGACCAAGGTTAATTATGGTCAATGGTGTTTCCACCAAGGAAGCAAAATATTGGGAGGATTACCAATTCTCCGATGAATCGGATTCCGACGAGAATTCCGATGATGTTATAGAAATTACCCCAACTGAATTTAAAAAGGCAAAAGAAAATAATAAGGGAAAGGGCATAAAAATAGAGAAATCTAATTCCAACCCCGATGAACTTTATATGTATCGTCAACCCCCGAAGTCCTTAAGTTGTAACAATGACCCGGGAACCTCTAAACCACCAGGTTTTTCTAAACCGTTGTGGAAAACGACAGCTCGTATTAGGGGAACATCATATATCCCTAGAAACTTGGCAAAACGAACCAAAACCGAAGAAGAAGAAACGAGCGAGTCGGAATAAGATAGTTGTATTCGTGTGGTGTAATATATGTAATATAGTGTGCTTATGCTTTATGATATATGTAAAAATTGCTTGTATTAATAAGTATTTTTTTTTATGAATCTAACTCTTGTCTATTTTACAGTATAAAAACACAAAATGGATAGACAACCCAATATTTTAAGAGACCTACCCGGAGACATGATTGATGAAATCTTTTCTAGAGTCGGTCAGAATTCTTCGGCACAACTATTTACGGCGAAATCAGTTTGTAAGACATTCGAAGAACGTTCCAAGAATGTCTTGGTTTATAAGAGACTTTCGTTTGAAAGATGGGGGATATCACATTGGGAAACCCATAAGTTACGATGTGTTTACTTTGACGCATATATTGCGGGGAACCCACATGCTATTTTACGCAACGGGTTAAGAAATTATTTTGACTCAATGTATCCGAATATAGGACTTCATGATTTAGAAAAAGCGGCTAACATGCAACATAAAGAAGCATGCTATGCTTACGGGTTAGTAATGTTCGCTTCTCACCAAAGTGAGAAAAAGAACATCGGGCTACAACTATTAAACAAAACGTTCCCACAAGTGACGGAGTCGATAATTGGGGTAAGAAATGAGGTTTTTAGGTTATTACGAGACTGTTGGTCATTACGTAACCCTCGTCCCTTTGACGACGTTACAACACGCTGTCTTATCAACGGCCATAACGGTTATGTTCCACAAGATCAAGGATGGGAAGTAATCCTAGTAAAACCAGAATGCATGACTTGTTTCTGGACGTATGAATTACGTGTCTTTATTGCCTTTGCTGAACGACTTGTGTACTAGCTAGAATTATCTTCACAACCATCTTGTATCAAATTTATTGTGTGCTATATTTCATGCTATATGTAAAATAAGCGGTATTGTAAGTTTGTAAAATATTGTGTAAAAGTTTGAACGCGAAATATTATTATAATCAGTTTTTCATATAGAATTGTAGTAGTTGAATTGTATATTAGCTACTAAGTATGAACTTAACGGGTAGGTACTACCCGAATTTAAACTTATAAAACGCTAATATGAAGAAAAAGCTTTTATAAATGAGTTCATATTATGCTACGAAATACTATTAACTACTCTTAATATTCTGTATGATTAACTTGTTCCATTTGACTATTTTGAAGGAAATGGCACCGACTACTCGACACACCGTGAATATGAATGAAGAGGAATTCCGTACTTTTCTAGCTTCAAACATAGCCGCAGTACAGGCTGCGCTACATACCAACAATAATAATAACCGCAACAACAACAACAATCAGAAGCAGCTATGCCAAAGGTGTGAAAAGTATCACTCGGGGTTCTGCACCAAATTTTGCAACAAGTGTAAAAGAAATGGTCATAGCGCGGCGAAGTGTGAGGTCTACGGACCAGGGGTTAATAGAACGAAAGGAACAAATGGTGTCGGAACGAGTAATGGCGGAGCAAGTAGTGTCGGAGCAAGTTATTCCAATGTAGTTTGTTATAAATGTGGAAAACCGGGCCACATTATTAGAAATTGCCCGAACCAGGAGAACACGAATGGACAAGGCCGCAGAAGAGTTTTCAATATTAATGCGGCAGAGGCACAGGAAGACCCGGAGCTTGTTACGGGTACGTTTCTTATTGACAATAAATTTGCTTACGTTTTATTTGATTCGGGTGCGGATAGAAGCTATATGAGTAGAGATTTTTGTGCTAAATTAAGTTGTCCATTGACGCCTTTGGATGGTAAATTTTTACTCGAATTAGCAAATGGTAAATTAATTTCAGCAGATAATATATGTCGAAATCGAGAAAGTAAACTGGTTAGCGAAACATTTAAGATTGATTTGATACCAGTAGAGTTAGGGAGTTTTGATGTGATAATCGGTATGGACTGGTTGAAAGAAGTGAAAGCAGAGATCGTTTGTTACAAAAATGCAATTCGCATTATACGAGAAAAAGGAAAACCCTTAATGGTGTACGGAGAAAAGTGCAACACGAAGCTACATCTTATTAGTAATTTGAAGGCACAAAAACTAATAAGAAAAGGTTACTATGCTGTTCTATCACACGTCGAGAAAGTACAAACTGAAGAAAAGAGCATCAATGATGTTCCCATTGCAAAAGAATTTCCCGATGTATTTCCGAAAGAATTACCAGGATTACCCCCACATCGATCCGTTGAATTTCAAATAGATCTTGTACCAGGAGCTGCACCAATAGCTCGTGCTCCTTACAGACTCGCACCCAGTGAGATGAAAGAACTGCAAAGCCAATTACAAGAACTTTTAGAGCGTGGTTTCATTCGACCAAGCACATCACCGTGGGGAGCTCCTGTTTTGTTTGTCAAGAAGAAAGATGGTACATTCAGGTTGTGTATCGACTACCGAGAGTTGAACAAACTTACCATCAAGAACCGCTACCCACTACCGAGAATCGATGACTTATTTGATCAACTACAAGGCTCGTCTGTTTATTCAAAGATTGACTTACGTTCCGGGTATCATCAAATGCGGGTGAAAGAAGATGATATTTCAAAGACTGCTTTCAGAACACGTTACAGTCATTACGAGTTTATGGTCATGCCGTTTGGTTTAACTAATGCACCAGCTGTGTTCATGGACCTTATGAACTGAGTGTGTGGACCATACCTTGACAAGTTTGTCATTGTTTTCATTGATGACATACTTATTTACTCAAAGAATGACCAAGAACACGGTGAACATTTGAGAAAGGTGTTAGAAGTATTGAGGAAGGAAGAATTGTACACTAAGTTTTCAAAGTGTGCATTTTGGTTGGAAGAAGTTCAATTCCTCGGTCACATAGTGAACTTAGAAGGTATTAAGGTGGATCCGACAAAGATAGAAACTGTTGAAAAGTGGGAAATCCCGAAAACTCCGAAACACATACGCCAGTTTTTAGGACTAGCTGGTTACTACATAAGGTTCATCCAAGACTTTTCCAGAATAGCAAAACCCTTGACTGCATTAACGCATAAAGGGAAGAAATTTGAATGGAATGATGAACAAGAGAAAGCGTTTCAATTATTGAAGAAAAAGCTAACTACGGCACCTATATTGTCATTGCCTGAAGGGAATGACGATTTTGTGATTTATTGTGACGCATCAAAGCAAGGTCTCGGTTGTGTATTAATGCAACGGACGAAGGTGATTGCTTATGCGTCTAGACAATTGAAGATTCACGAGCAAAATTATACGACGCATGATTTGGAATTAGGCGCGGTTGTTTTTGCGTTAAAGACTTGGAGGCACTACTTATATGGGGTCAAAAGTATTATATATACCGACCACAAAAGTCTTCAACACATATTTAATCAGAAACAACTGAATATGAGGCAGCGTAGGTGGATTGAATTGTTGAATGATTACGACTTTGAGATTCGTTACCACCCGGGGAAGGCAAATGTGGTAGCCGACGCCTTGAGCAGAAAAGACAGAGAACCCATTCGAGTAAAATCTATGAATATAATGATTCACACTAACCTTACTACTCAAATAAAGGAGGCGCAACAAGGAGTTTTAAAAGAGGGAAATTTAAAGGATGAAATACCCAAAGGATCGGAGAAGCATCTTAATATTCGGGAAGACGGAACCCGGTATAGGGCTGAAAGAATTTTGGTACCAAAATTTGGAGATATGAGAGAAATGGTACTTAGAGAAGCTCATAAAACCAGATACTCAATACATCCTGAAACGGGGAAGATGTACAAGGATCTTAAGAAACATTTTTGGTGGCCAGGTATGAAAGCCGATGTTGCAAAATATGTAGGAGAATGTTTGACGTGTTCTAAGGTCAAAGCTGAGCATCAGAAACCATCAGGTCTACTTCAACAACCCGAAATCCCGGAATGGAAATGGGAAAATATTACCATGGATTTCATCACTAAATTGCCAAGGACTGCAAGTGGTTTTGATACTATTTGGGTAATAGTTGATCGTCTCACCAAATCAGCACACTTCCTGCCAATAAGAGAAGATGACAAGATGGAGAAGTTAGCACGACTGTATTTGAAGGAAGTCGTCTCCAGACATGGAATACCAATCTCTATTATCTCTGATAGGGATGACAGATTTATTTCAAGATTCTGGCAGATATTACAGCAAGCATTCGGAACTCGTCTAGACATGAGTACTGCCTATCATCCACAAACTGATGGGCAGAGCGAAAGGACGATACAAACGCTTGAAGACATGCTACGAGCATGTGTTATTGATTTCGGAAACAGTTGGGATCGACATCTACCGTTAGCAGAATTTTCCTACAACAACAGCTACCATTCAAGCATTGAGATGGCTCTGTTTGAAGCACTTTATGGTAGAAAGTGCAGGTCTCCGATTTGTTGGAGTGAAGTGGGGGATAGACAGATTACGGGTCCGGAGATTATACAAGAAACTACCGAGAAGATCATCCAAATTCAACAACGGTTGAAAACCGCCCAAAGTCGACAAAAGAGCTACGCTGACATTAAAAGAAAAGATATAGAATTTGAAATTGGAGAGATGGTCATGCTTAAAGTTGCACCTTGGAAAGGCGTTGTTCGATTTGGTAAACGAGGGAAATTAAATCCAAGGTATATTGGACCATTCAAGATTATTGATCATGTCGGACCAGTAGCTTACCGACTTGAGTTACCTCAACAACTCGCGGCTGTACATAACACTTTTCACGTATCGAATTTGAAGAAATGTTTTGCTAAAGAAGATCTCACTATTCCGTTAGATGAAATCCAAATCAACGAAAAACTTCAATTCATCGAAGAACCCGTCGAAATAATGGATCGCGAGGTTAAAAGACTTAAGCAAAACAAGATACCAATTGTTAAGGTTCGATGGAATGCTAGTAGAGGACCCGAGTTCACCTGGGAGCGTGAAGATTAGATGAAGAAGAAATACCCGCATCTATTTCCAGAAGATTCGTCAACACCTTCAACAGCTTAAAATTTCGGGACGAAATTTATTTAACGGGTAGGTACTGTAGTGACCCGAACTTTTCCATGTTTATATATATTAATTGAGATTGATATTTACATGATTAAATGTTTCCAACATGTTAAGCAATCAAACTTGTTAACATGATACTATGATAAGTTAACATGATACTATGATAAGTAAACATATCATTAAGTATATTATATGGATATATATATATAGTTAACATGATACTATGATAAGTAAACATATCATTAAGTATATTAACAATGAACTACATATGTAAAAACAAGACTACTAACTTAATGATTTTTAAACGAGACATATATGTAACGATTATCGTTGTAAAGACATTTAATGTATATATATCATATTAAGAGATATTCATACATGATAATATCATGATAATGAAATGACTCGTTCTTATTGATTAAAAACGTTCCATATTAATTGATTTCGTTGCGAGGTTTTGACCTCTATATGAGACATTTTTTAAAGACTGCATTCATTTTTAAAACAAACCATAACCTTTATTTCATAGATAAATGTTTTAAAAAGCTTTGCGTAGATTATCAAATAATGATAATCTAAAATATCCTGTTTACACACGACCGTTACATAATGGTTTACAATACAAATATGTTACAACAAAATAAGTTTCTTGAATGCAGTTTTTACACAATATCATACAAGCATGGACTCCAAATCTCGTCCTTATTTAAGTATGCGACAGCGGAAGCTCTTAATAATCACCTGAGAATAAACATGCTTAAAACGTCAACAAAAATGTTGGTGAGTTATAGGTTTAACCTATATATATCAAATCATAATAATAGACCACAAGATTTCATATTTCAATACACATCCCATACATAGAGATAAAAATCATTCATATGGTGAACACCTGGTAACCGACATTAACAAGATGCATATATAAGAATATCCCCATCATTCCGGGACACCCTTCGGATATGATATAAATTTCGAAGTACTAAAGCATCCGGTACTTTGGATGGGGTTTGTTAAGCCCAATAGATCTATCTTTAGGATTCGCGTCAATTAGGGCGTCTGTTCCCTAATTCTTAGATTACCAGACTTAATAAAAAGGAGCATATTCGATTTCGATAATTCAACCATAGAATGTAGTTTCACGTACTTGTGTCTATTTTGTAAATCATTTATAAAACCTGCATGTATTCTCATCCCAAAAATATTAGATTTTAAAAGTGGGACTATAACTCACTTTCACAGATTTTTACTTCGTCGGGAAGTAAGACTTGGCCACTGGTTGATTCACGAACCTATAACAATATATACATATATATCAAAGTATGTTCAAAATATATTTACAACACTTTTAATATATTTTGATGTTTTAAGTTTATTAAGTCAGCTGTCCTCGTTAGTAACCTACAACTAGTTGTCCACAGTTAGATGTACAGAAATAAATCGATAAATATTATCTTGAATCAATCCACGACCCAGTGTATACGTATCTCAGTATTGATCACAACTCAAACTATATATATTTTGGAATCAACCTCAACCCTGTATAGCTAACTCCAACATTCACATATAGAGTGTCTATGGTTGTTCTGAAATATATATAGATGTGTCGACATGATAGGTCGAAACATTGTATACGTGTCTATGGTATCTCAAGATTACATAATATACAATACTAGTTGATTAAGTTATGGTTGGAATAGATTTGTTACCAATTTTCACGTAGCTAAAATGAGAAAAATTATCCAATCTTGTTTTACCCATAACTTCTTCATTTTAAATCCGTTTTGAGTGAATCAAATTGCTATGGTTTCATATTGAACTCTATTTTATGAATCTAAACAGAAAAAGTATAGGTTTATAGTCGGAAAAATAAGTTACAAGTCGTTTTTGTAAAGGTAGTCATTTCAGTTGAAAGAACGACGTCTAGATGACCATTTTAGAAAACATACTTCCACTTTGAGTTTAACCATAATTTTTGGATATAGTTTCATGTTCATAATAAAAATCATTTTCTCAGAATAACAACTTTTAAATCAAAGTTTATCATAGTTTTTAATTAACTAACCCAAAACAGCCCGCGGTGTTACTACGACGGCGTAAATCCGGTTTTACGGTGTTTTTCGTGTTTCCAGGTTTTAAATCATTAAGTTAGCATATCATATAGATATAGAACATGTGTTTAGTTGATTTTAAAATTCAAGTTAGAAGGATTAACTTTTGTTTGCGAACAAGTTTAGAATTAACTAAACTTTGTTCTAGTGATTACAAGTTTAAACCTTCGAATAAGATAGCTTTATATGTATGAATCGAATGATGTTATGAACATCATTACTACCTTAAGTTCCTTGGATAAACCTACTGGAAAAGAGAAAAATGGATCTAGCTTCAACGGATCCTTGGATGGCTCGAAGTTCTTGAAGCAGAATCATGACACGAAAACAAGTTCAAGTAAGATCATCACTTGAAATAAGATTGTTATAGTTATAGAAATTGAACCAAAGTTTGAATATGATTATTACCTTGTATTAGAATGATAACCTACTGTAAGAAAAAAAGATTTCTTGAGGTTGGATGATCACCTTACAAGATTGGAAGTGAGCTAGCAAACTTGAAAGTATTCTTGATTTTATGTAACTAGAACTTGTAGAATATATGAAGAACACTTAGAACTTGAAGATAGAACTTGAGAGAGATCAATTAGATGAATAAAATTGAAGAATGAAAGTGTTTGTAGGTGTTTTTGGTCGTTGGTGTATGGATTAGATATAAAGGATATGTAATTTTGTTTTCATGTAAATAAGTCATGAATGATTACTCATATTTTTGTAATTTTATGAGATATTTCATGCTAGTTGCCAAATGATGGTTCCCACATGTGTTAGGTGACTCACATGGGCTGCTAAGAGCTGATCATTGGAGTGTATATACCAATAGTACATACATCTAAAAGCTGTGTATTGTACGAGTACGAATACGGGTGCATACGAGTAGAATTGTTGATGAAACTGAACGAAGATGTAATTGTAAGCATTTTTATTAAGTAGAAGTATTTTGATAAGTGTATTGAAGTCTTTCAAAAGTGTATAAATACATATTAAAACACTACATGTATATACATTTTAACTGAGTCGTTAAGTCATCGTTAGTCGTTACATGTAAGTGTTGTTTTGAAACCTTTAGGTTAACGATCTTGTTAAATGTTGTTAACCCAATGTTTATAATATCAAATGAGATTTTAAATTATTATATTATCATGATATTATCATGTATGAATATCTCTTAATATGATATATATACATTAAATGTCTTTACAACGATAATCGTTACATATATGTCTCGTTTAAAAATCATTAAGTTAGTAGTCTTGTTTTTACATATGTAGTTCATTGTTAATATACTTAATGATATGTTTACTTATCATAGTATCATGTTAACTATATATATATCCATATATATGTCATGATATAGTTTTTACAAGTTTTAACGTTCGTGAATCACCGGTCAACTTGGGTGGTCAATTGTCTATATGAAACATATTTCAATTAATCAAGTCTTAACAAGTTTGATTGCTTAACATGTTGGAAACATTTAATCATGTAAATATCAATCTCAATTAATATATATAAACATGGAAAAGTTCGGGTCACTACAGTACCTACCCGTTAAATAAATTTCGTCCCGAAATTTTAAGCTATTGAAGGTGTTGACGAATCTTCTGGAAATAGATGCGGGTATTTCTTCTTCATCTGATCTTCATGCTCCCAGGTGAACTCGGGTCCTCTACGAGCATTCCATCGAACCTTAACAATTGGTATCTTGTTTTGCTTAAGTCTTTTAACCTCACGATCCATTATTTCGACGGGTTCTTCGATGAATTGAAGTTTTTCGTTGATTTGGATTTCATCTAATGGAATAGTGAGATCTTCTTTAGCAAAACATTTCTTCAAATTCGAGACGTGGAAAGTGTTATGTACAGCCGCGAGTTGTTGAGGTAACTCTAGTCGGTAAGCTACTGGTCCGACACGATCAATAATCTTGAATGGTCCAATATACCTTGGATTTAATTTCCCTCGTTTACCAAATCGAACAACGCCTTTCCAAGGTGTAACTTTAAGCATGACCATCTCTCCAATTTCAAATTCTATATCTTTTCTTTTAATGTCAGCGTAGCTCTTTTGTCGACTTTGGGCGGTTTTCAACCGTTGTTGAATTTGGATGATCTTCTCGGTAGTTTCTTGTATAATCTTCGGACCCGTAATCTGTCTATCCCCCACTTCACTCCAACAAATCTGAGACCTGCACTTTCTACCATAAAGTGCTTCAAACGGCGCCATCTCAATGCTTGAATGGTAGCTGTTGTTGTAGGAAAATTCTGCTAACGGTAGATGTCGATCCCAACTGTTTCCGAAATCAATAACACATGCTCGTAGCATGTCTTCAGGCGTTTGTATCGTCCTTTCGCTCTGCCCATCAGTTTGTGGATGATAGGTAGTACTCATGTCTAGACGAGTTCCTAATGCTTGCTGTAATGTCTGCCAGAATCTTGAAATAAATCTGCCATCCCTATCAGAGATAATAGAGATTGGTATTCCATGTCTGGAGACAACTTCCTTCAAATACAGTCGTGCTAACTTCTCCATCTTGTCATCTTCTCTTATTGGTAGGAAGTGTGCTGATTTGGTGAGACGATCAACTATTACCCAAATAGTATCAAAACCACTTGCAGTCTTTGGCAATTTAGTGATGAAATCCATGGTAATGTTTTCCCATTTCCATTCCGGGATTTCGGGTTGTTGAAGTAGACCTGATGGTTTCTGATGCTCAGCTTTGACCTTAGAACACGTCAAACATTCTCCTACGTATTTAGCAACATTGGCTTTCATACCCGGCCACCAAAAATGTTTCTTGAGATCCTTGTACATCTTCCCCGTTCCAGGATGTATTGAGTATCTGGTTTTATGAGCTTCTCTAAGTACCATTTCTCTCATATCTCCAAATTTTGGTACCCAAATCCTTTCAGCCCTATACCGGGTTCCGTCTTCCCGAATATTAAGATGCTTCTTCGATCCTTTGGGTATTTCATCCTTTAAATTTCCCTCTTTTAAAACTCCTTGTTGCGCCTCCTTTATTTGAGTAGTAATGTTATTATGAATCATTATATTCATAGATTTTACTCGAATGGGTTCTCTGTCCTTCCTGCTCAAGGCATCGGCTACCACATTTGCCTTCCCCGGGTGGTAACGAATCTCAAAGTCGTAATCATTCAATAATTCAATCCACCTACGCTGCCTCATATTCAGTTGTTTCTGATTAAATATGTGTTGAAGACTTTTGTGGTCGGTATATATAATACTTTTGACCCCATATAAGTAGTGCCTCCAAGTCTTTAATGCAAAAACAACCGCGCCTAATTCCAAATCATGCGTCGTATAATTTTGTTCGTGAATCTTCAATTGTCTAGACGCATAAGCAATCACCTTCGTTCGTTGCATTAATACACAACCAAGACCTTGCTTTGATGCATCACAATAAATCACAAAATCATCATTCCCTTCAGGCAATGACAATATAGGTGCCGTAGTTAGCTTTTTCTTCAATAACTGAAACGCTTTCTCTTGTTCATCATTCCATTCAAATTTCTTCCCTTTATGCGTTAATGCAGTCAAGGGTTTTGCTATTCTGGAAAAGTCTTGGATGAACCTTCTGTAGTAACCAGCTAGTCCTAAAAACTGGCGTATGTGTTTCGGAGTTTTCGGGGTTTCCCACTTTTCAACAGTTTCTATCTTTGCCAGATCCACCTTAATACCTTCTTTGTTCACTATGTGACCGAGGAATTGAACTTCTTCCAACCAAAATGCACACTTTGAAAACTTAGCGTACAATTCTTCCTTCCTCAATACTTCTAACACCTTTCTCAAATGTTCACCGTGTTCTTGTTCATTCTTTGAGTAAATAAGTATGTCATCAATGAAAACAATGACAAACTTGTCAAGCTATGGTCCACACACTCGGTTCATAAGGTCCATGAACACAGCTGGTGCATTAGTTAAACCAAACGGCATGACCATAAACTCGTAATGACCGTAACGTGTTCTGAAAGCAGTCTTGGAAATATCATCTTCTTTCACCCGCATTTGATGATACCCGGAACGTAAGTCAATCTTTGAATAAATAGACGAGCCTTGTAGTTGATCAAATAAGTCGTCGATTCTCGGTAGTGGGTAGCGGTTCTTGATGGTAAGTTTGTTCAACTCTCGGTAGTCGATACACAACCTGAATGTACCATCTTTCTTCTTGACAAACAAAACAGGAGCTCCCCACGGTGATGTGCTTGGTCGAATGAAACCACGCTCTAAAAGTTCTTGTAATTGGCTTTGCAGTTCTTTCATCTCGCTGGGTGCGAGTCTGTAAGGAGCACGAGCTATTGGTGCAGCTCCTAGTACAAGATCTATTTGAAATTCAACGGATCGATGTGGGGGTAATCCCGGTAATTCTTTCGGAAATACATCGGGAAATTCTTTTGCAATGGGAACATCATTGATGCTCTTTTCTTCAGTTTGTACTTTCTCGACGTGTGCTAGAATAGCATAGCAACCTTTTCTTATTAGTTTTTGTGCCTTCAAATTACTAATAAGATGTAGCTTCGTGTTGCCCTTTTCTCCGTACACCATTAAGGGTTTTCCTTTTTCTCGTATAATGCGAATTGCATTTTTGTAACAAACGATCTCTGCTTTCACTTCTTTCAACCAGTCCATACCGATTATCACATCAAAACTCCCTAACTCTACTGGTATCAAATCAATCTTAAATGTTTCGCTAACCAGTTTAATTTCTCGATTCCGACATATATTATCTGCTGAAATTAATTTACCATTTGCTAATTCGAGTAAAAATTTACTATCCAAAGGCGTCAATGGACAACTTAATTTAGCACAAAAATCTCTACTCATATAGCTTCTATCCGCACCCGAATCAAATAAAACGTAAGCAGATTTATTGTCAATAAGAAACGTACCCGTAATAAGCTCCGGGTCTTCCTGTGCCTCTGCCGCATTAATATTGAAAACTCTTCCGCGGCCTTGTCCATTCGTGTTCTCCTGGTTCGGGCAATTTCAAATAATGTGGCCCGGTTTTCCACATTTATAACAAACTACATTGGCATAACTTGCTCCGACACTACTTGCTCCGCCATTACTCGTTCCGACACCATTTGTTCCTTTCGTTCTGTTAACCCCTGGTCCGTAGACATCACACTTCGCTGCGCTATGACCATTTCTTTTACACTTGTTGCAAAATTTGGTGCAGAACCCCGAGTGATACTTTTCACACCTTTGGCATAGCTGCTTCTGATCGTTGTTGTTGTTGCGGTTATTATTGTTGTTAAGATGATTGTTGTGGTTGCTGTTGTTGTTGTTGTTGTTGTTGTTGTTGTTGTTGTTGTTATTGTTGGGCCGTTTGTTGTAGTTGCGATTGATGTTGCGATTGTTAGGATAGTTGTTGCGATTATTGTTATAATTGCTGTTGTTGTTGTATTGGTGATTCTTATCACCGTTTTCCTCCCACTTTCTTTTGACTTGCTTCACATTGGCCTCTTCAGCAGTCTGTTCTTTAATTCTTTCTTCAATCTGGTTCACTAGTTTGTGAGCCATTCTACATGCCTGTTGTATGGAGGCGGGCTCGTGTGAACTTATATCTTCTTGGATTCTTTCCGGTAATCCTTTCACAAACGCGTCGATCTTCTCTTCCTCATCTTCGAATGCTCCCGGACACAATAGGCACAATTCTGTGAATCGTCTTTCGTACGTGGTAATATCAAATCCTTGGGTTCGTAACCCTCTAAGTTCTGTCTTGAGCTTATTGACCTCGGTTCTGGGACGGTACTTCTCGTTCATCAAGTGCTTGAATGCTGACCACGGTAGTGCGTACGCATCGTCTTGTCCCACTTGCTCTAGATAGGTATTCCACCATGTTAACGCAGAACCTGTGAAGGTATGCGTAGCGTACTTCACTTTGTCCTCTTCAGTACACTTACTTATGGCAAACACCGATTCAACCTTCTCGGTCCACCGTTTCAATCCGATCGGTCCTTCGGTTCCATCAAATTCCAAAGGTTTGCAGACAGTGAATTCTTTGTAGGTGCATCCTACACGATTTCCTGTACTGCTAGATCCAAGGTTATTGTTGGTATGTAGCGCAGCCTGTACTGCGGCTATGTTTGAAGCAAGAAAGGCACGAAATTCCTCTTCGCTCATATTTAAGGTGTGTCGAGTAGTCGGTGCCATTTCTTTCAAAATAGTCAAATGAAACGAGTTAATCATATAGAATATCAAGAGTAGTCAATAGTATTTCGTAGCGTAATATGAACTTATTTATAAAAGCTCTTTCTTCATATTAGTGTTTTATAAGTTTAAATTCGGGTAGTACCTACCCGTTAAGTTCATACTTAGTAGCTAATATACAATTCAACTACTACAATTCTATATGAAAAACTGATTATAATAATATTTCGCGTTCAAACTTTTACACAATATTTTACAAACTTACAATACCACTTATTTTACATATAGCATGAAATATAGCACACAATAAATTTGATACAAGATGGTTGTGAAGATAATTCTAGCTAGTACACAAGTCGTTCAGCAAAGGCAATAAAGACACGTAATTCATACGTCCAGAAACAAGTCATGCATTCTGGTTTTACTAGGATTGCTTCCCATCCTTGGTCTTGTGGAACATAACCGTTATGGCCGTTGATAAGACAGCGTGTTGTAATGTCGTCAAAGGGACGAGGGTTACGTAATGTCCAACAGTCCCGTAACAATCTAAAAACCTCATTTCTTACCCCAATTACCGACTCCGTCACTTGTGGGAACGTTTTGTTTAATAGTTGTAGCCCAATGTTCTTGTTCTCACTTTGGTGAGAAGCGAACATTACTAATCCGTAAGCATAACATGCTTCTTTATGTTGCATGTTAGCCGCTTTTTCTAAATCACGAAGTCCAATATTCGGATATATTGAGTCAAAATAATTTCTTAACCCATTGCGTAAAATAGCATTTGGGTTCCCCGCAATATATGCGTCAAAGTAAACACATCGTAACTTATGGATTTCCCAATGTGATATCCCCCATCTTTCGAACGAAAGCCTTTAATAAACCAAGGCATTCTTGGAACGTTCTTCGAATGTCTTACAAACTGATCTCGCCTTAAATAGTTGTGCCGAAGAATTCTGACCGACTCTAGACAAGATTTCATCAATCAGGTCTCCGGGTAGGTCTCTTAAAATATTGGGTTGTCTATCCATTTTGTGTTTTTATACTGTAAAATAGACAAGAGTTAGATTCATAAAAAAAAATACTTATTAATACAAGCAATTTTTACATATATCATAAAGCATAAGCACACTATATTACATATATTACACCACACGAATACAACTATCTTATTCCGACTCGCTTGTTTCTTATTCTTCGGTTTTGGTTCGTTTTGCCACGTTTCTAGGGATATATGATGTTCCCCTAATACTAGCCGTCGTGATCCACATTGGTTTAGAAAAACCTGGTGGTTTAGAGGTTCCCGGGTCATTGTTACAACTTAAGGACTTCGGGGGTTGACGATACATATAAAGTTCATCGGGGTTGGAATTAGATTTCTCTATTTTTATGCCCTTTCCCTTATTATTTTCTTTTGCCTTTTTAAATTCAGTTGGGGTAATTTCTATAACATCATCGGAATTCTCGTCGGAATCCGATTCATCGGAGAATTGGTAATCCTCCCAATATTTTGCTTCCTTGGCGGAAACACCATTGACCATAATTAACCTTGGTCGGTTGGTTGAGGATTTTCTTTTACTTAACCGTTTTATTATTTCCCCCACCGGTTCTATTTCTTCATCCGGTTCCGATTCTTCTTCCGGTTCCGATTCTTCTTCCGGTTCCGACTCTTCTTCCGGTTCCTCTTCGGGAACTTGTGAATCAGTCCACGAATCATTCCAATTTACATTTGACTCTTCATTATTATTAGGTGAGTCAATGGGACTTGTTCTAGAGGTAGACATCTATCACATAATATCAAACGCGTTAAGAGATTAATATATCACATAATATTCACATGTTAAAAATATATAGTTTCCAACAAAATTTGTTAAGCAATCATTTTTCAAGTAAACACGGTCGAAGTCCAGACTCACTAATGCATCCTAACAAACTCAATAAGACACACTAATGCAAAATTCTGGTTCTCTAAGACCAACGCTCGGATACCAACTGAAATGTCCCGTTCTTATTGATTAAAAACGTTCCATAATAATTGATTTCGTTGCGAGGTTTTGACCTCTATATGAGACATTTTTTAAAGACTGCATTCATTTTTAAAACAAACCATAACCTTTATTTCATAGATAAATGTTTTAAAAAGCTTTACGTAGATTATCAAATAATGATAATCTAAAATATCCTGTTTACACACGACCATTACATAATGGTTTACAATACAAATATGTTACAACAAAATAAGTTTCTTGAATGCAGTTTTTACACAATATCATACAAGCATGGACTCCAAATCTCGTCCTTATTTAAGTATGCGATAGCGGAAGCTCTTAATAATCACCTGAGAATAAACATGCTTAAAACGTCAACAAAAATGTTGGTGAGTTATAGGTTTAACCTATATATATCAAATCATAATAATAGACCACAAGATTTCATATTTCAATACACATCCCATACATAGAGATAAAAATCATTCATATGGTGAACACCTGGTAACCGACATTAACAAGATGCATATATAAGAATATCCCCATCATTCCGGGACACCCTTCGGATATGATATAAATTTCGAAGTACTAAAGCATCCGGTACTTTGGATGGGGTTTGTTAAGCCCAATAGATCTATCTTTAGGATTCGCGTCAATTAGGGCGTCTGTTCCCTAATTCTTAGATTACCAGACTTAATAAAAAGGAGCATATTCGATTTCGATAATTCAACCATAGAATGTAGTTTCATGTACTTGTGTCTATTTTGTAAATCATTTATAAAACCTGCATGTATTCTCATCCCAAAAATATTAGATTTTAAAAGTGGGACTATAACTCACTTTCACAGATTTTTACTTCGTCGGGAAGTAAGACTTGGCCACTGGTTGATTCACGAACCTATAACAATATATACATATATATCAAAGTATGTTCAAAATATATTTACAACACTTTTAATATATTTTGATGTTTTAAGTTTTTTAAGTCAGCTGTCCTCGTTAGTAACCTACAACTAGTTGTCCACAGTTAGATGTATAGAAATAAATCGATAAATATTATCTTGAATCAATCCACGACCCAGTGTATACGTATCTCAGTATTGATCACAACTCAAACTATATATATTTTGGAATCAACCTCAACCCTGTATAGCTAACTCCAACATTCACATATAGAGTGTCTATGGTTGTTCCGAAATATATATAGATGTGTCGACATGATAGGTCGAAACATTGTATACGTGTCTATGGTATCTCAAGATTACATAATATACAATACTAGTTGATTAAGTTATGGTTGGAATAGATTTATTACCAATTTTCACGTAGCTAAAATGAGAAAAATTATCCAATCTTGTTTTACCCATAACTTCTTCATTTTAAATCCGTTTTGAGTGAATCAAATTGCTATGGTTTCATATTGAACTCTATTTTATGAATCTAAACAGAAAAAGTATAGGTTTATAGTCGGAAAAATAAGTTACAAGTCGTTTTTGTAAAGGTAGTCATTTCAGTCGAAAGAACGACGTCTAGATGACCATTTTAGAAAACATACTTCCACTTTGAGTTTAACCATAATTTTTGGATATAGTTTCATGTTCATAATAAAAATCATTTTCTCAGAATAACAACTTTTAAATCAAAGTTTATCATAGTTTTTAATTAACTAACCCAAAACAGCCCGCGGTGTTACTACGACGGCGTAAATCCGGTTTTACGGTGTTTTTCGTGTTTCCAGGTTTTAAATCATTAAGTTAGCATATCATATAGATATAGAACATGTGTTTAGTTGATTTTGAAAGTCAAGTTAGAAGGATTAACTTTTGTTTGCGAACAAGTTTAGAATTAACTAAACTTTGTTCTAGTGATTACAAGTTTAAACCTTCGAATAAGATAGCTTTATATGTATGAATCGAATGATGTTATGAACATCATTACTACCTTAAGTTCCTTGGATAAACCTACTGGAAAATAGAAAAATGGATCTAGCTTCAACGGATCCTTGGATGGCTCGAAGTTCTTGAAGCAGAATCATGACACGAAAACAAGTTCAAGTAAGATCATCACTTGAAATAAGATTGTTATAGTTATAGAAATTGAACCAAAGTTTGAATATGATTATTACCTTGTATTAGAATGATAACCTACTGTAAGAAACAAAGATTTCTTGAGGTTGGATGATCACCTTACAAGATTGGAAGTGAGCTAGCAAACTTGAAAGTATTCTTGATTTTATGTAACTAGAACTTGTAGAATATATGAAGAACACTTAGAACTTGAAGATAGAACTTGAGAGAGATCAATTAGATGAATAAAATTGAAGAATTAAAGTGTTTGTAGGTGTTTTTGGTCGTTGGTGTATGGATTAGATATAAAGGATATGTAATTTTGTTTTCATGTAAATAAGTCATGAATGATTACTCATATTTTTGTAATTTTATGAGATATTTCATGCTAGTTGCCAAATGATGGTTCCCACATGTGTTAGGTGACTCACATGGGCTGCTAAGAGCTGATCATTGAAGTGTATATACCAATAGTACATACATCTAAAAGCTGTGTATTGTACGAGTACGAATACGGGTGCATACGAGTAGAATTGTTGATGAAACTGAACGAAGATGTAATTGTAAGCATTTTTGATAAGTAGAAGTATTTTGATAAGTGTATTAAAGTCTTTCAAAAGTGTATAAATACATATTAAAACACTACATGTATATACATTTTAACTGAGTCGTTAAGTCATCGTTAGTCGTTACATGTAAGTGTTGTTTTAAAACCTTTAGGTTAACGATCTTGTTAAATGTTGTTAACCCAATGTTTATAATATCAAATGAGATTTTAAATTATTATATTATCATGATATTATCATGTATGAATATCTCTTAATATGATATATATACATTAAATGTCTTTACAACGATAATCGTTACATATATGTCTCGTTTAAAAATCATTAAGTTAGTAGTCTTGTTTTTACATATGTAGTTCATTGTTAATATACTTAATGATATATTTACTTATCATAGTATCATGTTAACTATATATATATCCATATATATGTCATCATATAGTTTTTACAAGTTTTAACGTTCGTGAATCACCGGTCAACTTGGGTGGTCAATTGTCTATATGAAACATATTTCAATTAATCAAGTCTTAACAAGTTTGATTGCTTAACATGTTGGAAACATTTAATCATGTAAATATCAATCTCAATTAATATATATAAACATGGAAAAGTTCGGGTCACTACAGATAATATAATAATTTAAAATCTCATTTGATATTATAAACATTAGGTTAACAACATTTAACAAGATCGTTAACCTAAAGGTTTCAAAACAACACTAACATGTAATGACTAACAATGACTTAACGACTCAGTTAAAATGTATATACATGTAGTGTTTTAATATGTATTTATACACTTTTGAAAGACTTCAATACACTTATCAAAATACTTCTACTTAACAAAATTGCTTACAATTACATCCTCGTTCAGTTTCATCAACAATTCTACTCGTATGCACCCGTATTCGTACTCGTACAATACACAGCTTTTAGATGTATGTACTATTGGTATATACACTCCAATGATCAGCTCTTAGCAGCCCATGTGAGTCACCTAACACATGTGGGAACTATCATTTGGCAACTAGCATGAAATATCTCATAAAATTACAAAAATATGAGTAATCATTCATGACTTATTTACATGAAAACAAAATTACATATCCTTTATATCTAATCCATACACCAACGACCAAAAACACCTACAAACACTTTCATTCTTCAATTTTCTTCATCTAATTGATCTCTCTCAAGTTCTATCTTCAAGTTCTAAGTGTTCTTCATATATTCTACAAGTTCTAGTTACATAAAATCAAGAATACTTTCAAGTTTGCTAGCCCACTTCCAATCTTGTAAGGTGATCATCCAACCTCAAGAAATCTTTGTTTCTTACAGTAGGTTATCATTCTAATACAAGGTAATAATCATATTCAAACTTTAATTCAATTTCTATAACTATAACAATCTTATTTCGAGTGGAAATCTTACTTGAAATTGTTTTCGTGTCATGATTCTGCTTCAAGAACTTCGAGCCATCCAAGGATCCGTTGAAGCTAGATCCATTTTTCTCTTTTCCAGTAGGTTTATCCAAGGAACTTAAGGTAGTAATGATGTTCATAACATCATTCGATTCATACATGTGATAACCCGTCCTAATCCATCCGGACGAAGTCCATATCGATTATAAACGATTCACAACAGTTGATTACATCGCGAGGTACTTGACCTCTATATGATACATTTTACAAACATTGCATTCGTTTTTAAAAGACAAACTTTCGTTACATCGACAGTTGACAGACATGTATAGCATTTCATAATATATCCAAATATAATTGACTTAATAATCATCTTGATGAACTCAACGACTCGAATGCAATGTCTTTTGAAATATGTCATGAATGACTCCATGTAATATCCCTAAAATGAGCAAAATGCACAGCGGAAGATTTTCTTTCGTACCTGAGAATAAACATGCTTTAAAGTGTCAACCAAAAGGTTGGTGAGTTCATTAGTTTAACATAAATAATCATTTCGTAATTTTAATAGACCACAAGATTTCATATTTCCATTTCTCATAAACATACGTCCCATGCATAGAGACAAAAATATCATTCATATGGATTGAACACCTGGTAACCGACATTCACAATATGCATATAAGAATATCCCCATCATTCCGGGATCCTCCTTCGGACATGATATAAATTTCGAAGTACTAAAGCATCCGGTACTTTGGATGGGGCTTGTTGGGCCCGATAGATCTATCTTTAGAGTTCGCGTCAATTAGGGTGTCTGTTCCCTAATTCTTAGATTACCAGACTTAATAAAAAGGGGCATATTCGATTCCGATAATTCAACCATATAATGTAGTTTCAATTACTTGTGTCCATTTCGTAAAACAGTTATAAAAGCAGCGCATGTATTCTCAGTCCCAAAAATGTAAAGAGTAAAAGGGAGCAAATGAAACTCACGCATATAAATATTGTAAAACAGTTAATAAAGCATTTGCATGTATTCTCAGCCCAAAAATGTAAAGAGTAAAAGGGGCAGATGAACTCACCATACTGTATTTTGTAGTAAAAATACATATAACGACATTGAACAAGTATAGGGTTGGCCTCGGATTCACGAACCTATATCATTTGTATATTCATTAATAAATATAATCGTATTCGAATGAATATATATATAAGTTTATTAATTACATTATTTTTATATTAATATTATATATTTTTAATTTGTATGTTTATTCAAATGGTTAATATTTTTATAGTTATATTAATATATTGATATACGTACTTGTTTGATATTATATTTAAAAAAAATCGATAATTTGTTATAGTTATATGAATATTGTTTGTAAGTGTTTAAATAAATAATTTTAGTAGGTTTTATATATATATAGTTATGTGGAGTTTTAATATAACTGTAGTATATATAATTAATATATTTTATGTACAAAATATTTATTTGCTTAAAAATGATAGTATTTGAGATTAATAAATATAATATTAATAATCATATTATTTAATATTAATACCTATATTGATAATAATAATATTATTAGTAATAACAATAATAATAATAATAATTATAATTGTAACTAGGGTTATGTTAACGATAATAATAGTTGGTAATTACTACTTATATTAACGGTAGTAACAATAATAAGTAACATTCATAATGCTTATTAATAATAATTCAAATACTTAATAATAATAATAATAATAATAATAATAATAATAATAATAATAATAATAAAATGATACTTTACTTAAATAATATAATGTTAATAATAACAATGTTAATACTAATAATAATAGTTTTAATACTTAATGATAATAATGATCATAACAATAATGATAATATTAATAGTAGTAATAATAGTTATATTAGTAATCTTTATTTACATGATGACAATTTTAATTACTAATACTAGTATTAACAATTAACAATAACCATAACAATAATAATAACAATAATATTCTTAATACTTAATAATAATAACAATAATAATAATAATAATAATTGAAATAATAATAATAAGGAATAACAACCTTTGAAGAAGTCACAAAAAAAATGTCACTGACAGGACTCGAACCCGTGATCTCCCATTCTCCTACCCACACCCCAAACCATTACTCCATTTGATTAATTTTGAAATAAATAAGAATTTAAGTCCTTTATCTCGATTTTTCTGTAATATCATCACCATATCATATCATCATCATCATGACCTCATACCCGCATCATCATCCATCACAATCGGTTATCATCATTCTATCATGTATCCTTATCATACCATTTCTGTTTCATCATCCCTATCATCGATTATTATTATCATAATTATTATTTTATGTATATATATCTTTATCATTCTAAACGAAGTTCATAATCATTCAACTTTTACGTATCCATGACACCATCGTATTCACAACTTCACCATCATTCATCTCGTCCCCTATTATTAGCATCTTCGCAGAACCGTACGTCATAATAATATTCGTCTAAAACAAATAGTAAATCAAGTAGCTGTACAAGCATCCTCATTGATGCTTGAATATGGTGTATGTCGGTCCATCTGACTATAAAAACTCTCGGCCCAACCAAAAAAAGAACTCGGCCCAAAAAGAAACACAGAAGTATGGCAGCCCAACCTATCTCAACCCAAATAGTATTATGAAAATGTGGCGTTTTTAAAAAAAATTACAGTTTCATGGTTATAAATAAAGCAAGGGTCCATATTAGTTATTGCTTTATTAGTTGTCGGCCAACAAGGATATTAAAATAGCAGTAGCAATAACACAATGATTATAGCATCAAAATGCAATTATATCGGATGCTTTTGCAGTTGCTAAAACAGGAAAACAATTGGAAGCAGCGGCCTGGTTTCGAAAGAAAAGAAGAAGAAAAAAAATAGTATTGCAGTAGCAGTACGTAGTAACAGCCTGTGTGGTTGTTTTGGTGTCTCCGTTTGCAACAGAAAACAGATTGGCCGAGGGGTGTAAAGTGACGGTTTAAATTGGGTTGAGTTGGGTGGAGAATGGTGGTGATCTAGTGGCGATTTTCAAGGTGGTGAAAGGTGGGTTTTCGAGGAGGGTGGAAGGTGGCGGTTTGTTATGGTTACTGACGGGTTCTTATTTCGTTACACAAAACAATTAAACAAAGAAGAAGAATATAATGAGGATGGTGATGAAGAAAGTGGTGGATGGTTTTGTTATGGGTCTTTGATTTACAGAAAACATAAGTCGAATAGCAAGTAGTAGTCTTGGTTCTTGTGTTTTGCCGTGGAGTGATGGAAGTTGTATGATGGTTGGGTCTCATGGTGGTGAAGGGTGTCGGCCGAATGGTGGAAGAAGGTAGTCGCCGGTGGTCACGAATAAGAAAGGGTGAGTGATGGTTGTGAGGTAGAAGAAGAATAAGTGGTGATAGTCTAATATCTCTCAGTGAAATATATGTGTATATATAAATAGATGATATTGTAGATAGATATTACATATTATGATTGATCCAATAATTCACCTAAATTCTGAAACGTGATAACAGCTCATGTACTATATTATTAATTTAATTAAAAATAATTCTATGATAATGATTCTTCAATCACATGCGAGAAATATATAGCAACCTTCATTTTGTTAATCATTCTTACCGACAGATTTACACGGATTGTGTAAATTGTGGTTCATTACAAAACAGTTAATAGCTAAACGTCTTCCTAAAAATTCTAAATTTTTATATTAAATTCATTTAGTTATTTCAGTCATTAACTGTTTGAACCCTGATCAAAAAGGTTCATCTAATATTTTTTTTTAATATACTTCTAATTATTATTTATATATATACACACATATCTAATTAAAATTAATTGTTCGTGAATCGTCGAGCACAGTCAAGGGGTAATTGATTATATGAACATAGTTCAAAATTTTTGATATTTCAACATTACAGACTTTGCTCATCGTGTCGAAATCATATAAAGATTAAGTTTAAATTTGATCAGAAATTCCCGGGTCGTCACAGTACCTACCCGTTAAAGAAATTTCGTCCCGAAATTTGAGTGAGGTGGTAATGGCTAACAATAAAAATATTTTCATGACGAATATGAGTTGATAAATAGAGTTTTATCCTCATTGAGTAATATGGATAACTCGATTGTTCGAAGAGTACGAATGAAGCTATCACCAAAGGGTGAAATAGGAAAGTAAAGATTCATCTTAACTTTTGACAGAGTCAGGGTTGAATTCCAGAATTCAATGGATTTAAAGAAAATCTTCGAAATCTATAAGATCTGATTCTGCGGGATTTATGGAAATTAAGATCTCTATAATTAAATGCGGTGATCTGCTTCGATTACTCTGTCTGATATTTTTCACTATAAATGAACTTCTTCCGTTCCATTATTTTCACCATTCCCTTACTCTATTCCTTAGTTCATACATCCAAAAGATTGTGGAAATGCTTAATCCAGTTCTAATCCTTGTCCTTATACTTACTATCGTAACAATCATTCTCCTTTTCCAACTTCCACCCGAGGAATCTGTTTTCTTTTACTTCGCCCTCGGGATTATAATGTTTTTAATTCTCCCGTGTCTTTATGTTGCGATAAACATTGATATACACGGTTTGTAATTTATGCGTTGTTATCGGGCTTTATATCTCTCCTTATATTTCAATGTCCTCCTTTTCTGTTTCCTATAATCATTGTCATCCACAGTTAATACTCCCTCCTATTTGTTGCGATTTATACTCCAATTTCTATTTCAGAGCTTTGTCCCTTCGTTTCTTCTTCTGACGATTTGGCATCTCTTGTAATGGTCCAGAATTCGCAGATATAAGTTTCAGAATGAACATTATTAATGTTCTAAATAAGAAGGAACGTAATAGTACGATTTGATTTGTCAAATTACCAGATTCACTGATAATAGAACTATCAAGAATATACTTTCTTGATATGTTCAGAAGTTAAGCAGAATGAAAGAGTTATGTAACATGGCACATGATGACGTTATGATCTGTGAATCATCACGTCCCATTTAGAAACTCAGCATGACTTACTGTAATATAATCACGTTGATCAAGTGTCATTATATTATACTAACTCATGCATCAATTCTCACACTACTTCAAAAACATTCATAATTTAAACTCGAATTTTAAAGAATTTTAGAAACTAAAGTAGTTTCCTTTATGATGTAATATAGATAGCACGAAGAGATAAATAATTTCGGACGAGAATATTTATGAAAATATCTTCAGAAATATCGAAGATATTTATGATGATATTTTGGAATTTCTAAGTTCGATGGTTGATGAAGAAGATTTTCCGCAAGATTTTAACATGAGTACGGAGCAAGATATTCGTTGAAGGTTTCATCGGATCCAGAATTACCTGGATTCTTTGAATATATGGTATGGTCCTTGTATTTGTCTTTGTTCTCCTTCGTGGTTAACTCAATCCGTTTTCCAGTTCCAACTTTTCTAAGCTTTTCCAACATACTATTCTTTATCATCAAACTTTCGATGATTAATGTTGTTTACGGTTGTCTATGGTTTCTGCTGCTTCATTCAGCTTTTTCAACATTCAGAGTATTGATTTGTGACTGAGTGCTTTTCAGAATTTCAGAATGAGAGATCATAATTCTAAGAGATAAATGTCATACATATAACTGTTGATGTAGAACGTTGCGGAATTCGAAATACTGATTGCTGATTCTCGATAATTGGTATGGGAATTCTCGTTACAAGATGCCGATGAGTTCATGATAAGACTTCAATAGATAAATATAGTGATTCGTCAGAGAGATTTAAGCCAAGGAGCGACGAGGTACCTGGTACATCTGCTGGTAATATGGTGGAATATAAAAGGTTCCCCGGTAACAATAAAAGAGCACGCATATATATCATGGTTATAGTAAGGCTAGTCCGACTGAAAAGTCGAAGTTGACTTGCTGGAGCTGTGACAAAATTTGCTACTTTGGAAGAAATTACCAAGTTATTTTGGGTAATAATAACGCGAAAGGAATTAGCACAGATACGTGTTAAACGTTTACTCAGGTTCTGTGAGTTTTCAAGTGCATACCCATATGTATCAATCTCTTCTTACGGAGATGAAGTGCGGTTGGTTCCTCCTCCCGATTGAGGTGTTTTCAAGAATTACGAAAGGTTTGAACGCAGATTGTAATCGTCAAGATACAAATGAGGTTTAAGATGAACTCAAGTGGCAAACTTGAAGAGTTGTTTAGTTTCATATGTTGTAAACAATATTTTAATTCATTTTAATTGTCCAATGTTGGTAGTCCACAGTCGATAGTCCACAGTTGACAGTCCAATAATTCATATATAATTTAATATATAATATTTGAATTAATTAATACGTATCGTGACCCGTATACGTCTCAGACTCGATTACAACTCAAACTATATATATTATTGTAGAATCAACCTCAACCCTGTATAGCTAACTCCCGCATTACTGCATATAGAGTGTCTATGGTTATTCCAAACAATATATATAGATGCGTCGATATGATATGTCAAAACCTTGTATACGTGTCCCGATATTTAAGGTGCGTAAAAATAAATAACAGGAATTAAATAACGATAAATAAAGTGTTTAAAGTAAATAACAGAAATTAAATGACAATAAATAAAATTAAGAGAATGTAAATTGCGATAATTAAATTGCGATAAATAAAATGCGATAAATAGAATGTAATCAGTTAGCTAGGAACAGTTAGCTGGAACAGTTAGCGTGGATTCTTAACAATTATTTTTTTTATAGTTAATTTGTTTGTTTCTATCAAATTTTTTATTTCGTCAAATGTGTTCTTCATTATGCCACTTGTTGGATTTTAATAAATCAAAATCCAAATATGAAATTGAATGAAAATGGTTATTCTGTGGTGAACGGATTTGTATATCGGTGGATGTAAGTAGGATAGTAAATGACCGTTGAATCAGATTCGAAGAATGTACAGTGTAACTTATTAATGTGAAATTTTAAATATTCCTCGGGTATTACCTACCCGTTAAAATATTTTCATCATTAACAGTTTGTACAAAAGAATTTTTAATTACAAACTTTATGAAAACATATATACATATATATTTTCTTCAGATGTAATCATGGATTTAATGAGTCAATATGATATTAGACTCATTTGATTTACCGTGAGAATAAGAATATATAATCTCTAAAACATTAGAGATTATATAATCGCCATGTCGAACGAAGATAAATGATGTAGAACGATTTGTGGAACGATAATTATACTCGAGGTACAAAATGAGATATTGAGGCGTGGATTGTTGATGGTACTGGCGTTGTTACTGATGGTACTGTTGGTGCTGGTGATGTTGCTGAAGCTGGTACATTTTGCACCATACTCTCCAAATTGATTACTCGAGCGCGAAGTTCGTTGACTTCTTATATTATTCCGGAGTGATTGTCGGTCGGAACGAGCAGATGAATAAGATCTAGAATTGTGGATAGAATACAATCGTTTTAGGATATCCTGGCAATGAGGGTGAATATAGTGTTTCGAATAGATTCGCCGGTAAGTGCTTCAGGTTCTTCACTAAGAGGTAAATTCGGTTGATGAAAAAGATTACCTTCTTCTTGTCTCCAATGATTAAGTAGACTACGAACCCATCAGATGAATTGATGATGGCCGATTGGTTGATCCATTCTGGTTATACTGCTTTCGAAACTCAAGTGTGTTTCCATATCGGAATAACTGTCGGAATAACTATCGGAATAGTTATCAGAATCTGAAGGACTCGAACTGGTTGAAGGATTCATCCCGTACGATCAGATGAAAGATTTTCGATAAGAAATAGAATATGATGTAGATTAGTACCCTGCAATACATAATTTACATATGCATATATAATCTAAAATCCCATAAGTTACGAAGGAATCTACAGAAAATGTCAGGCAAAGTTTACAATAGCAGATACGCTAAGATATTAATTAGCAGATATGTTAAGATATGAATTTTGTCTATACACTAATCATGCAATCATTGCAATAAGATGTGTCTAGACTAAGGATGATAAGCAAGTGATTCTCTAAGAATGATAAGCAGGTAATTTTCGACACGAAATGATAAGCAAAACTTTTGACATGCAGACACGGTCGAAGTCCAGACTCACTAATGCATCCTAACGACTATCAGTTAGACACACTAATGCAAGACCCGGTTCGCTAAGACCACCGCTCTGATACCAACTGTGATAACCCGTCCTAATCCATCCGGACGAAGTCCATATCGATTATAAACGATTCACAACAGTTGATTACATCGCGAGGTACTTGACCTCTATATGATACATTTTACAAACATTGCATTCGTTTTTAAAAGACAAACTTTCGTTACATCGACAGTTGACAGACATGTATAGCATTTCATAATATATCCAAATATAATTGACTTAATAATCATCTTGATGAACTCAACGACTCGAATGCAATGTCTTTTAAAATATGTCATGAATGACTCCATGTAATATCCCTAAAATGAGCAAAATGCACAGCGGAAGATTTTCTTTCGTACCTGAGAATAAACATGCTTTAAAGTGTCAACCAAAAGGTTGGTGAGTTCATTAGTTTAACATAAATAATCATTTCATAATTTTAATAGACCACAAGATTTCATATTTCCATTTCTCATAAACATACGTCCCATGCATAGAGACAAAAATATCATTCATATGGATTGAACACCTGGTAACCGACATTCACAATATGCATATAAGAATATCCCCATCATTCCGGGATCCTCCTTCGAACATGATATAAATTTCAAAGTACTAAAGCATCCGGTACTTTGGATGGGGCTTGTTGGGCCCGATAGATCTATCTTTAGAGTTCGCGTCAATTAGGGTGTCTGTTCCCTAATTCTTAGATTACCAGACTTAATAAAAAGGGGCATATTCGATTCCGATAATTCAACCATATAATGTAGTTTCAATTACTTGTGTCCATTTCGTTAAACAGTTATAAAAGCAGCGCATGTATTCTCAGTCCCAAAAATGTAAAGAGTAAAAGGGAGCAAATGAAACGCACGCATATAAATATTGTAAAACAGTTAATAAAGCATTTGCATGTATCCTCAGCCCAAAAATGTAAAGAGTAAAAGGGGCAGATGAACTCACCATACTGTATTTTGTAGTAAAAATACATATAACGACATTGAACAAGTATAAGGTTGGCCTCGGATTCACGAACCTATATCATTTGTATATTCATTAATAAATATAATCGTATTCGAATGAATATATATATAAGTTTATTAATTACATTATTTTTATATTAATATTATATATTTTTAATTTGTATGTTTATTCAAATGGTTAATATTTTTATAGTTATATTAATATATTGATATACGTACTTGTTTGATATTATATTTAAAAAAAATCGATAATTTGTTATAGTTATATGAATATTGTTTGTAAGTGTTTAAATAAATAATTTTAGTAGGTTTTATATATATATAGTTATGTGGAGTTTTAATATAAGTGTAGTATATATAATTAATATATTTTATGTACAAAATATTTATTTGCTTAAAAATGATAGTATTTGAGATTAATAAATATAATATTAATAATCATATTATTTAATATTAATACCTATATTGATAATAATAATATTATTAGTAATAACAATAATAATAATAATAATTATAATTGTAACTAGGGTTATGTTAACGATAATAATAGTTGGTAATTACTACTTATATTAACGGTAGTAACAATAATAAGTAACATTCATAATGCTTATTAATAATAATTCAAATACTTAATAATAATAATAATAATAATAATAATAATAATAATAATAATAATAATAATAATAATAATAATAATAATAATAATAATAATAATAATAATAATAATAATAATAAAATGATACTTTACTTAAATAATATAATGTTAATAATAACAATGTTAATACTAATAATAATAGTTTTAATACTTAATGATAATAATGATCATAACAATAATGATAATATTAATAGTAGTAATAATAGTTATATTAGTAATCTTTATTTACATGATGACAATTTTAATTACTAATACTAGTATTAACAATTAACAATAACCATAACAATAATAATAACAATAATATTCTTAATACTTAATAATAATAACTATAATAATAATAATAATAATAATAATAATTGAAATAATAATAATAAGGAATAACAACCTTTGAAGAAGTCACAAAAAAAATGTCACTGACAGGACTCGAACCCGTGATCTCCCATTCTCCTACCCACACCCCAAACCATTACTCCATTTGATTAATTTTGAAATAAATAAGAATTTAAGTCCTTTATCTCGATTTTTCTGTAATATCATCACCATATCATATCATCATCATCATGACCTCATACCCGCATCATCATCCATCACAATCGGTTATCATCATTCTATCATGTATCCTTATCATACCATTTCTGTTTCATCATCCCTATCATCGATTATTATTATCATAATTATTATTTTATGTATATATATCTTTATCATTCTAAACGAAGTTCATAATCATTCAACTTTTACGTATCCATGACACCATCGTATTCACAACTTCACCATCATTCATCTCGTCCCCTATTATTAGCATCTTCGCAGAACCGTACGTCATAATAATATTCGTCTAAAACAAATAGTAAATCAAGTAGCTGTACAAGCATCCTCATTGATGCTTGAATATGGTGTATGTCGGTCCATCTGACTATAAAAACTCTCGGCCCAACCAAAAAAAGAACTCGGCCCAAAAAGAAACACAGAAGTATGGCAGCCCAACCTATCTCAACCCAAATAGTATTATGAAAATGTGGCGTTTTTAAAAAAAATTACAGTTTCATGGTTATAAATAAAGCAAGGGTCCATATTAGTTATTGCTTTATTAGTTGTCGGCCAACAAGGATATTAAAATAGCAGTAGCAATAACACAATGATTATAGCATCAAAATGCAATTATATCGGATGCTTTTGCAGTTGCTAAAACAGGAAAACAATTGGAAGCAGCGGCCTGGTTTCGAAAGAAAAGAAGAAGAAAAAAAATAGTATTGCAGTAGCAGTACGTAGTAACAGCCTGTGTGGTTGTTTTGGTGTCTCCGTTTGCAACAGAAAACAGATTGGCCGAGGGGTGTAAAGTGACGGTTTAAATTGGGTTGAGTTGGGTGGAGAATGGTGGTGATCTAGTGGCGATTTTCAAGGTGGTGAAAGGTGGGTTTTCGAGGAGGGTGGAAGGTGGCGGTTTGTTATGGTTACTGACGGGTTCTTGTTTCGTTACACAAAACAATTAAACAAAGAAGAAGAATATAATGAGGATGGTGATGAAGAAAGTGGTGGATGGTTTTGTTATGGGTCTTTGATTCACAGAAAACATAAGTCGAATAGCAAGTAGTAGTCTTGGTTCTTGTGTTTTGCCGTGGAGTGATGGAAGTTGTATGATGGTTGGGTCTCATGGTGGTGAAGGGTGTCGGCCGAATGGTGGAAGAAGGTAGTCGCCGGTGGTCACGAATAAGAAAGGGTGAGTGATGGTTGTGAGGTAGAAGAAGAATAAGTGGTGATAGTCTAATATCTCTCAGTGAAATATATGTGTATATATAAATAGATGATATTGTAGATAGATATTACATATTATGATTGATCCAATAATTCACCTAAATTCTGAAACGTGATAACAGCTCATGTACTATATTATTAATTTAATAATAATTAAAAATAATTCTATGATAATGATTCTTCAATCACATGCGAGAAATATATAGCAACCTTCATTTTGTTAATCATTCTTACCGACAGATTTACACGGATTGTGTAAATTGTGGTTCATTACAAAACAGTTAATAGCTAAACGTCTTCCTAAAAATTCTAAATTTTTATATTAAATTCATTTAGTTATTTCAGTCATTAACTGTTTGAACCCTGATCAAAAAGGTTCGTCTAATATTTTTTTTTTTAATATACTTCTAATTATTATTTATATATATACACACATATCTAATTAAAATTAATTGTTCGTGAATCGTCGAGCACAGTCAAGGGGTAATTGATTATATGAACATAGTTCAAAATTTTTGATATTTCAACATTACAGACTTTGCTCATCGTGTCGAAATCATATAAAGATTAAGTTTAAATTTGATCGGAAATTCCCGGGTCGTCACAATACATATAAAGCTATCTTATTCGAAGGTTTAAACTTGTAATCACTAGAACATAGTTTAGTTAATTCTAAACTTGTTCGCAAACAAAAGTTAATCCTTCTTACTTGACTTTTAAAATCAACTAAACACATGTTCTATATCTATATGATATGCTAACTTAATGATTTAAAACCTGGAAACACGAAAAACACCGTAAAACCGGATTTACGCCGTCGTAGTAACACCGCGGGCTGTTTTGGGTTAGTTAATTAAAAACTATGATAAACTTTGATTTAAAAGTTGTTATTCTGAGAAAATGATTTTTATTATGAACATTAAACTATATCCAAAAATTATAGTTAAACTCAAAGTGGAAGTATGTTTTCTAAAATGGTCATCTAGACGTCGTTCTTTCGACTGAAATGACTACCTTTACAAAAACGACTTGTAACTTATTTTTCCGACTATAAACCTATACTTTTTCTGTTTAGATTCATAAAATAGAGTTCAATATGAAACCATAGCAATTTGATTCACTCAAAACGGATTTAAAATGAAGAAGTTATGGGTAAAACAAGATTGGATAATTTTTCTCATTTTAGCTACGTGAAAATTGGTAACAAATCTATTCCAACCATAACTTAATCAACTTGTATTGTATATTATGTAATCTTGAGATACCATAGACACGTATACAATGTTTCGACCTATCATGTCGACACATCTATATATATTTCGGAACAACCATAGACACTCTATATGTGAATGTTGGAGTTAGCTATACAGGGTTGAGGTTGATTCCAAAATATATATAGTTTGAGTTGTGATCAATACTGAGATACGTATACACTGGGTCGTGGATTGATTCAAGATAATATTTATCGATTTATTTCTGTACATCTAACTGTGGACAACTAGTTGTAGGTTACTAACGAGGACAGCTGACTTAATAAACTTAAAACATCAAAATATATTAAAAGTGTTGTAAATATATTTTGAATATACTTTGATATATATGTATATATTGTTATAGGTTCGTGAATCAACCAGTGGCCAAGTCTTACTTCCCGACGAAGTAAAAATCTGTGAAAGTGAGTTATAGTCCCACTTTTAAAATCTAATATTTTTGGGATGAGAATACGTGCAGGTTTTATAAATGATTTACAAAATAGACACAAGTACGTGAAACTACATTCTATGGTTGAATTATCGAAATCGAATATGCCCCTTTTTATTAAGTCTGGTAATCTAAGAATTAGGGAACAGACACCCTAATTGACGCGAATCCTAAAGATAGATCTATTGGGCCTAACAAACCCCATCCAAAGTACCGGATGCTTTAGTACTTCGAAATTTATATCATATCCGAAGGGTGTCCCGGAATGATGGGGATATTCTTATATATGCATCTTGTTAATGTCGGTTACCAGGTGTTCACCATATGAATGATTTTTATCTCTATGTATGGGATGTGTATTGAAATATGAAATCTTGTGGTCTATTATTATGATTTGATATATATAGGTTAAACCTATAACTCACCAACATTTTTGTTGACGTTTTAAGCATGTTTATTCTCAGGTGATTATTGAGAGCTTCCGATGTCGCATACTTAAATAAGGACGAGATTTGGAGTCCATGCTTGTATGATATTGTGTAAAAACTGCATTCAAGAAATTTATTTTGTTGTAACATATTTGTATTGTAAACCATTATGTAATGGTCGTGTGTAAACAGGATATTTTAGATTATTATTATTTGATAATCTACATAAAGCTTTTTAAACCTTTATTGATGAAATAAAGGTTATGGTTTGTTTTAAAATGAATGCAGTCTTTGAAAAACGTCTCATATAGAGGTCAAAACCTCGCAACGAAATCAATTAATATGGAACGTTTTTAATCAATAAGAACGGGACATTTCAGTGTGCTAGTTGTTTGAACCATCGTTTTGTGTTAAATGGTCGAAGTGACCAGGCTCAGGCAAATGCCGTGCCACGACGGGCGGGACCGCGCCGCGACAAAAAAAGCAAACCTGGATCAGAGATTGGGTTAAGAAGGGCCTATTTTCCCTTTATGTGTCGCGCCGCGACGATTAAGGCCGCGCCGCGACAGTTCTGCTGAACTGGTGTCGGACTTAGCTCATTTTAAGGGATTTTAAGGGGCAAAATGGTAAATTGACATATGGATCTGATGGGGGCATTAACTCTCCACCACATATCCATTTAATTCATTTTCCTTTTCTCTTTTCTTCCCATTTTCTCTCCCAAAACACAAAACCCACTTAGTTTAATCTTGAGATTTGAAGGTGAAGATTTGTGAATCAAACCTAGGAGCAAGAATTAAAGTTGTTCCTTGTGTCTCTAGCTACGCGTTGATAGTCTCGGTAAGTTCTAACTCTAAGTTTTTGAGTTTTAATTGGTTAATGGCTAGGGTTTTGGTTACTAGAGATTTGTAAGACCCAATTGGTGGTAAAATGGGTGAGTTTGGGTTATGTTGTTGTAATGAAATCCTAATAGCCACAATCTAGGGTTTTGGCCTTGTGATTTGAGATTGTAAGTGTCAATTGGTGTTGTTAGTCACTAATACACTTTAAGATTTATGAAAGAAGTGTTAATGGGTAAGTTTGACTTGATTGTGAGTTTAAGTGATATAAAATGGGTCAAAATGTACTATTTGACCTAATTAGATGAAATGGGTATGGATTACCCTAAGTTTTGTGTTAATTGAAGTTAATAGACTTTAATTCACTAGTCTTAGTGATTAAAGTCGAGTCTTGGCCATTTATGGGCGGTTGTGAGTAGTTGAGTCATTTAATGCAAATTGAGTCATTAAATGCTCAAGTGGGAGTTTTGTGGTTAATCCCACTAGTTGTGAAATTGGATGTGCACTTAATGATTTAGGTACATTGCGTTGAAGCTCGGAAGTGCTAAATCATCATCCTTGTGACAAGGTGAGTGGAATAATTATGCGTTCATGTATATGGCGTGTTAATTTGTGAATGTTATGGTATGAACCACGTACCGGTAGTGCCATAACATGTGTGGGATGGAGTGTGAACCACGAGCCGGTAGCAATATAAACTAAGATGTGAACCATGAGCCGGTAGCATCAAGTGTGAACCACGAGCCGGTAGCACTATAAACTAATATGTGAACCACGAGCCGGTAGCATCGAGTGTGAACCACGAGCCGGTAGCACTATAAACGAGTATGACTCAAAAGCGTATGGTGTGAACCACGAGCCGGTAACACCATAGCGTTATTGGTTAACCATATTGAGATTGTTGTTTTGTTTAGCACATAATATATATTGAGTTGAGTATGTGCTAATGAAGTGGTGTGATAATGTACGACTTGTTAGTGTTACGGGTAAGATGACATGCTATTTGATTTACAAGTTCGTATGAGGTATTTGGTATTGTGATTGCAAATGGATAGGTTATATATATGTATGTATAATTGTTGCACTCACTAAGCATTGTTTACCCTCTCGTTGTTTGTCATTTTATAGGTTCCGGCTTGGACAAGGGTAAGGGCATACGGGTGGATTAGTTGTCTCCCGTTTATGTTGACAGGGGGTGCTTTTGGTGTTAGCTTTTTGAAGTTGGCCTAACGTTTTGGGTAGTTTAGACCCAAACCGTGCTCGAGTGTCATTTGAATTATAAACTATCATTGTAGTGGGTCAACTTGTATTAAACTTAATTAATGGCCTTCGTGCCTTTTATAAACATTTAAATTGATGTACGTTTAAATGGAACTTGTGAAATGGTTTACATATTTAATTGGCGCGTAAATGTGTATTATATAAATAAAAAAATTTATCGTATGGAATACGGGTTGGGTTGTTTCAAGTGGTATCAGAGCATGGTCTAAGGGATTTAGGCGACTTGAGATAGGTGTCTAGACTTGGGCTTTATTGTGTGAGCGCTTTATGCGGGACTTGTAGGACTTTGGGTCTAACCGGGAATTGTTAGTGCTTTGGTTTATGTAAACTAACCTTGTGCTAATTGTTTTGTATTGTGTTAGCAATCATCAAGCAAGACGGACGTCGTACTAGCGAGTTAATGCGACGTGCTCGCGTAACAACGATTAGCTACCGTTGTTACGAGTGCAAATCGTATCAAACGAGTAATGTACGACGATTGTTGAGCAAGATGGGGTAGTGTGGTACGCATGTATATACTTACGTGTTATGCTTTTCGTTCATGGTTTAACCCTTTCCGTTTTATAGAATGAAGACGAGAAACGGACACGATAATGATATCGGTGGTACAAGTGAGGACCCCGAATTTTCGGCCAAGGTTGAGGCCGTCTTTAAAAAGTTAAAAGCGGATTTTCTTACGGACGTCCGAAAGGTCTTCCAAGATTCGGTCGATGGACAAGTGACCGATTTGATAAATGAACGAATGAAGGCCACTATCGAAGAGGCTCTTGAAGCTAGAAACATTTATCCTCGTGGTGAAGGAGGTGAAGGAAGACGGAATTTCCACTACAAAAATTTCAAGGATACTCAACCTCCGATGTTCAATGGGGTGAGGGATCCATTGAAAAGCACTTGTTGGATTTCCGATATCGAGGGGGCGTTCCGTACCGCGGAGTGTCCTCCCGAGAAGAAGACGAGGTATGGGTCTAGCATGTTACGTGAAGAAGGCAAGTTGTGGTGGGACGATAAAATCAATTTATATGGCGAAGAGCAATGCATGAGCTTGACATGGGAGGAGTTTAAGAAGGAATTTTTCCAAGAATACCGAACTTCTTCCGACCTTGATAGAATCCGGGACGAGTTGCATCATTTGCAACAAGGTTCGATGGACTTGGTTACTCTCAAGTCTACCTTTTTGGCAAAGACTCGCTTTTGCCCGGAATATGTTGGTGACGATCACAAGCTAATGAAAGATTTCTACCGTACCTTGAACGACGAGTTCAAGGGTAAGATTAGTCGGGGAATGGCTAAGACTTTTGAAGAGCTATTCGAGTTGGCTCGGGGTTTTGAGCCGGAGGTTCCAAGGAAAAGCGATTTCACTTTTTCTAAAAGAAAGTTTGAAGGTTCGAGTCATTTGAACTTTTTCAATAAAAAGAACAAGAAAGGCTCCGAAAGCGTGAATAGTGTGAAGAAGGGTGTTTTCGGGTGTTTCGGGCCCACGTGTTATAATTGTAATCAAAGAGGACACATGGCCCATGATTGCACCAAGGCGTCGACCAAAATCACTTGCTTTAATTGTGGTAAAGAGGGGCATAAGAGGCCGAAATGCCCCGATTTGAATAATGATCATGCTAAGAAGTTAGAGAAGGCGGCGGGCACGGCTAGGGGTCGCAACTATTTGATGACCAATGACGAAGCCAAACAATCAAACGAAGTAGTCTCAGGTACTTTTATGGTTAACTCTAATCCGGCAAGGATTTTATTTGATAGCGGTGCAAATTTGTCGTTTGTGTCTCCAAAATTTGTGCCTAAACTTGATAGATCGTTAGCTAAGTTAAGTCGTCCGGTAGAAGTCGAAATAGCGAACGGCAAGACAGTGCTAGTGGTTGATGTGTGTAAGAATTGTGATGTCGTTTTTGGTGCCGAAAACTTTAAAATTGATCTCATTCCTATGACTTTGGGCGATTTTGATATCGTTGTTGGTATGGATTGGCTCGATCGAAATAGAGCCGATATTGCATGCCATGAAAAGTTTATACGTGTGAAGACCCCAAGTGGGGGAGAGTTGATTATTCATGGCGATAGACGAAGAAGACTTGTGCCGATATGTTCTTTTACACGGGCACGTCGTTTTCTTGTTAGTGGTGGCTTGGCTTTTCTTGCCCATGTTGTTGATACTCGTGATGAGCCACCACCTATTCGTAAAATTCCGGTGGTTAGTGAATTCGAAGACGTTTTTCCGAACGAGTTACTGGGTGTTCCGGCGGAAAGACAAGTTGAATTTCGCATTGAGTTGGTTCCGGGAGCTACTCCCATTGCTAAAACTCCTTATCGTTTAGCACCGACAGAAATGCAAGAATTGTTAAATCAAACCCAAGAGTTGCTCGAGAAGGGTTTTATTCGACCGAGTGCTTCGCCATGGGGCGCTCCGGTTTTATTTGTGAAAGAGAAGGATGGTAGCATGCGGATGTGCATCGATTACCGGGAGTTGAATAAGGTGACGATCAAGAATCGTTATCCATTGCCTCGGATTGACGATTTGTTTGACCAACTCCAAGGTGCGACGTATTTCTCTAAGATCGACCTACGGTCCGGCTATCACCAAATGCGGTCCGTGAGGAAGATATTGAGAAAACGGCTTTTCGAACGCGTTATGGGCATTTTGAGTTCGTAGTTATGCCTTTTGGTCTTACGAATGCACCGGCGGCATTAATGGATCTTATGAACCGAGTGTGCCAACCTATGTTGGACAAGTCGGTAATTGTGTTCATTGACGACATACTTGTTTATTGAAAGAGTATGAACGAAAATGAACGTCATTTGCGTGAAGTATTGAAGACGTTACGAAAGGAGAAGTTGTATGCTAAGTTCTCCAAATGTGAATTTTGGCCAAGGAAAGTTCAATTCCTTGGTCATATTGTGAACAAGGAGGGTATTCAAGTGGATCCGGGGAAGATAGAGACGGTGAAGAGTTGGAGACAACCGACTACGCCTACGGAGGTCCGAAGTTTTCTCGGATTGGCCGGTTATTATCGTCGGTTTATCCAAGACTTTTCTAAGATCGCTTCTTCATTGACAAAGTTGACGAGGAAGAACGCGAGATTTAATTGGGAGGACGAGAAAGAAATTGCTTTTCAATTGCTAAAAGAGAAGTTGTGTCAAGCTCCGGTGTTAGTGTTACCGGAAGGAGTGGAAGACATGACGGTTTATTGTGATGCTTCGTTAAATGGACTCGGGTGTGTTCTAATGCAAAGAGGTAAAGTCATCGCTTATGCCTCTCGACAATTAAAGGAACACGAGACGAGATATCCGACTCATTATCTTGAGTTGGCGGCGGTTGTACATGCGTTGAAAATTTGGCGCCATTACTTGTATGGTGTCAAGTGTACGATTTATTCGGATCATAAGAGTTTGAAACATCTCTTTAATCAACGAGATTTGAATTATCGTCAACGTAGGTGGATGGATGTGGTAAAAGACTATGATTGTGAGATACTTTATCATCTGGGAAAGGCGAATGTGGTCGCGGATGCGTTAAGTCGAAAGAGTCATCACCCGGCGTTACGATTGGGATTGTTACGTATGATTATTACTAACGATTTTCTTGAAAAACTCGGCGTGATTCAAATAGAGGCTTACGTTCACAACAAGCATGCGGAGCGAATTGTGGGACAATCGGAGTTCATTACTATGGGCTCGCGGGGTTTGTTGTCTTTTCAAAGAAGAGTGTGGGTGCCTAAGATGGGAGATTACCGACAAGTGCTACTTGATGACGCACATAAGTCAAAGTATTCCATTCATCCGGGCGCAACGAAAATGTATCTTGATTTAAGGAAAGATTATTGGTGGCCGGGCATGAAACGTGATGTTGTGAAGTATGTTGAGCAATGCGTCACGTGTTTGCAAATGGAAATGGGAATGGGAGCACATTACCATGGTAAGTTACAACCGTTAGAAATCCCGAAATGGAAATGGGAGCACATTACCATGGATTTCATCACAAAGTTACCTAAAACGGCGAGAACCCAATTTGATTCGATTTGGGTTATAGTTGATCGACTGACGAAGAGTGCTTTGTTTCTTCCCATTAAGGAAGCGATATCGTCGGAGACCTTGGCTAAGTTGTTTATCAAGGAAGTAATCTCTCGACATGGAGTTACTATATCTATTATTTCGGATCGAGATACTCGTTTTACATCTCGGTTTTGGGAAAAGTTTCATGAAGATATGGGTACGCAATTGAAATTGAGCACGACGTATCATCCTCAAACGGACGGTCAAACCGAACGTACGAATCAAACTTTGAAAGATATGTTACGAGCGTGCATTATTGATTTCGGTGGTAGTTGGGATGAGCATTTGCCTTTGGTGGAATTCTCGTACAATAATAGTTATCATACTAGTATTGGGATGCCACCTTATGAGATGCTTTATGGGCATAGGTGTCGAACCCCGATTTGTTAGGGTGAAGTGGGACAAAAGGAAATCGGGAGTACCGATTTGGTCTTAGAGACGAATAGCAAAATTGATATGATCCGGGAGCATTTGAAAAAGGCTCAAGATAGGCAACAGTCGTACGCCGACAAGCGTAGACGAACGATCGAATTTCAAGAAGGTGATATGGTGATGCTTAAGGTTTCGCCATGGAAGGATATTATTCGGTTTCGGAAACGAGGAAAATTAGCTCCTCGGTTTATTGGGCCGTTTAAGGTTTTAGCTCGTGTTGGCGAAGTTGCGTATCGTTTGGAATTACCCGAAGAACTCGCGGGGATCCATAACACATTTCATGTTTCCCACCTCCGTAAGTGTCTTGCGGATGATTCTTCACGGATGCCATTAGACGAGATTGAGCTAAATAATAAGTTAGAGTATATCGAGAAACCGATTGCCATACTTGATGAGAAGGTCAAAAGGTTGAGACATAAAGAGGTTAGGACTTTTAAAGTTCAATGGCGTCGTAGTAAGGGTTCCGAGTTTACTTGGGAGCCCGAAGAGTTTGTGTTGGTTTATCTTCCCTCTTGTCATGCGGCTTGGATCGCGAGGACGCGCTCCGATTCAAGTGAGGGAGAGTTGTAACACCCCGTTTTTCCCGTACATATTTAAAGGTACAAACTTAATTATTAGCACGATTATATCTTGTTCGTTTATGTGATTAAATGAGCCAAGGTGTTAGTTTATGAGTGGGTGCATGTATGTGAGTGTATATATATATATATATATATATATATATATATATATATATATATATATATATATATATATATATATATATATATATATATATATATATATATTTGAGAATACATGTGTGGACGTGTATATGTACGTGTCGCGATGGGGTTGAGTCGTGCGGGACTTAAGGTTGAAGCTTAGGCGTGCATAGGAAGAGTGAATGAGGTGTGCTAGTTGTTTGAACCATCATTTTGTGTTAAATGGTCGAAGTGACCAGGCTCAGGCAAACGCCGCGCCGCGACGGGCGGGACCGCGCCGCGACAAACAAAGCAAACCTGGATCAGGGATTGGGTTAAGAAGGGCCTATTTTCCCTTTATGTGTCGCGCCGCGACGATTAAGGCCGCGCCGCGACAGTTCTGCTGAACTGGTGTCGGACTTAGCTCATTTTAAGGGATTTTAAGGGGCAAAATGGTAAATTGACATATGGATAGCTTGCATATTTAGAAATTATCAGCGTCAGATGGAATCAAGAGAATTAAAAAGTTAAAACGGATTTCCCTACATAAACACAGGTATGAATCTATTTATAACTGGATCTCTGATTAAATTGTGAAGTATTGGTATTTGCAATAGTGCCTTAAATATTGTTAGTAGGCTATCTTGATGCGAATAAGAGTCATGTTACAAATACTAAACCTTATAACGTAAGATTGTTTTTACCATTTGTAATCATTTTACACCAATTGTTATCCAAGTTATACCTACCTCATTAAATAAACACAGTTGTAGAAACAACCCGAAAATGTGTGTTTCTTTTGACACGATGTGTAGGAATTTGAATGTTTATTGGTGATTAGTTATTGAGGTTGGAAAGTTAAGTCTTAAGGGTTGATTGATGCAAAGAAAAGAAGGATATTGAAAGCCTAGTAATGTGATTTTTTTTTAGGGAAGCTAAGTGAAAAGAATTTAGGCTTTGAGAATGAAAGGTTTGTAGTGAGAATTAAAAGTTGTGGAAATTTGTGAGGTTTGAGTTCTTAACCCAATTGTCTTTACATCTCAATTCATGACCTAGAAAAAAATGTTTTATGAAAATTTGTTTGCGATAATGGCCACTTAGGATATTGTTTTTGAAATGTGTTTGAATGAGAATGGGGGAAAGAAGGGGGTGCGTTTGATGGTTTGTATGTTGTTTTTACAAGTGACGGGAATGTGAGAAATTGTTTTGTGAGAGAATAAGCTTAATCGTGAAAAGATGAAGAGTACGAGATCTTGTGGATGATTGACTTCTAGGCTTGAATCTTGCGAAATTTTGTTGAAGATTATACGTACAAATATTGTTTCGAGATTGACTTGCTTGAGGACAAGCAAGGTTCAAGTGTGGGGGATTTTGATAACGCCATTTTCATACATATATTTTAGGCGTTATCTTGTTCCATTTGTTTGTATTTTGAAGACTTCGAATAAGATATTGAGTTATTTGAGTTTAGAATGAAGAAAATGTCAAGATATGGTTCGTTGGCTCATTATTGTTGATTTTATTGAAGATATAGCCAAAACGAAGTTAGAGTTGAAGATAAACGTGCCTCGGGTGAAAAAATCAGTTTACATCGCTTCAGAATGAGGTTTATCGCGTTCTGGTCGTCGTAATACGTGATGAAGTGCATCAGAACACGATATGGAAAAAGGGGTCAAACTGAGCATTTTGTCGCGTTTCAAGCAACTTTACCGCGTCCTAGTGCATCGCGATACGCGATGGGCTCATCGCGATACGCGATGGGTGTCGGTTTCAGCTGTTTTCCCTGCTTCTATAAATACTTGATTTTTACCCCAATTTAGGGTTATGCAGTTTTATTTACGAATTTTCTTTCACATCAGCTACTATTACGAATTTTATAGTTTTTTCTACATTATTTTGCAAGGGTTTAACTTAGTACATCAAGTTTGGTTAGTTTAATTTTTAAATTAACTTTTATTACTTTTATTAATTTGTTCTTTATTCAATTTAATGATTATGTTTAATTGTTCTTCTTATTTATTTGTTATTTGCTTTGTCATGAGTAGCTAAATCCTTAGTATCCACTTAGATGCATGAACCTAGGTGACGGATTGCGATCTTTTGGTTAAAAACAATTAATTTTAATTGCACAACTTTATGTCTAACTAAGATCCATCGTTATTAAAGCTTATTGATTGTTAGATCACGGAAGTTATTGATTAACTAACGACAGTTAAATTGATTAATAACTTTTACTAGATTATTGAACGTGAATAATTTAGGAATACGTGAGATTTTATGAGGGACACTGATAATAAAATTAATCGTATAGTGGTTGAGCTTGAAACTAGTTGCAATAATTGTGAGGTTGTAAGGGACACCAAACCAACCTAAGTTAGACTATAATCTTGAGTAATAGCATTGTGAATTGGTTAGTAACCCTAGGTTAACGACAGTTATACTTAGGTGGCTAGACTTAAACTGTAGGAATCGACAGATAAATACAGTGTCACAACATCATAATTGTTTAATTAACGGTTTTAAACGAGCAATCCTAGCCTAGGGAATTAAATCTAAGTGGATACCTTTGTCTTTTCTTGAATTAAGTTTAATTATTTTCGCGTTTCACTAGTTTTACAACAAAACTCCCTTTTTAAATCTTAGAATAATTAATAGTTCAAGTTTTCAATTGCCTGCTCTCAGTGGAACGAATTGGTCAAATACTTGTTTAATTACTACACGAACTGGTTATAGTTGCCTGTATTGTGTGATAATCGATAGGTATTTAGCTAATAATTTAGAGTACGAAATTACACATCAGAGTCGATGAAACCATTCTCTAGGTGCTTGCTTTAATCCATATAAGGCTTTGTGAAGGAGGCAGACATGATTTGGTGTAGCTGAATTGACGAAACTCGGTGGTTGTTGTAGATAAACCGTTTCATGCAGATCACCATGTAAAAAGGCATTTCGTACATCAAGTTGCCTAAGGAACCATTTCTGAGACACAGCCAAAGAGAGAACAACACGAATGGTTGTTGATTTTACAATGGGGCTAAATGTTTCCTGATAGTCGATACCTGGTTGTTGTCGAAACCCTTTAGCAACTAAACGTGCTTTGTAGCGTTGCAATGCCCCCTGTTTGATCCCGTTTTAATTTGTATACCCACTTGCAATCAACCACATTAGAGTTTGGAACACGAGGAACTAGTGACCAAGTACCATTCCGCACCAACGCTGAATACTCTTCAGTCATAGCTTTACGCCATTGAGGATCTTTGTTAGCAATGGTAAAGTTCGATGGTTCAGTGTCGGACGAGGGAACTGTTGTATGATAGGAGATGGCCTTATGTTGGTGGATTTGTTTTGGATTGGGGCGAAGATTGGCTGGTCGAGAATGAGGAGGTGGCTCAGTGTTGGTGGAAGTGGTTGTAGTAGTAGTAGTATTCTGAGGTAGTTGGCTGTGAATTTGTTTAGGTGGTGATGAGGAGGTTTTTGAGCGATGATGATATGTGTGAATGATAGGTAGTTTGATCGTGCCATGTCTAAGCGGTGTAGTGGTGGTATTTTTTGGTTCTGGTGGGACAGAGTGTGTTTTAGAAACTGTGGAAGGTGAGAATCGTTAGTTTGTGAGGGAGGATTTGGATATTTAGAGATGTAGGGATTGACAGAATGTGTAGAAATGGTTGTATCAGATTGTTTAAAAGGAAAAGATTGCTCATTGAAGCGAACATGACGGGCTATATAAATATGATCCGACTTTGGGTCGAAAATCGATAGCCATGATGGGCGGTACTGTAACCAAGAAATACACAAGGGGTAGATCGAAAATCCATTTTGTGTTTGTTGTATGAACGAAGATGAGGGTAGCATTGGTGTAGTGACCCGAACTTTTCCATGTTTATAGATATATATTAAATGAAATTGTTATTTACATGATTAAGTGTTTCCAACATGTTAATCAATCAAACTTGTTAAGACTTGATTAATTGAAATAAGTTTCATATAGACAATTGACCACCCAAGTTGACCGGTGATTCACGAACGTTAAAACTTGTAAAAACTATATGATGACATATATATGGTTATATATATAGTTAACATGATATTATGATAATTAACATATCATTAAGTATATTAACAATGAACTACATATGTAAAAGCAAGACTACTAACTTAATGCTTTTGAAACGAGACATATATGTAACAATTATCGTTGTAACGACATTTAATGTATATATATATATCATATTAAGAGATATTCATACATCATAATATCATGATAATATAATAATTTAAAATCTCATTTGATATTATAAACATTGGGTTAACAACATTTAACAAGATCGTTAACCTAAAGGTTTCAAAACAACACTTACATGTAACGACTAACGATGACTTAACGACTCAGTTAAAATGTATATACATGTAGTGTTTTAATATGTATTCATACACTTTTGAAAGACTTCAAGACACTTATCAAAATACTTCTACTTAACAAAAATGCTTACAATTACATCTTCGTTCAGTTTCATCAACAATTCTACTCGTATGCACCCGTATTCGTACTCGTACAATACACAGCTTTTAGATGTATGTACTATTGGTATATACACTCCAATGATCAGCTCTTAGCAGCCCATGTGAGTCACCTAACACATGTGGGAACCATTATTTGGCAACTAGCATGAAATATCTCATAAAATTACAAAAATATGAGTAATCATTCATGACTTATTTACATAAAAACAAAATTACATATCCTTTATATCTAATCCATACACCAACGACCAAAAACACCTACAAACACTTTCATTCTTCAATTTTCTTCATCTAATTGATCTCTCTCAAGTTCTATCTTCAAGTTCTAAATGTTCTTCATAAATTCTACAAGTTCTAGTTTCATAAAATCAAGAATACTTCCAAGTTTGCTAGCTTACTTCCAATCTTGTAGAGTGATCATCCAACCTCAAGAAATCTTTCTTATTTACAGTAAGATATATTTCTAATATAAGGTAATACTCATATTCAAACTTTGGTTCAATTTCTATAACTATAACAATCTTATTTCGAGTGATGATCTTACTTGAACTTGTTTTCGTGTCATGATTCTGCTTCAAGAATTTCGAGCCATCCAAGGATCCGTTGAAGCTAGATCCATTTTTCTCTTTTCCAGTAGGTTTATCCAAGGAACTTAAGGTAGTAATGATGTTCATAACATCATTCGATTCATACATGAAAAGCTATCATATTCGAAGTGGTAAACTTGTAATCACTAGAACATTGTTTAGTTAATTCTAAACTTGTTCGCAAATAAAGTTAATCCTTCTAACTACACTTTTAAAATAAACTATACACATGTTCTATATCTATATGATATGCTAACTTAATGATTTAAAATCCGGAAACACGATAAACACCATAAAACCGGATTTACGCCGTCGTAGTTACAACCGGGGGCTGTTTTGATTTGGATAATTAAAAACTATGAAAAACTTTGATTTAAAAGCTATACTTCTGGGAAAATGATTTTTCTTATGAACATGAAACCATATCCAAAAATCATGGTTAAACTCAAAGTGAAAGTATGTTTTTCAAAACAGTCATCAAGATGTCGTTCTTTCGACTAAAATGACTATCTCTTTCCAAAACGACTTGTAACTTGTATTTCCGACTATAAACCTATACCTTTTCTGTTTAGTTTCATAAAGTCAAGTTCAATACAAAACCGTGACCGCTTAAATCACTCAAAACGGATTAGAAACGAAGAAATGGCGAGCAAAACAAAATTGGTAAAAACTACTCATTTTAGCTACGTGAAAATTGGTAACAAATCTATTCCAACCATAACTTAATCAACTTGTATTGTATATTATGTAATCTTGAGATACCATAGACACGTATACAATGTTTCGACCTATCATGTCGACACATATATATACATTTCGGAACAACCATAGACACTCTATATGTGAATGTTGGAGTTAACTATACAGGGTTGAGGTTGATTCCAAAATATATATAGTTTGAGTTGTGATCAATACTGAGATATGTATACACTGGGTCGTGGATTGATTCAAGATATATATATTAATTTATTCATGTACGATCAATTGTGGACTTCTAACATCGGACCGCTAACTGGACAACTAAAAATCATCAACACGTAATAAAGAAAATATTGTGAATATATTTCGATTATATTTTGATATATGTATATATTGTTATAGGTTCGTGAATCAACCCGTGGCCAAGTCAAATTCTCAACGAAGTGATATTTGGTGAAAGTGAGTTATAGTCCCACTTTTAAAATCTAATATTTTTGGGATGAGAATACATGCAGGTTTTATAAATGATTTACAAAATAGACACAAGTACGTGAAACTACATTCTACGGTTTAATTATCGAAATCGAATATGCCCCTTTTTATTAAGTCTGGTAATCTAAGAATTAGGGAACAGACACCCTAATTGACGCGAATCCTAAAGATAGATCTATTGGGCCTAACAAACCCCATCCAAAGTACCAGATGCTTTAGTACTTCGAAATTTATATCATATCCGAAGGGTGTCCCGGAATGATGGGGATATTCTTATATATGCATCTTGTTAATGTCGGTTACCAGGTGTTCACCATATGAATGATTTTTATCTCTATGTATGGGATGTATATTGAAATATGAAATCTTGTGGTCTATTGTTACGATTTGATATATATAGGTTAAACCTAAACTCACCAACATTTTTGTTGACGTTTAAAGCATGTTTATTCTCAGATGAATATTAAGAGCTTCCGCTGTCGCATACTTAAATAAGGACAAGATTTGGAGTCCATGCTTGTATGATATTGTGTAAAAACTGCATTCAAGAAACTTCTTTCGTTGTAACATATTTGTATTGTAAACCATTATGTAATAGTCGTGTGTAAACAGGATATTTTAGATTATCATTATGTGATAATCTACGTAAAGCTTTTTAAACCTTTATTGATGAAATAAAGGTTATGGTTTGTTTTAAAATGAATGCAGTCTTTGAAAAACGTCTCATATAGAGGTCAAAACCTCGCAACGAAATCAATTAATATGGAACGTTTTTAATCAATAAGAACGGGACATTTCAGTTGGTATCCGAGCGTTGGTCTTAGAGAACCAGAATTTTGCATTAGTGTGTCTTATCGAGTTTGTTAGGATGCATTAGTGAGTCTGGACTTCGACCGTGTTTACTTGAAAAATGATTGTTTAACAAATTTTGTTGGAAACTATATATTTTTAACATGTGAATATTATGTGATATATTAATCTCTTAACGCGTTTGATATTATGTGATAGATGTCTACCTCTAGAACAAGTCCCATTAACTCACCTAATAATAATGAAGAGTCAAATGTAAATTGGAATGATTCGTGAACTGATTCACAAGTTCCCGAAGAGGAACCGAAAGAAGAGTCGGAACCGGAAGAAGAATCGGAACCGGAAGAAGAATCAGAATCGGAAGAAGAAATAGAACCAGTGGGGGAAATAATAAAACGGTTAAGTAGAAGAAAATCCTCAACCAACCGACCAAAGTTAATTATGGTCAATGGTGTTTCCGCCAAGGAAGCAAAGTAGTGGGAGGATTACCAATTCTCCGATGAATCGGATCCCGACAAGGATTTCGATGATGTTATAGAAATTACCCCGACACAATTTAATAAGGCAAAAGAGAAGAATAAAGGAAAGGGCATAAAAATAGATAAATTTGATTCCAAACCCGATGAACTTTATATGTATCATCAACACCCGTATTTCTTAAGTTGTGACAATAACCCGGGAACCTCTAAACCACCAGGTTTTTCTAAACCAATGTGGAAAACGACGGCTCGTATTAGGGGAACATCATATATCCCTAGAAACTTGGCAAAACGAACCAAAACCGAAGAAGAAGAAACGAGCGAGTCGGAATAAGATAGTTGTATTCGTGTGGTGTAATATATGTAATATAGTGTGCTAATGCTTTATGATATATGTAAAAATTGCTTGTATTAATAAGTATTTTTTTTTATGAATCTAACTCTTGTCTATTTTACAGTATAAAAACACAAAATGGATAGACAACCCAATATTTTAAGAGACCTACCCGGAGACATGATTGATGAAATCTTGTCTAGAGTCGGTCAGAATTCCTCGGCACAACTATTTAAGGCGAGATCAGTTTGTAAGACATTCGAAGAACGTTCCAAGAATGCCTTGATTTATAAAAGGCTTTCGTTCGAAAGATGGGGGATATCACATTGGGAAATCCATAAGTTACGATGTGTTTACTTTGACGCATATATTGCGGAGAACCCAAATGCTATTTTACGCAACGGGTTAAGAAATTATTTTGACTCAATATATCCGAAATATAGGACTTCGTGATTTAGAAAAAGCGGCTAACATGCAACATAAAGAAGCATGTTATGCTTACGGGTTAGTAATGTTCGCTTCTCACCAAAGTGAGAACAAGAACATCGGGCTACAACTATTAAACAAAACGTTCTCACAAGTGACGGAGTCGGTAATTGGGGTAAGAAATGAGGTTTTTAGGTTATTAAGAGACTGTTGGTCATTACGTAACCTTCATCCTTTTGACGACGTTACAACACATTGTCTTACTATCGGTCACAACGGTTATGTTCCACAAAACCAAGGATGGGAAGTGGTATTAGTAAAACCAGAATGCATGACTTGTTTCTGGACGTATGAATTACGTGTCTTTATTGCCTTTGCTGAACGCCTTATTTATTAACTAGAATTATCTTCGCAACTACTTTGTATCAAAGTTTTATGTTCTATATTTCATGCTATATTAAAAAAAAAGCGGTATTGTAAGTTTGCAAGTTATTGTATAAAGGTTTGAATATGAAATTTTTTTTTTTTTTTGTGATTAGTTTTTCAGATAGAATTGTAGTAGTTGAAATGGTATGTTAGCTACTAAGTATGAACTTAACGGGTAGGTACTATCCGAATTAAAGAGTATAAAACGCTAATATGAAGAAAGAGCTTTTATAAATAAGTTCATATTACGCTACGAAATACTATTGACTACTCTTGATATTCTATATGATTAACTCGTTTCATTTGACTATTTTGAAAGAAATGGCACCGACTACTCGACACACCTTGAATATGAGCGAAGAGGAATTTCGTGCCTTTCTTGCTTCAAACATAGCCGCAGTACAGGCTGCGCTACATACCAACAATAACCTTGGATCTAGCAGTACAGGAAATCGTGTAGGATGCACCTACAAAGAATTTACTGCCTGCAAACCTTTGGAATTTGATGGAACCGAAGGACCGATCGGATTGAAACGGTGGACCGAGAAGGTCGAATCGGTGTATGCCATAAGTAAGTGTACTGAAGAGGACAAAGTGAAGTACGCTACGCATACCTTCATAGGTTCTGCGTTAACATGGTGGAATACCTATCTAAAGCAAGTGGGACAAGATGATGCTTACGCACTACCGTGGTCAGCATTCAAGCACTTGATGAACGAGAAGTACCGTCCCAGAACCGAGGTCAATAAGCTCAAGACAGAACTTAGAGGGTTACGAACCCAAGGATTTGATATTCCCACGTACGAAAGACGATTCACAGAATTATGCCTATTGTGTCCGGGAGCGTTCGAAGATGAGGAAGAGAAGATCGACGCGTTTGTGAAAGGATTACCGAAAAAAATCCAAGAAGATATAAGTTCACACGAGCCCGCCTCCATACAACAGGCATGTAGAATGGCTCACAAACTAGTGAACCAGATTGAAGAAAGAATTAAAGAACAGACTGCTGAAGAGGCCAATGTGAAGCAAGTCAAAAGAAAGTGGGAGGAAAACAGTGATAAGAATCACCAATACAACAACAGCAATTACAACAATAATCACAACAACTATCCCAACAATCGCAACATCAATCGCAACTACAACAAACGGCCCAACAACAACAACAACAACAACAACAACAACAGCAACTACAACAATCATCCAAACAACAATAATAACTGCAGCAACAACAACAACAATCAGAAGCAGCTATGCCAAAGGTGTGAAAAGTATCACTCGGGGTTCTGCACCAAATTTTGCAACAAGTGTAAAAGAAATGGTCATAGCGCGGCGAAGTGTGAGGTCTACGGACCAGGGGTTAACAGAACGAAAAGAACAAATTATGTCGGAACGAGTAATGGCGGAGCAAGTAGTGTCGGAGCAAGTTATGCCAATGTAGTTTGTTATAAATGTGGAAAACCGGGCCACATTATTAGAAATTGCCCGAACCAGGAGAACACGAATGGACAAGGCTGCGGAAGAGTTTTCAATATTAATGCGGCAGAGGCACAGGAAGACCCGGAGCTTGTTACGGGTACGTTTCTTATTGACAATAAATCTGCTTACGTTTTATTTAATTCGGGTGCGGATAGAAGCTATATGAGTAGAGATTTTTGTGCTAAATTAAGTTGTCCATTGACGCCTTTGGATAGTAAATTTTTACTCGAATTAGCAAATGGTAAATTAATTTCAGTAGATAATGTATGTCGGAATCGAGAAATTAAACTGGTTAGCGAAACATTTAAGATTGACTTGATACCAGTAGAGTTAGGGAGTTTTGATGTGATAATCGGTATGGACTGGTTGAAAGAAGTGAAAGCAGAGATCGTTTGTTACAAAAATGCAATTCGCATTATACGAGAAAAAGAAAAACCCTTAATGATGTACGGAGAAAAGGGCAACACGAAGCTACATCTTATTAGTAATTTGAAGGCACAAAAACTAATAAGAAAAGGTTGCTATGCTGTTCTAGCACACGTCGAGAAAGTACAAAATGAAGAAAAGAGCATCAATGATGTTCCCGTCGCAAAAGAATTTCCCGATGTATTTCCGAAAGAATTACCGGGATTACCCCCACATCGATCCGTTGAATTTCAAATAGATCTTGTACCAGGAGCTGCACCAATAGCTCGTGCTCCTTACAGACTCGCACCCAGCGAGATGAAAGAACTGCAAAGCCAATTACAATAACTTTTAGAGCGAGGTTTCATTCGACCAAGCACATCACCGTGGGAAGCTCCTGTTTTGTTTGTCAAGAAGAAAGATGGTACATTCAGGTTGTGTATCGACTACCGAGAGTTGAACAAACTTACCATCAAGAACCGCTACCCACTACCGAGAATCGACGACTTATTTGATCAACTACAAGGCTCGTCTGTTTATTCAAAGATTGACTTACGTTCCAGGTATCATCAAATGCGGGTGAAAGAAGATGATATTCCAAAGACTGCTTTCAGAACACGTTACGATCATTACGAGTTTATGGTCATGCCGTTTGGTTTAACTAATGCACCAGCTGTGTTCATGGACCTAATGAACCGAGTGTGTGGACCATACCTTGACAAGTTTGTCATTGTTTTCATTGATGACATACTTATTTACTCAAAGAATGACCAAGAACACGGTGAACATTTGAGAAAGGTGTTAGAAGTATTGAGGAAGGAAGAATTGTACGCTAAGTTTTCAGAGTGTGCATTTTGGTTGGAAGAAGTTCAATTCCTCGGTCACATAGTGAACAAAGAAGGTATTAAGGTGGATCCGGCAAAGATAGAAACTGTTGAAAAGTGGGAAACCCCGAAAACTCCGAAACACATACGCCAGTTTTTAGGACTAGCTGGTTACTACAGAAGGTTCATCCAAGACTTTTCCAGAATAGCAAAACCCTTGACTGCATTAACGCATAAATGGAAGAAATTTGAATGGAAGGATGAACAAGAGAAAGCGTTTCAGTTATTGAAGAAAAAGCTAACTACGGCACCTATATTGTCATTGCCTGAAGGGAATGATGATTTTGTGATTTATTGTGACGTATCAAAGCAAGGTCTCGGTTGTGTATTAATGCAACGAACGAAGGTGATTGCTTATGCGTCTAGACAATTGAAGATTCACGAACAAAAGTATACGACGCATGATTTGGAATTAAGTGCGGTTGTTTTTGCATTAAAGACTTGGAGGCACTACTTATATGGGGTCAAAAGTATTATATATACCGACCACAAAAGTCTTCAACACATATTTAATCAGAAACAACTGAATATGAGGCAGCGTAGGTGGATTGAATTGTTGAATGATTACGACTTTGAGATTCGTTACCACCCGGAGAAGGCAAATGTGGTAGCCGACGCCTTGAGTAGGAAGGACAGAGAACCCATTCGAGTAAAATCTATGAATATAATGATTCACAATAACCTTACTACTCAAATAAAGGAGGCGCAACAAGGAGTTTTAAAAGAGGGAAATTTAAAGGATAAAATACCCAAAAGATCGGAGAAGCATCTTAATATTCGGGAAGACGGAACCAGGTATAGGGCTGAAAGGATTTGGGTACCAAAATTTGGAGATATGAGAGAAATGGTACTTAGAGAAGCTCATAAAACCAGATACTCAATACATCCTGGAACGGGGAAGATGTACAAGGATCTCAAGAAACATTTTTGGTGGCCGGGTATGAAAGCCGATGTTGCTAAATATGTAGGAGAATGTTTGACGTGTTCTAAGGTCAAAGCTGAGCATCAGAAACCATCAGGTCTACTTCAACAACCCGAAATCCCGGAATGGAAATGGGAAAACATTACCATGGATTTCATCACTAAATTGCCAAGGACTGCAAGTGGTTTTGATACTATTTGGGTAATAGTTGATCGTCTCACCAAATCAGCACACTTCCTGCCAATAAGAGAAGATGACAAGATGGAGAAGTTAGCACGACTGTATTTGAAAAGTCGTCTCCAGACATGGAATACCAATCTCTATTATCTCTGATAGGGATGGCAGATTTATTTCAAGATTCTGGCAGACATTACAACAAGCATTAGGAACTCGTCTAGACATGAGTACTGCCTATCATCCACAAACTGATGGAAAGAGCGAAAGGATGATACAAACGCTTGAAGACATGCTACGAGCATGTGTTATTGATTTCGGAAACAGTTGGGATCGACATCTACCGTTAGCAGAATTTTCCTACAACAACAGCTACCATTCAAGCATTGAGATGGCGCCGTTTGAAGCACTTTATGGTAGAAAGTGCAGGTCTCCGATTTGTTGGAGTGAAGTGGGGGATAGACAGATTACGGGTTCGGAGATAATATAAGAAACTACCGAGAAGATCATCCAAATTCAACAACGGTTGAAAACCGCCCAAAGTCGACAAAAGAGCTACGCTGACATTAAAAGAAAAGATATAGAATTTGAAATTGGAGAGATGGTCATGCTTAAAGTTGCACCTTGAAAAGGTGTTGTTCGATTTGGTAAACGAGGGAAATTAAATCCAAGGTATATCGGACCATTCAAGATTATTGATCGTGTCGGACCAGTAGCTTACCGACTTGAGTTACCTCAACAACTCGCGGCTGTACATAACACTTTCCATATCTCGAATTTGAAGAAATGTTTTGCTAAAGAGGATCTCACTATTCCATTAGATGAAATCCAAATCAACGAAAAACTTCAATTCATCGAAGAACCCGTCGAAATAATGGATCGTGAGGTTAAAAGACTTAAGCAAAACAAGATACCAATTGTTAAGGTTTGATGGAATGCTCGTAGAGGACCCGAGTTCACCTGGGAACGAGAAGATCAGATGAAGAAGAAATATCCGCATTTATATCCAGAAGATACGTCAACACCTCCAAATGCTTAAAATTTCGGAACGAAATTTATTTAACGGGTAGGTACTGTAGTGACCCGAACTTTTCCATGTTTATAGATATATATTAAATGAAATTGTTATTTACATGATTAAGTGTTTCCAACATGTTAAGCAATCAAACTTGTTAAGACTTGATTAATTGAAATAGGTTTCATATAGACAATTGACCACCCAAGTTGACCGGTGATTCACGAACGTTAAAACTTGTAAAAACTATATGATGACATATATATGGTTATATATATAGTTAACATGATATTATGATAAGTAAACATATCATTAAGTATATTAACAATGAACTACATATGTAAAAGCAAGACTACTAACTTAATGATTTTGAAACGAGACATATATGTAACAATTATCGCTGTAACGACATTTAATGTATATATATCATATTAAGAGATATTCATACATCATAATATCATGATAATATAATACTTTAAAATCTCATTTGATATTATAAACATTGGGTTAACAACATTTAACAAGATCGTTAACCTAAAGGTTTCAAAACAACACTTACATGTAACGACTAACGATGACTTAACGACTCAATTAAAATGTATATACATGTAGTGTTTTAATATGTATTCATACACTTTTGAAAGACTTCAAGACACTTATCAAAATACTTCTACTTAACAAAAATGCTTACAATTACATCCTCGTTCAGTTTCATCAACAATTCTACTCGTATGCACCCGTATTCGTACTCGTACAATACACAACTTTTAGAAGTATGTACTTTTGATATATACACTCCAATGATCAGCTCTTAGCATCCCATGTGCGTAGCGGCCCGACAAAATCGTCATTGACGACGCCGTCTACTTAGGTCCTGTTACGTGGTCATAAGTCTTTAAAACAACGTTTGACCAAAAGATATGTCGCATTCATTTCAAATGTAAAGATTGTTCAAAGTTTACGAGAATAGTTCCACCACAAGTTACGTTACAAAGTTATAAGTACAAATGAAACTTATGCGACACAATTTAAAAGTAGCCAAAAGACGCCCCATGTATGCATATATACTCGACATCCAATGCAAGTATCAAAATAATGAGCGGAAGCATGTATCATGTATCGTTCAAGGACCTGAGAAAAACATAGAAATCTGTCAACGAAAACGTTGGTGAAATCATAGGTTTGAGTAAGTAAGTACAAATGAGCACAAGATTTGTAACATTGATATAATAGTAATACATTCCAAAAGTTTGTTTCACGAGCACCCAATTATCAATGCTTAACTTTCCTTCCATAGAACCCCATCACAATAGTGTTAGAACATACACTGTTTCACGAAAATATATTTCATTCGTAAACGGTAGCGAACCGTTTAAATGAGGGTTTGTCAAACCCATATGGATCCATACAACATAAGTTCTCGCTTACACCCGGCAAGTGTAACTAATGATAATCGAATTGAGGATTTTGTTCTAAACTCGTATGTAGAATGTTTGTTTTCCTGTACTTGTGTTCACTTAGTAAAAGAAATGTTTATGTTTTCTCATCCCAAATGTAAGTTCAAAAAGAGTAAAAGTGGGACTATGATCTCACCTTGAGTGCACGAGTAGTAAAGTACTTCAACAAGTAAACGTGTGCAAAGAACAATGCTAGTCTTGACCTAAACAATAGGTTGTATCAATAACGGTAAACACGATAGGTCAAAGATGTTAAATTAGTCCTATGGCTCGTTACGACTCGATTATGTAGCATGTGAAATCAAATTGTCATGTTTCATGCAAGGTACAAGTATAAAAGCATGTTAGAACGATTGCACAAACATTTGGTTAAGTTTGATTAAAAGTCAACTTAGGTCGGGTCAAAGTCAACAAAAAGTCAACACGTTCGGGTCGGGTCCCGAACTATTTTTCTGAGGTTTTTAATCATATATGAGCATGTTAGAACAAGTTTCATGTGAATCGGAGGCCCATAGCATAGCAAACATTTTTCGTAAAATGACCAACGAAGACAGAAGCCTGTCAGTGCATCTGGACGGCGTCCAGATTGTCTGGACGGCGTCCAGATTGTCTGGACGGCGTCCAGCTTTGAAGGCTGGGATGGCGTCCAAATAGCTGGACGGCGTCCAGCTTTGAAGGCTGGGACGGCGTCCAAGGGTCTGGACGGCGTCCAGATTGGTATTCCAGTCTGATGCAGTAAGCTTCTAAGTACACGAACCAAAAACCAAATAAACACAATTTATGATCCGCAAACAATCAAGTCAAGTATTTTATACCGTTGGGACGGTAATTTGACGAGGAAGACAACTAAACACATTTCACCAATCAATCTACCTATTATAACAATGAAAACCGCATCTAATGCTCAACATTAATCGCATACAAGTTCATAAATGCAATTCAATGATTCGGGCAACCAATTTGCATGAATGATATGCCGTTTCGAAGGTAATCTAGCATACAATCCAACTAAACACTTACCAACAATAATCCATGGCATTCAATGCATCAAAAGTCCATTTCAAGTTCATCAAACCCTAACCCAAATTCACCAAAATCATAAATCAAGTTCATGAACTTTTCTAAAGCAACCTACACATCAAATTGAAGCTAGTGATACTAGGAACAAAATTAGAACATAAACTTTTAACATCTAACAACATATGATCATCCAAAATTCAAGAACAACACACCAAAATTCAAGTTCATGCTAGTTACACTAAAACAACGAGATCGAGCATATAAATCATATAATCATGTTAGACTTGAGCCATAGACACTAATTAACACTTTTATAAGTTAAAAACATAAAGAACACAAAATCTAGTGATTTTAGGAAGTTACCCAAATGTAATGAAATCGGTATGGAATCGAAGAGGAAGATGCAAGGATCACGAATTTGTAATTTGTTTTGTTGCTAGCTTCCTAATCCGAATTTAGATGATGAATTCTTGTTGGTGTTCTTGAGAGAAAAAGGGAGTAGAAGAAAGATGGAGATGTTGAAATGAGAGGAGGAGGTTGAAGGTTTGACTAGTTGACCTAGTCAAATCTTTGGCCTCTTGGCAAGTTTAGTCCCTCTAATTTGAATCGGGTGCGTGAATTACCTAAACGAGATAATTTAAAACGCGTATCAACGGGAGATGTTATAAACATATAACGGGTTTAAATTAGTATAACGGAAAAGTAAATGGAAAAAGGCGGGATGTTACATTACCTACTCCTTAAAAGAAATTTTGTCCCGAAATTTAAGTAGGCGTAGTAGTCGTTGTTTCTTCCTCGAGATCTTGCGTTTCCGAATTCACGAATAGATGAGGATACCTCCTTTGCATTTGATCTTGTCTTTCCCAAGTAAACTCGGGTCCCCTTTTGGCATTCCAACGGACCTTGACAATTGGAATTCGGCTTTGTTTTAACGTTTTGACGGAGGTGTCCACAATTTCAACCGGTTCCTCCACAAAATGAAGTTTGTCATCGATAGTAAGCTCCTCGAGAGGGATGACGAGTTCGGGTTCGGCTAAACACTTTTTCAAGTTAGATACATGAAAAGTAGGATGAACGGAACTCAGTTGAGGCGGAAGATCTAAACGATAAGCAACGGTTCCAACACGCTCCAAGATTTCGAAAGGACAAATATACCGCGGATTTAGCTTCCCGCGTTTCCCGAAACGAATTACACCCTTCCAAGGTGCGACTTTTAACATGACGCGGTCACCGACTTGAAATTCAAGGTCGTTGCGTCTTTTGTCGGTATAGCACTTTTGACGACTCCGGGCCGTCCGAAGCCTATCTCGGATTTGAACGATCTTCTCGGTGGTTTCGTGAATGAGTTCGGGTCCGGTGATTTGTACGTCGCCTACTTCGGCCCAACAAAGAGGTGGACGACATTTTCTGCCATATAACGCTTCAAAAGGTGCGACTTTAATACTCGCGTGATAACTATTGTTATAAGAGAACTCGGCGAGAGGTAAGTGCTTGTCCCAAGCTTTTCCGAAATCAACCACGCAAGCTCGTAACATGTCCTCTAAGGTTTGAATTGTACGTTCGCTTTATCCATCGGTTTGAGGATGATATGCGGTGCTCATGTCTAAACGCGTTCCCAACGCTTCTTGCAAAGTACGCCAAAATCTAGAAACGAAACGGCCATCTCGGTCGGAGATCATCGATAAAGGTACACCGTGTCAGGCTACGATCTCCTTAATGTAAAGTTGTGCAAGTTTCTCCATTTTGTCCGTTTCTTTCATGGCAAGGAAGTGTGCGGATTTGGTGAGACGGTCAACAATAACCCAAATGGTATCATAACCGCCCGTCGTTTTTGGTAGCTTGGTGATAAAATCCATCGTTATCCTTTCCCACTTCCATTGCGGGATCTCGGGTTGTTGAAGTAGTCCGGACGGTCTTTGGTGTTCGGCTTTGACTTTGGAACATGTCAAACACTTGGAAACATAAGTAGCTACGTCCCTTTTGATGTTCGGCCACCAATATAGTTGTTTAAGGTCGTGGTACATCTTATTGGCACCGGGGTGAATCGAGTATCGTGATTTACGGGCTTCATCTAAAATAAGGCTTCGTAGGTCCCCATAACTAGGCACCCAAATCCTTCCGGCGTAATATCGGAGTCCGGTCTCCCTAATTTCGAATCGAGAGACGAGAATGTTCAAGAGCTCGTGTGAAAGGTTTTCCTCCTTGAGAGCCTCATCTTGGGCTACCCGAATTTGGCTATTAAGGTTTGTGTGGATGGTGATGTTTAAGGCTCGGACACGAAGAGGCACCGCTCTTTCTTTTCGACTTAAGGCATCGGCTACTACATTTGCCTTTCCGGGATGGTAACGAAGCTCGCAATCGTAATCGTTTAAGGTTTCAATCCACCTTCGTTGTCTCATGTTTAGTTGCTTTTGATCGAAAATGTGTTGGAGACTTTTGTGGTCGGTAAAGATAGTACTCTTGGTTCCATAAAGATAGTGTCTCCACATTTTAAGTGCAAAGACAACGGCTCCGAGTTCGAGATCATGCGTCGTGTAGTTTCGTTCATGAATTTTGAGTTGTCGAGAAGCATAAGCAATGACTTTCGTTCGTTGCATCAATACACACCCAAAATCATGTTTCGAGGCATCGCAATATACAACAAAGTCATCATTGCCTTCGGGAAGTGACAAGATAGGAGCGGTGGTTAGCTTCGTTTTCAAGATTTGGAATGCGGATTCTTGCTCGGTCGCCCAAATGAATTTCTTTCCCTTGTGAGTTAATGCGGTTAGAGGACGTGCAACCAAAGAGAAGTTTTCGATGAATCTACGATAGTACCCAGCGAGACCCAAGAATTGACGAATGTGAGTAGGAGTAGTAGGAGTCTCCCATTTACTAATGGCTTCGATTTTCGTGGGATCGACTTTAATACCTTGATCACTTACAACATGACCAAGAAATTGAACTTCCTTCAACCAAAATTCACACTTGGAGAATTTGGCATAGAGTCGTTCTTGTCTCAAGAGTTCAAGCACAAGTCGGAGATGTTGTTCGTGCTCTTCTTCATTTTTAGAATAGATCAATATGCCATCGATGAACACAATAACGAATTTATCGAGATACGGTTTGCACACGCGGTTCATAAGATCCATGAACACCGCCGGTGCGTTAGTGAGACCAAATGGCATGACAAGGAATTCATAACTACCATAACGAGTCCGGAAAGCGGTTTTGGAGACATCTTCCCCCTTAACCCTCAATTGATGATAACCCGAGCGGAGATCGATTTTTGAATATACACAAGACCCTTGTAATTGATCAAAGAGGTCATCGATGCGAGGAAGAGGATATCGGTTCTTAACCGTCAATTTGTTTAGTTCACGATAGTCAATGCACATTCGTAGGGATCCGTCTTTTTTTTTAATAAACAAAATCGGAGCGCCCCAAGGTGAATGGCTAGGTTGGATAAAACCACGGTCAAGTAGTTCTTGGATTTGACTTTGCAATTCTTGCATTTCAGATGGAGCGAGTCTATATGGTGCACGTGCTACGGGTGCGGCTCCCGGAATAAGATCGATTTGGAATTCAACCGGTCGATGAGGTGGTAGACCCGGCAATTCATCGGGAAATACATCAGAATAGTCACTAACAATTGGCACATCATCGATGTGCTTCTCATCGGACTCGACTTTCTTAACGTGAGCAAGGATCGCAAAACAACCCTTACGGAGTAGTTTTCTAACTTTAATACACGAAACGAGGTTAAGTCCGGTGCAACTCTTTTCGCCATAGACGATCAAAGGTTCACCATTCTCGATAGGGATTCGGATTGCGTTAAGATCACAAAGGATGTGAGATTTCATTTTGGCTAGCCAATTCATACCGATTATTACATCAAAGCTTCCTAGTTCCATGGGTATCAAGTCAATTTCAAATTCCTTACCCAAAATGTTTAACGTACACCCCCGGTAATATGTGTCGGCACTTAATAGTTTCCCGTTAGCCACTTCAATGGTATAAGTGGTATCTAATGGAAGAGGTGGAGTGCTAAAAGAATGAGTCAAAGTCTTGGATACAAAGCATTTATCGGCACCCGAATCGAATAAACAAGTAACATAAGTGTTGTTGAGAAGAAACGTACCCGTGACTAATTCATTATCATCTCGGGCTTCCTCGGTGTTGATGTTGAAAGCTCGACCGCGCGTATTGGGGTTATCTTTCCTCTTCGGGCATGCATTTCTATAATGGCCCGTTTGGCCACATTCATAACAAGTGCCCGTTTTTGGTGCATTGGGCCACTTCCGAGCGACGAGAGTGGCACTTTTACAATCGTTGGCCTTATGACCAATTTCTTGGCACCGATGGCAAATTAGCTTACTACATTCGCCAAAGTGATGTTTGTTGCATTTGTTGCAAAGAGGTAGATTTCCGGCATAACCCTTCTTGCCGTCGGAGGTGAAAGATTTCTTGGCAAGGTTGTTGTTGCTTGATTGGGGAGTTTCCCATTTTCTTTTGTTGTTACCCGACTTGTCCTCGGCTTTAGGTGCCGGTACTACGATTTCGTCCACCGTCTCTATCAATTTGCGGGCCATGTTCAAAGCTTCTTGATGATTAGGGGGTTTGGATGACATTACTCCGTGTTTGATGCTCTTTGGAAGACCATCCATGTAAAGTTCAACCCTTAAAGCTTCGGGGTTCACAAGATTTGGGCACATCAAGGCTAGTTCAGAAAATCGTTGATTATAAGCCTTGAGATCATTTCCGATCGCCTTTAAAGTTCTTAGCTCTTGTTCGAGCCTTCGGGTTTCTTCACGAGGGAAATATTCGACAATCATCTTTTCCCTCAAGTCGGCCCAAGAGAGGGCGTGAGCTTCATCGGTACCCACCGATTGTACATAAGTATTCCACCATGTAAGAGCGACACCGGCGAAGGTGTGAGTGGAGTATTTGACCTTGTCTTGGTCCCGACAACCGCTTATGCTAAAGACGGCTTCCGTTTGCTCAAACCATCGGGTGAGCACGACCGGTCCCCCGGTTCCATCAAAAGTGTGAGGTTTGCACCCCATGAAGGATTTGTAGGAGCACCCTTCGTTTGAGTTACCGGCTCCATTGTTGTTGTTGTTGTTGTAATTGTTGTTATTGTTATTGTTGTTGGAAGAGTGACCGGCCATGGCCGTATCTACGGCGGTGGCTATCATGCGTTGTAGAGCTTGTTCGGGAGTTTCACGGCGTGGCGCACGGCGAAGAGGCATTGTTCCTTCAAAACAAAAGAATACCGTTGGTTAGTATTCTAAATAATACTAACCGTGATATGGAATAAAGATAGAGAGAAAATTTTCCTTGACTCGCCTTAAATTCTTTATGCCACAATGTCGGAACGTTCATATGAGTCACCGTAATATAATCCCGGAAATTATATTGCCCTGATTCATATGTGCATTCGACATCATTTCATATAGTCAAGGTGGCATGTCAATCAAATAAAACAACGTGAGATTAAGATGAACTAAGAGTAGATATGAGTAGAAGCGTTCGAGTATAAATGCACAAGTAGTCAAGTAATTCCTACTTCAAGTCTATATGCCGGTTGTAGTCTAGACTCACCAATGTACCCTATGACTCGAGGTTGACACCAATGAACTCTAAATCCCTACAACCAACGCTCTGATACCATCTGTAGCGGCCCGACAAAATCGTCATTGACGGTGCCGTCTACTTAGGTCCCGTTACGCGGTCATAAGTCTTTAAAACAACGTTTGACCAAAAGATATGTCGCATTCATTTCAAATGTAAAGATTGTTCAAAGTTTACGAGAATAGTTCCACCACAAGTTACGTTACAAAGTTATAAGTACAAATGAAACTTATGCGACACAATTTAAAAGTAGCCAAAAGACGCCCCATGTATGCATATATACTCGACATCCAATGCAAGTATCAAAATAATGAGCGGAAGCATGTATCATGTATCGTTCAAGGACCTGAGAAAAACATAGAAATCTGTCAACGAAAACGTTGGTGAAATCATAGGTTTGAATAAGTAAGTACAAATGAACCACAAGATTTGTAACATTGATATAATAGTAATACATTCCAAAAGTTTGTTTCACGAGCACCCAATTATCAATGCTTAACTTTCCTTCCATAGAACCCCATCAAAATAGTGTTAGAACATACACTGTTTCACGAAAATATATTTCATTCGTAAACGGTAGCGAACCGTTTAAATGAGGGTTTGTCAAACCCATATGGATCCATACAACATAAGTTCTCGCTTACACCCGGCAAGTGTAACTAATGATAATCGAATTGAGGATTTTGTTCTAAACTCGTATGTAGAATGTTTGTTTTCCTGTACTTGTGTTCACTTAGTAAAAGAAATGTTTATGTTTTCTCATCCCAAATGTAAGTTCAAAAAGAGTAAAAGTGGGACTATGATCTCACCTTGAGTGCACGAGTAGTAAAGTACTTCAACAAGTAAACGTGTGCAAAGAACAATGCTAGTCTTGACCTAAACAATAGGTTGTATCAATAACGGTAAACACGATAGGTCAAAGATGTTCAATTAGTCCTATGGCTCGTTACGACTCGATTATGTAGCATGTGAAATCAAATTGTCATGTTTCATGCAAGGTACAAGTATAAAAGCATGTTAGAACGATTGCACAAACATTTGGTTAAGTTTGATTAAAAGTCAACTTAGGTCGGGTCAAAGTCAACAAAAAGTCAACACGTTCGGGTCGGGTCCCGAACTATTTTTCTGAGATTTTTAATCATATATGAGCATGTTAGAACAAGTTTCATGTGAATCGGAGGCCCATAGCATAGCAAACATTTTTCGTAAAATGACCAACGAAGACAGAAGCCTGTCAGTGCATCTGGACGGCGTCCAGATTGTCTGGACGGCGTCCAGCTTTGAAGGCTGGGACGGCGTCCAGCTTTGAAGGCTGGGACGGCGTCCAAGGGTCTGGACGGCGTCCAGATTGGTATTCCAGTCTGATGCAGTAAGCTTCTAAGTACACGAACCAAAAACCAAATAAACACAATTTATGATCCGCAAACAATCAAGTCAAGTATTTTATACCGTTGGGAAGGTAATTTGACGAGGAAGACAACTAAACACATTTCACCAATCAATCTACCTATTATAACAATGAAAACCGCATCTAATGCTCAACATTAATCGCATACAAGTTCATAAATGCAATTCAATGATTCGGGCAACCAATTTGCATGAATGATATGCCGTTTCGAAGGTAATCAAGCATACAATCCAACTAAACACTTACCAACAATAATCCATGGCATTCAATGCATCAAAAGTCCATTTTAAGTTCATCAAACCCTAACCCAAATTCACCAAAATCATAAATCAAGTTCATGAACTTTTCTAAAGCAACCTACACATCAAATTGAAGCTAGTGATACTAGGAACACAATTAGAACATGAACTTTTAACATCTAACAACATATGATCATCCAAAATTCAAGAACAACACACCAAAATTCAAGTTCATGCTAGTTACACTAAAACAACGAGATCGAGCATATAAATCATATAATCATGTTAGACTTGAGCCATAGACACTAATTAACACTTTTATAAGTTAAAAACATAAAGAACACAAAATCTAGTGATTTTAGGAAGTTACCCAAATGTAATGAAATCGGTATGGAATCGAAGAGGAAGATGCAAGGATCACGAATTTGTAATTTGTTTTGTTGCTAGCTTCCTAATCCGAATTTAGATGATGAATTCTTGTTGGTGTTCTTGAGAGAAAAAGGGAGTAGAAGAAAGATGGAGATGTTGAAATGAGAGGAGGAGGTTGAAGGTTTGACTAGTTGACCTAGTCAAATCTTTGGCCTCTTGGCAAGTTTAGTCCCTCTAATTTGAATCGGGTGCGTGAATTACCTAGACGAGATAATTTAAAACGCGTATCAACGGGAGATGTTATAAACAAATAACGGAGTTTAAATTAGTATAACGGAAAAGTAAATGGAAAAAGGCGGGATGTTACAATGTGAGTCACCTAACATATGTGGGAACCATCATTTGACAACTAGCATGAAATATCTCATAAAATTACAAAAAAATGAGTAATCATTCATAACTTATTTACATGAAAACAAAATTACATATCCTTTATATCTAATCCATACACCAACGACCAAAAACACCTATAAACACTTTCATTCTTCAATTTTCTTCATCTAATTGATCTCTCTCAAGTTCTATCTTCAAATTCTAAATGTTCTTCATAAATTCTACAAGTTCTAGTTTCATAAAATCGAGAATACTTTCAAGTTTGCTAGCTTACTTCCAATCTTGTAGAGTGATCATCCAACCTCAAGAAATCTTTCTTATTTACAGTAAGATATCTTTTTAATATAAGGTAATACTCATATTCAAACTTTGGTTCAATTTCTATAACTATAACAATCTTATTTCGAGTGATGATCTTACTTGAACTTGTTTTCGTGTCATGATTCTGCTTCAAGAATTTCGAGCCATCCAAGGATCCGTTGAAGCTAGATCCATTTTTCTCTTTTCCAGTAGGTTTATCCAAGGACCTTAAGGTAGTAATGTTGTTCATAACATCATTCGATTCATACATGAAAAGCTATCATATTCGAAGTGGTAAACTTGTAATCACTAGAACATAGTTTAGTTAATTCTAAACTTGTTCGCAAATAAAGTTAATCCTTCTAACTACACTTTTAAAATAAACTATACACATGTTCTATATCTATATGATATGCTAACTTAATGATTTAAAATCCGGAAACACGATAAACACCATAAAACCGGATTTACGCCGTCGTAGTTACAACCGGGGGCTGTTTTGATTTGGATAATTAAAAACTATGAAAAACTTTGATTTAAAAGCTATACTTCTGGAAAAATGATTTTTCTTATGAACATGAAACCATATCCAAAAATCATGGTTAAACTCAAAGTGAAAGTATGTTTTTCAAAACAGTCATCAAGATGTCGTTCTTTCGACGAAAATGACTATCTCTTTCCAAAACGACTTGTAACTTGTATTTCCGACTATAAACCTATATCTTTTCTGTTTAGTTTCATAAATTCAAGTTCAATACGAAACCGTGGCCGCTTAAATCACTCAAAACGGATTAGAAACGAAGAAATGGCGAGCAAAACAAAATTGGTAAAAATTACTCATTTTAGCTACGTGAAAATTGGTAACAAATCTATTCCAACCATAACTTAATCAACTTGTATTGTATATTATGTAATCTTGAGATACCATAGACACGTATACAATGTTTCGACCTATCATGTCGACACATCTATATATATTTCGGAACAACCATAGACACTCTATATGTGAATGTTGGAGTTAGCTATACAGGGTTGAGGTTGATTCCAAAATATATATAGTTTGAGTTGTGATCAATACTGAGATATGTATACACTGGGTCGTGGATTGATTCAAGATATATATATTAATTTATTCATGTACGATCAATTGTGGACTTCTAACATCGGACCGCTAACTGGACAACTAAAAATCATCAACACGTAATAAAGAAAATATTGTGAATATATTTCGATTTTATTTTGATATATGTATATATTGTTATTGGTTCGTGAATCAACCCGTGGCCAAGTCAAATTCTCGACGAAGTGATATTTGGTGAAAGTGAGTTATAGTCCCACTTTTAAAATCTAATATTTTTGGGATGAGAATACATGCAGGTTTTATAAATGATTTACAAAATAGACACAAGTACGTGAAACTACATTCTACGGTTTAATTATCGAAATCGAATATGCCCCTTTTTATTAAGTCTGGTAATCTAAGAATTAGGGAACAGACGCCCTAATTGACGCGAATCCTAAAGATAGATCTATTGGGCCTAACAAACCCCATCCAAAGTACCGGATGCTTTAGTACTTCAAAATTTATATCATATCCGAAGGGTGTCCCGGAATGATGGGGATATTCTTATATATGCATCTTGTTAATGTCAGGTACCAGGTGTTCACCATATGAATGATTTTTATCTCTATGTATGGGATGTATATTGAAATATGAAATCTTGTGGTCTATTGTTACGATTTGATATATATAGGTTAAACCTAAACTCACCAACATTTTTGTTGACGTTTAAAGCATGTTTATTCTCAGGTGAATATTAAGAGCTTCCGCTGTCGCATACTTAAATAAGGACAAGATTTGGAGTCCATGCTTGTATGATATTGTGTAAAAACTGCATTCAAGAAACTTCTTTCGTTGTAACATATTTGTATTGTAAACCATTATGTAATAGTCGTGTGTAAACAGGATATTTTAGATTATCATTATGTGATAATCTATGTAAAGCTTTTTAAACCTTTATTGATGAAATAAAGGTTATGGTTTGTTTTAAAATGAATGCAGTCTTTGAAAAACGTCTCATATAGAGGTCAAAACCTCGCAACGAAATCAATTAATATGGAACATTTTTAATCAATAAGAACGAGACATTTCAATTGGCACCCAAAAACCCGAAGAAATGAAAAATCACGTTTATGTTTGAACACATGTTCAAAGGGTGAGGTTGCTGAGTTTGTTCTGGATGGCATTCGATTGATAAGATACACTGCAGTGCCAAAAGCAAAATGCCAAAAACGTTGTGGTACATGTGATTGAGCGAGTAGAGTAAGACCGGTTTCAACAACATGGCGATGTCGTCTTTCAACCAAACCATTTTGTTCACTGGTATGAGGACAGGAAAGGCGATGATTGATGCCTAGTGGAGAAAGGAATTGAGAGATATTTCTAAATTCACCTCCCCAATCAGTTTGGACAGATTTGAGTTTGGTCTGAAATTATCGTTCAACTATTGCCACAAATTGCTTAAAGGTGGTGTAAACATCAGATTTGAGTTTTAATGGAAAAAACTACATAAATCGTGAAAAGTGATCAACACACAGCAAAAAGTATTTGTGACCATCAAAGGAGGTAACATGCGCAGGTCCCCATACATCACAAAAGACTAAATCCAAAATGTGCGAACTTGTATAAGTAGATGATAATAGATGAAGTTTAGAGGATTTTTCAACATTACATGAATCATAAAAGGTGGTTGTAAACTTATTTTGTAAAGGCAAATGATATTTAGATAACATGGACTTCAAAAGTTGTCGATGAGGATGTCCGATTCTTTGATGTCAAGTAATTGAAGATGCACGGGTAGTGGAGAATGCTACTTTGTGAACTGGTGAAGACTGAGGAAGATGAAAGGAGTAAAGACCGCCATTACTTGGACCCGTGAGGAGGGTAGTGTGTGTAATCTTGTCCTTCACAGCAAAGAAAGTTGAGTGAAATTCAAAATACACGTTGTTATCAAGACAAAACTTTTGTACAGAAAGTAATTTATGTTTTATTTCAGGAACATGAAGTATGTCTTTGAGGGAAAAGGTTTTGTTTGGAGATGAAAATTGTGAGGAACCAACGTGTAGAATGATTAGAAGCCCAGTTAAATGAATTTCGATTACCTGTTGCATGTTCCAAAAACTGGGTTTTGATTAGAAGCCCAGTTAAATGAATTTCGATTACCTGTTTGATTTCTGTTGCTATAGTTGCCTCGTCCACGTCTGTAATCACGTCCACGACCAAGGTTATTGCAAGGTCGGTTGGTGTACATGGCTTGTGCAGCCGGTGTATGGGCAGGTTGAGCTTGGAGTCCAAGTTGAGATAAAAGCAATTGTATGGCTTGAAGCTGGTCTGTTTGTGAAGCGGGTAAGATATTATTAGGAGCTGCTGAATTGCGACTTTGTGTGCTAGTCGTGAATGCTTGAGCTGAGGGAATGTCGGGTACAGATTGCTTGATCATGTAGTCGTGGTCTGATAGCAGACCATGAAGGTCTACAAAGGTAGGGGCTTTTTTCGGCCTAGAAGGCTTGATTTTAAACCGTTGTATTCCTCTCGTAGTCCTGATATAACGAGCATCACCAGATCTTTTTCTTTCATCTTTTCGACGATGTTAGCGAGCGCAACATCGTATTCTTGAGTCCTAGTTAGGTAGTCTGCGGTTGTTTCATCTGGCTTCATCTGTAGTCTGAGAAGCTGGGTTTTCAAAGTGTATTCCTGAGAGAAAGTGTGAGGAGCGTAGGCACGCTCAAGGGACAACCAGAGATCACGAGACGTTAGTCCTTGAACATGTTGGAATGATGCTTCGGATATGGTAGAAATGAGGAGCATTCGTACATGAGCATCATTAGACCCAATTAATGTAATTGGGGTTTGGTGGTTGAGACTGTGTTTCTTCATCTTTTTCTGATGATGGTACATTTGTAGGTGGACAAGGGATTGTGCCATCAATGTAGTCAAATAATTTGTTGGTGACGAAGAACGGTTCAACCATGGTTTTCCAGTAACCATAGTTCGTGGGAGATAAGGTGAAACCAAATTTGTGAGAGTTGTGTGCAGCTTTCTCTTTGGAGTAAAGGAAGCTAGCATTGCCATTTTCAGATATAGATAAAAGATAAGGTAATAATTTTTTTGTCAATTTTTTTTTTTTGTCCTTTTTTTATAACTTAAAAGAAGATAAGAAAGTAAAAGTAAAAATAAATAACTATAGTAGGTAGGAGAGATATAAGAAGATAAAGAGTTTAAAACTTCTTTTTTTTTTACTCTCGTTCCAGACTGAAACAAAAAACAGGACCGGCGGTGTATAGTGGTGGCCGGCGGCGGCCGGTGGTGGTTTGTTGCCTGAAAAAGCTGAAAATTTCAGCGTTTGGTAGGAATTTGATTCCGAGCGTATTGGTGTTGGCGGTTTTCTCTGATTTTGGCCAGATTGATCTAGATCGAAAAAGAGAGTCGAAAATTTCTGGCGGCTGTGGTGGCGCGTGAAGTGGCGGTTGCGGCTGAAATGTTTGTGCGTGTGTTCGGAATTTAATTCCGCATGTAGTTGTGTTGGTAATTTGGCTGATTAGGGTTGTATTGAGTTGTGGTGATTTCGTGGGTTACCGGATTTAGTTGTTATGACCTGAAAAAGCTCGTTTCTGATGTGAACGTTCCGACAACACTGCATTCGCAGAGCATACTTTGAGTTTTAAAGGTCAGTTTTTTTATTTATTGTTGTTCCGGAACTGTTGCCGGAATAGTAGCTGCCAGAATTGTTACCGGAATAGCGGATGCCGGAATTGTTGCCGGACTTAGGCCTTTACAGCTCTTGATACCATAATAGAAGATATAATAGAGAGATATTGAACTTGTAAGTTCTTGTGTGTATTATTCAGAGTATTGTGCCTTCTATATATAGAAGGTGTAATTACACTAAGTATCCCTAAACTATAACTAGAACATAACCTTATACAATTATAGTTGTCTAATATTAAATAATAAAAAATAAGCAATTCGAAGGATATTATGGACCTGGATACAATTCGGATGACATTCAACCTGCTTGACTCGTCCATGGACCTGTTATCTTGTTTAGTTGCTTAAAGTTGGCCCATTTGACCTGCTGGAAATAAAACGTAGCCAAAATCTGAGTATCTGACCCATTTATAAGTAAATGTAAAGATTTCAACTCTGTATAAATAGCCTTTTTTGTTCCAACTTATCATGTGAATAACGTTTTATTATTTTAACTATAGTCTTAATGACTTTTTATTATTTTAACTATAGTCTTCAAAATGACTTTTTAGTATTTCAACTTTGTTACGGTTATTTTGAAAAGTTTTTTCTCTATCGGTCTATTATTATCATTTTATATGTATTGAAAAGTTTAACGTTTATAAGATATCATTTTTTATGTCTCGAACGGGGATTTTAGAATCACTGAGACGAACCTCATCATACGTCACAATATATACTAACCTTTCGTTATACGTACCTTCTTCTATCATAACCCCGTGCTCTCTTTCTCTTTTCACCTGCTTCTCTTGCCCGACGTGCTTCCAGCACATTGTATAGTCAACATATCCAGTAAAATACATATAAGTATAGCAACAATAGTAAAAATAATTTAGTGGCAATTAGTCTAATAACTCACATTTTGGTCCTTTGTCTTTGCTTCCCCTGCTTCCTCCCACTCTTCTTTTCCGATCTAATTTTCAAGCAAAAAAAAATAAGATTTAAGTGGCAGTTCAAGTAATAACTTGTGAATTGAACAGTTTGAGAATATCAAATGGGTCATATACTAATCCGCCATAATAACAAAATACCTCTATGTTGGTGAAAATTTTGTTTATGACATCTTTTGCGTACTCTAGATCATCACATGTCAAAACATTGCCATAAACACATCACCTGCATCTGTCAAACAACAGTTAAAGTCAATTTTAAAAAACTCCAAACAATCCAAAATAATACTCTTTTGGTATTTATTTAAAAAAAAAGTTATCCTTAACTAAGCTATGACAAAGGAACATACCTGCCAAACCTCAATTTCCACATATTAAATAGGCTTGAGCACATACAGATCGAGATCATCTTCAAATTATGAAGAATTACTCCAAATTTAAAGCAAAGGGATAAATTGTTATCCATTTGATTATAAACGGGTCAACTCGAGAGTGACAATAATATGAAAGTATATAACATATAACAACAATCCTATGTTGCTGCAATTATAACTATCAACCCATAAGTTTCTCCGGTCATGGATCCTGCTCCAAACATGTTTTCTGGTGTGGAACCAAAGATAGAGAAAGGTCAAAAGTTGAGTGATTCAAATGATAAAGTGGGTCCCTGTGAAGTAAGTGATTCAAACGGTGGCAAACATTTTGAATATTCAAAAGTGGCGTGTGAAAAAATGGATGGGCTTACTAATAATGATGATGATATTTTAGTGGGACCTGGTGCAAAAAATCATGTTCATATTCATGCAAACATCCAGCAATCCAATTCATTTGGGCCTACTGTGACTATTATAGAGGAGTGTTTGGTTAATTCGAGGCCTCTTGATTCTAATGTTGATGAAGTTTCTCCGGAGATGAATGTTCAGATTGGTGTTACTCGAGAGGGGCCTAGCGTGGTGAATAGATTTCGACGCAAGAAACGAAATTTCAGGCCTCTAATTAAACACCATTTTATTAATTTCATTCTAGAAAGAAAACAATGGAAACGGAAAACATGTCGTGTGAAACAAAGTGGATTGATAGAGTTATTCTCAATAATTTTATGAAACAATCGGATGTGGATGGTTGTTCATGCTCATGCTCATGCTCGGACTCGGACTCGGATTCGGGCTCGGGCTCGGATTCGGTCTCGGACTCGGACTCATTGTAGGCTTTATTTTGAGCTTCTATTTGTGCTAATGGTCTTTTTGGCCGTGATGTTAGCCTACTTTTATCGCGGGGATCGTTAAGTTGGTTTTTGCTTTCGTATGTGTGGTCTTTTTGGTCGTGATGTTAGCCTACTTTTGTCGCGGGGTTCGTTAGTTCATTTTTGCTTTCGTATGTGTGTCTTGCTCGTGTTTCGTTGTATTTGCTAGCTTCTGGCTAGTTGTATTGCGTTCTTTTTTCTATAATAAATTTCTTGCCTTTCAAAAAAAAATAAAAAATAACTATCAACCCATAACATTATCAAAGACTATTCATCATAATTTATCAATAGTGGTCAAATTTCAATTAGAATGAAAAATGATTTCCTCTAATCAGATGACAACAATAATTGTCCATATATTTCAACCACTTGACGCTCAAAGTGACAACAATAGACTTACTTAGCTTGTTCGGTATATTTTTGTGAACATGAGTAACAAATAATATTAAATTAAGATTTCTGTGAATCTATACTCGTTAAAAGAAAATGGGTAGACTCGTTTTGTTTTTAAATAAATAGTCTATCTATCCATCTTGACTCCTACTTCAACTCACTCATGTTGACATGTCACGTGACCCGCCCAATTTTCTACCTATAGCTAAGTTTTAGAAAGATTGACTCAGTGAGATGTTGACTCACAGAGTAGATATGGGTAAGATATAAGATATAGATAAGAAAGAGTAACATTCACTATGATGATCTTGGTGTACTAAAGGCTCACTTACTGGTTCTTTAGTACTCACTCCAGCCGGTGCTTTTATAGTGATCTGATCCGACCCACTTCTTCTCCAGTTCGAGTTAATGGTGAAGTACAAGTCACTTGAAATATCTAAGTCCATCTTTCAGAGCCACCACCAGATCTCCCACGGTCCCACCACCGATGGCCTTGTCCCATGTCTTGCACATATAATGTTGGCATTAAAATCACTCTGGGACACATCTTCATCATAGATCAGAGATGGAATATGATTGCTTACCACCACCACCACCATCGTCTTCCAAGTTGTAATCATCCTCGTCATCATCAAAATCGATGTTATGCATTGTTAATGACAAATACATATGATTACTCTTCAGACTAAGGTCCTTGTGCGTATTAAAAAGATCGATTTTACTAAAATACAGTACACCACAAAATCACCAGAAATACTTTTTGTCCATAAATAATAATTTTATTTTGGGGCAGAAGGTTTAGCTAGCCAGAAATGCTTTTTTTGTCCATAAATAATAATTTTATTGTTCATCAATTAACGCACTAGACATGTTCTGTTACGAAGAAAATTAACATATGAAATCTAAATGAACACATAATAAGAGGAATGGGTCAAATGGTCCAAAAAAGCACAAAAGGTCAAAACGGGTCTTGTTAATAATTGAGCCTTTCCACAACAACTGAACCCACATTTTTGATTTAATGAGGGCAATTTCAATATAACTTTCAGCGCTTTAAGTAACTGACAACGGAAACGGGTAACATTTAATTTAATTAAAACTATTAATCAACACAAAATAATACAGTATACAAAATACAAATCTGGTTAAGATCTAAACTTGCAAGTATCAACACAAATTCCATGTTATCAAAAATCACAATTTAATTAAAAACACATTGATAAATTTTTTGAATCTAATAAATTTAACAACAATATGCACTCGATGTTGATCGGTTGATGTATAAAATTCAAAACTACAATATATGATCATATAAATAGGTTATTATTTTCATCAAGAAAAAACTAATATAAGAACCCTAATGTGACGAAGTCATAATTCACAAATTTAATAAACACAATTGATTTCAGGAATTCAGAAAATATAACAACTACAGAAATACTAACCCGTGATTTGCATGTGACGATTATTCAACAGTAGATATTGATCCCACAAATCTACCCGTAAAGAATTTAGATCCAGATTTGTGCGATTGATTTCTGCGATTGAACTCTGCGATTGATTTCTGGAAACGATTACATGTTCAGATTGATTGTAGGTGGCGATTTAACTCAATAGGTGATTGTAGGTGTCGACCCAATTTGTATTCGGTATCTTTTAATTGACCGTGTTTTTTTGATGTAGGGGCAATATCGGAAGGAAAATTATGATAATGCACTAATTGAGTTATAATTATATCCAAGGGTGTAGAGAATGAGTAGGTCATGATAATTTCCCTGATCCAATGGTTGAGATTAGGAGAAAAATTTAAATGTATCTTTTTGACTTTATTATAATGTATAGTAGTGACTAGTGATAGTGATAGTGATAGTGATATAAAACAAATTATCGCAATGATAAATTTACACAATCAAATAAAGCAAATTTGTAAAATTTATAAGAATTACAAAATACAACAACAACAATACACAATTCCACTAAAGTGGAGTATGAGGGAGGTTAGATGTAGACAGTCTTTCCTCTACCCTAGAGTAAAAGGGAAGTCATTCCTCCACCCACGGATACCTATCGGTCCGCGGGTAGAAGAAGTCGTCCCTCCCTATACTAGAGGGCAGAGAGGCTGCTTCCTAAGGACCTCCGGCCAGAAGAACCATGAAATTCGTTAAGTGAAGTAACTAAATGCAAGTAAAGTAGATAAAATAGAAACCTTACTATGAAAAATGTAAAGATAAATATGGCATGTAACAAACTAAAGTAATAGAACATATAGGTGAAATATGTAAGTGTCAAATATGCAAGTATAACAAGCCATGTATGTATAATATGTGTATGTAAACATGTAGGTGTGAAGCATGTAGGTATAATATGCAGTATAAAACATGTAAGTATACTATGTAAGCATAAAGACATGTAACATGTAAATACGTGTAATTTAATGCGATATAATGTAATGCAAAACATGTACCGGTATAGTGCACTAAGGCATGTAAATAAGTATAATGTAATGCACACAACATGTTGGGATATGCTACAATAAGTATAAGTATAGTATGTGAAAAAAAAAACATGGTAAAAAAATACAGTCGTGCATAACATTAACACGTGAAACAGATAATAAGAACGTACCACTTGTTAGCCGTTGATTTCGCGAGAAGAAAACCTGCAAAACAGAAACTGCAAACTAAAAAAAAATGTCACAACGGCAAAACAGAAATTGCAAATTCGAAACTTCAAACTAAATCTGCAATATGAAGAAAGAATAAACACTTAAACATAATATAAGCACATATCACAAACATAAACATGATGAAAACCCCCACCCAAATTACACCATGAAAACTAAAGATCCAACACACTTTAAAAAGCCCTCAAATCCCCAATAAAAATTACGCTTACACTCACCGTTCGTTTTCGAAACAACAAAAATAAGAGATACTGTTAATGAAACACAAATAAACATTGACATGTAATAACACTAAGTTAACTCTTTAATCTACAAAGGACGACAATTCGTTGAGATATGATGGCCTGAAATCGATGATGTTACCGGAACGGGAATCGTTAACTTACAGTCGTTTACCTAGAGTAAATCAATTCCTTACGTCGTCTTCCTCGACAGTCTAGTCACCGGAGATGTTTATGGAGCGTTCGAAGATTCTGACCTAGTATATAAAATTTATACGCTCTTGTTCAGCAAATTGTTGGTGAAGATTCGTTGGTGGTGGTGGCGTCGCCTAATACATCGGAATTACTACGACATAATCAACCGTCAAAAGAGTTTGGGGGATTTTATTTTTGAAGTGAAATGACAAAAATGCCATTGTGAACAGATTACAGTTGCACAATTAGTATAGGTTTAGAATATGTTCACCCTTTAGAGAAAGGAAAAAATGGAACATTCTCTTCTAACCTTAGAAAGATCAATCGGAACACTCAGATAATGATCCATGAAAGAACCGTTTTGCTCGTGTGTGTGTGTGTGTTACTCATGAAAAATTTGTTATACCCTGTTTATCTCATCAATAAGAACAAGTGGATTAAAGGTACCCACAATTTTTAAACATTGGATCAACTTCCCAGGAAGTGCACCGATGTACGTTCTACGATGTCCCTGATACAACAAACTAAGAGTGTTAACTAGTGCCAGCAATCGCAAATCTCAACATTTTATAAAATAGGTCAAACGGGTTGAAACTTTAAAAGTATACCAAAGTCTTCTCTTATTAGAGGGCTCCCAACGGCACAGTGGTGGGTGCCGCCCTCGTGCCAGCCTGCAGGGCGCCGATGGCACGGGGCCGCCCTGGGTGCCGCCCTCCTTTTCGTGGTGTTTCAAGTCCTTTCATAACATATGTGAGGGCGAGATGTGGCCATTAGGAAAAAAATTAAAACACAACGGTCATGGCAACGGTGAGATTCTTCTTTTTATTATTATTATTTTAATTTTATTATTACACTCTAAAAAAAAAAAAAAAAAAAAAAAAATTTTATACATTTCATCTCACAAACATATTTAAAAAAAAAAAAAAAAAAAAAAAAAAAAAAATTTATACATTTCATCTCACAAACATATTTATTTATTTGCCTTCTATACTAAAAGAAGCCCCTAAACTGTTTAGGTCGTTTAACTACCCTAATACGACAATTAACGTTACCCCACTTTTTATTTTCACAATAACCAATCTTTCCTCCCTATCAATAACCTCCGTCCCTTACAGAATCATCACCACCACGCCGATTGGCGGCCGGCCAGCACACCACAACCAACACCATCGTCCTCACAATACACGACAACACGAGTATGTGACGAATCGATTCAGGCATGCGCAATATCTTTCTCCATCGCCCTTTTCTCTAATTTGCGAATAAATTGCAATTGGGTCAGTTTTATAATTCTCTTTTTAAATCAGTTAGGGCTTGGGTTATATTTGGGGGTATTGCCTGTGAAATCGCTTCTGAATTTCTTTTATATCTATATCTATGTCATGAAGTGTTTTGATTTTAAGCTACACACCTATCTGACGCCTGAAGGAATTGAATAATTTTACATAGTAGTTCTGTTAAAAATACGAGTAAAGGATTTGAATAAAATAACTCGATTATTGACAGTTTCTTATTATAGAGTAATTATATGATTTTTTTGATTGAATTAATGAGTTTTATGTAGGAAGTTTGCTTTTATTGAATATCTGAATGGATTTACAATACAAATAATTGATAATTGGTTGGTGTGTAGTTGTGTACATACATCTGATCTTCCATTCGTTCAATTCTATAAGACGGTAACTTTATTAGTTTTTTTTTTTTTAATTCTCTATTTTTGTTTCTCTTATTTGCATTTTTGTGTTACAACTGATTTATGGATGTTTGAATTTTGTTGATATGCTGTTGTAAAATGATGTTTATGTGTGCTATGCAAGGTTGCAAAATTCGCTATTCGGGGATTAATCGGTCGGGACTTTGGAAGGATTAATCGGCAATTCGAGGATTAATCGGATTGTACTTTTTACATTTAAATATTAAATTTTAAAAATTATATGTGTAACTATAGAAAAAAAAACCATAAATATAAAGATAATTTTTAACATAATTGTCTAAAATTGTTCATTTTGCTTTAAAACTATAAAATTCTAGTTTAAATTTATGTTAAAATATTAAACATTTTTGAATTTGACTGAATTTGATTATCAAATTCGATTTTGATCCATCAATTAACGTTGACCGTTTAATTAAACGATTTTTTGGAAATCGGAACGGATTTCTCCTAAAAATGATTAATCGGAGATTAATCGGCGAGTAATCGAGTTTTTTACAACACTGGTGCTATGTCCTGAATCGCATTTACGCTGTTTGCTCTGAGCCGTTTTCTTTCGGAAATTTTGATTCGTGCGCTTAGTTCTTATAGTGCAGTAGCTGAAATAATTTTTTAACTGGCAAAGCTTATGTTGTAGGGGACTGAATCATACCTGTTGGCTTCGTAAAGTATGTATGTGAGTATAAATGTATTGGTGATGATAGTGGTTGATTATGAGTGAAATGTGAAGAAATTGGTACCAGATTATAAAACAGAATAGTGAAATTTAAGAACAAGAACGTATTGGAAGTCCTTCTTCAATTATAGAAAAACTCTTAATACAATCCTCCTATTACATAGAACAGCTATCCCTATTTATAGTTGATTAACCTTGTCCATTAAGCAAGTCTAGAATAATCTAGGATAATCAAGTCTAGAATGTATTAGAACTAATCAAGGAAGAAGCAAAATTGAAAACAATGACGGCTAGTCCACTTGTTCTCCGTTCACACGTTCCACCTCCTCAAATCCATTTGAGATATAATTTCACAAAATAAACCTCTAACTATTACTTTATGTCAAGATTGGTCCAACAATCCCCCCCCCCCCCCCCCCCCCCCACCCAAATCTTGACCTTGAGTTATCATTTATTTCTTTGAGTCTTCAATCCTTTGAACCCCAAGAATCTCTCTCATTTCAGCAAACTTTAACTTCGGCAATGCTTTTGTAAGAATATCAGCCCGTTGTTGATCCCCACTGATGTGTTCAACTTTAATCTTCTCCTTTTCAACACACTCTCGTATGTAATGATACCGTGTGTCGATATGCTTAATTCTTCCATAAAATACTGGATTTTTCATCAATGATATTACTGACTTATTATCAACTTTGATCACAACTTGTTCTTCTTTTCTTCCAGTTATTTCAGCTAAGAGTCCCCTTAACCATATTGCTTGACAAGCTGCTGCAGTAGCAGCCATAAATTATGCTTCGCAGGATGACAAGGCAACTGTTTGTTGTTTTTGTGAATTCCAAGCAATAGGTCCATCATCAAAGTAGAACACTATTCCAGTAGTACCTTTTCCATCATCTAGGTCCACCGAGAAGCTGCTGTCGCTCAATCCAAGTAGGTTATTGCTACCATTCCTTCTATAGTGAATACCCAGGTCTACTGTACCTTTTAAGTACCCGAGAATTTGCTTAACAGCTTGAAGATGATTAATTTTAGGAGTTTGCATATACCTACTTGCATATCAAACTGAGTATGCAAGATCCGGTGTATGAGTTAAATACCGAAGGCATCCAATTTTTTTTTCGGTATTCAGTTGTATCATCACATGTGTTGCCATCATCTTTCATCAACTTCAGACCTGGTCCCATTGGATATTTGGTAGAATTGCACTCCCACATTCCTGCTTCCTCTAGGATTCTTTTAGCATATCTTGATTGTTGAATCTTTATTCCATCTATGCCTTGTATTACTTCAAGTCCGAGATAATAAGAAAGTAAACCCAGATCACTCATCTCGAATTTATCTTCCATTTGCCTTTTGAATTGTTTAATTTTCTCCGGGTTATTACCTGTTACAATCAAATCATCAACATAAATTCCTACCAAAAGTGATCCTTCTTGTGTTCTTTTTGTGTATACAGCTTGTTCAAGCTTACACCTTTGAAATCCATATTCCTTTAGAACTCCATCTAATTTTGTATTCCAAGCACGCGTGACTTGCTTCAAGCCATAGAGAGCCTTTGACAGTCTGTACACCTTTTGTTCCTTCCCGTTTATCACAAAACCTTTCGGTTGAGATACAATGACTTCTTCCTTGAGGTCACCGTGTAGAAATGTTGTTTTAACATCTAGGTGATGAACATCCCACCCTCTTTTGGGCTGCCAAAGCTAGAATAAGTCTAACAGTCTCAAGTCTAGCTACGGGTGCGAATACCTCGTCAAAGTCTACACCATGTGTTTGGATGTAGCCTTTGGCAACTAGCCGTGCTTTATGTCGTGTGGCATTTCCTTTTGCATCCCTTTTAATTTTTTATACCCATTTTAGTCCAATATGTCGGTGTCCCGGGGGTAGATCCATTAACTCCCAAGTATTATTCCTTTCAATGGAAGCTATTTCACTTTCCATAGCTTGCTGCCATTCTTTATATCTTGTAGCTTCCCCGAAATTTGTTGGTTCTCCTTCAGTAAGAAGAAGATCATATATATTACTTTGATTTTTCCAACCTCGAGGTGGTGTATCATCATATGTCTCCTCTTCTGCCATAGATGGATCTAACTCATTGACTGTATCTGTCGGGAGACGAGACATCATAGGTCCTCGCTGTTTTACTATTGTTTTGACGGACTGCTAACATCAGAATGGGTTATACTTTTCTCATTGGTGGATCTTCCTTGACTTGAGGAGTTGTTTTGTGGGTTATATGAGCTACTTGGGCTGCCTGAACCAATAGGCCCATTTTCGGAATTTTGATCAGCCGAGACAACTTCACCGGGGTTTATATGTATCACAAATTCTCCTTTGTGATTAGGTTCTTGATTGTATTCTACTCCGGAATGGGGATCCCATTAGCGTGCCTCATCAAATTTCACATCTCGACTGATTACTTTTTTCATCTCCTCGGGATCATACATACGATATGCTTTAGTTCCCGGTTCAGTTCCTAAATAAACCATAGGAATACTTCTGTCATCAAGTTTTTTTACTTGATCTGAAGGTACTTTCACATATCCAACACATCCAAATACCCGTAAATGATCAAGATTTGGTCTTCTTCCTTTTAAAGCCTCATATGGTGTTTGATTTTCTAGAATCTTCGTGGTCAACCTGTTTAGAACATAAACCGAGTGACGTACTGCTTCAGCCCAGAAACTTTGTGGCATATCCATTACTTTAAGAATACTCCTTGTTGTGCTCATCACTGTTCGATTTCTCCTTTCAACGATACCATTCTGCTGTGGCGTGTAAGGTGCAGTCAACTGTCTTGTAACTCCAGCATAATCACAATACTGATTGAACTCGTTGGATGTAAATTCTCCTCCTCGATCAGTTCTAAGGACCTTTATTTTCCTTTCATATTGATTTTTAGCAATCACCTTGAATTTCTTGAATTGCTCAAACGCCTCTCCTCTGGTTTTTAACATGAAAGACCACATAAACATGCTGTGATCATCAACAATCAGCAGAACGTACCTGTTTCCAGCTTGGGTGGCATGGGATATGGGTCCGCACAGATCTGCATAAACATGTTCCAGTGGATTTTGGGCTCTAAAAGTTGTCTGAACAGGAAAACTTTGTCGTGAATGTTTTCCTGCTAAACATGCTTCGCACATCTGTATAGGGTGATCAATAACTGGCACTCCATTAACTAGATCATTGGTCCCTAGCCGCTTTATTGTATCAAAGTTCACATGACCGAGACGGGCATGCCACAACCATGCTGGATCATCAATCTTGGCATGTAAACAGATTGGTGTCCCAACCTCGAGATTAATTTTATACAGCCGATTAGGAAACCTTTGAACCTTCATTAGCAGCGATCCATCTACCTCAAACATATACAAGAAACCATGTTTGATCAAGATTACACAACCCCTTTCTTCAGCTTGCCCACGACTAAATATGTTAGTCTTTTAAGTATGAGATATAAAGTATGTCGGTCAACAAACGTTGTTCACCATTCTTACATGTTAAAAGAATTGATCCTCTTCCTTCTATATCTACACACGAGTTGTCCCCAAACCTCACTGTACCACCAATATCTGTATCAAGTTTTGAAAACAGCCCTTTCCTGTCATATGATTTGTTGCTCCAGTATCTAAGTACCACATGTTTTCTCTACCATCATGTGACTCGTACTTTGCTGGGAAAACCTTCTTTTCACTTAAATGAATAACTTTCTTCTCGTTTCTTTGATTGGCCACATACATCAATAGTGCAGGCCTGTCATCATTAGCTACTGGTAGTTCGGTTGATCTCGCTTGAGTCAAATTTGCTTGTTCTCCTTTCTTTCGTGTTGGACAATGGGATGAGAAGTGTCCAAATGCATCACATCGAAAACACTGCAGCTTGAATCGATCTTTAGTTAAACTTTCGGTTGTTTGTCTTCCAGCAGGAGAGTTTTGTCTGCGGACCGAACCCCTTCCTCGACTACCAAATTGTCCACGACCTCGGCTCCTACCCCGGGTGTCTTGGCCATTCCCTTGACCTCGACCAAAGTTGGTTTCCCTTTTCTTTCTTGAGTCCCATTCTTCATAGGACAACAGAAGTTGGTCATGGCTGTTATTTGTAGTCTTTAGACTAGTTCGTTCTTCATAAGCTTTTAGCCTACCCACAACTTCCTGGAATTTCACCGTTTGGAGATCAACCAGTTGTTCGATAGTGGCTGCCATATTTAAGAATTTTTCTGGTATGGCAGTTAATATTTTTCTCACCAACGTGGTTTCCTCAATGATGGTTCCAAGTGCAGCTGATTTTGAGGCAATTTCAGAAAGTTTTGCTGCAAAATCATCAATTTTTTCGCTATCTTTCATCCGGTTTCATCCGTGCTGCTTCAAATTCAGCTTTAAGAGTTTGAAGCCTAGCCTCCATTACTCGTTCAACTCCAAGGTGACGGGTCTTGATTGCATCCCAGAATTCCTTTGCATGGGTGCAACCTAAAACTTGAAGAATCAAGTCTTCAGGTAAAGACTGATACAGATAAGCGATTGCAACATTATCCTTTTTCTGATCGACATCAGTTCCGGGTTCAATTAATTTCCAGATTCCATGTGCCTTAAAAATCGCTTTGATCCTAAGCGACCAGATGGGATAATTGGTCGCAGTTAGGATAGGGCACTGGAAAGTAAGATGGTTGGTATCCTTGATTGCAGTCGAGGTATTGATAATATCCCCCATGAATTTGGTCTTCGATCGATGCTCGTATTTTTTTCTGCCTTAGAATCTGGTGATTGATCTAGTCCTTTTGATCAACAACACGATTCTTTTTGTAACTTAGCTCTGATACCAATTGAAGAAATTGGTATCAGATTATAAAACAGAATAGTGAAATTTAAGAACAAGAACGTATTGGAAGTCCTTATCTAATTATAAAAAAACTCTTAATACAATCCTCCTATTACATAGAACAACTATCCCTGTTTATAGTTGATTAACCTTGTCCACTAAACAAGTTTAGAATAATCTAGGATAATCAAGTCTAGAATATATTAGAACTAATCAAGGAAGAAGCAAGATTGAAAACAATGACGGCTAGCCCACTTGTTCTCCGTTCACATGTTCCACCTCCTCAAATCCATTTGAGATATAATTTCACAAAATAAACCTCTAACTATTACTTTATGTCAAGATTGGTCCAACAAAATGTGTTTGTGATGTTTGATGGTTCACTTACTAATATTGTCACGTTTTGTTTCTTGATTTTGCAGTTTTTAAGTACAAATGGCCAAAGGTAACTTCAAGAAAAAACATGAATTTTGTAAGTTCATCATTTATGCTAAACAAATAACAAATTGCTATGCGTTATCTGATTTTTCAGTGTGTTCGGGTCAGGCAAAATCACGCAAAATCACTGCATGCGTGCTTAATTGAAAATATGTACGTTTCTTCATCATATTAATTCATTTTGACAATATAATATAATTTTACTTCATAGATCAATCTCATAAAGGACTGATAACATTCCCGCATGTAAGCTTGATTTCTACGAATATTGAAGTTAGTTATGTCAATTCGATACAGTATTATGTTATTTATCAGTTGGATTGTTAACTAACATAGATGAATTGGAATGAAGCAAGCTTTTGATGTTAATTTGGATCTGAGGGACAAGGTGCTTAGTGATCAATCTGAAAGTAGGTGGTTCGTTGTCATCAGCCGTTCAGACTTCATATTTTAAGGTCCGTCTTACTATAGATCTCTTTTTCTGTGGTGTTGAGACTGAAATCGTAATTATTTGCATACGGTTTGCGAACTGCAGGTTCGATTTGTGATTTATAAGTATTTGCTTTAATGTATTCTTTTTAATCTCCTTCCATTAGGGTTTTTTGTTATTTCATATTGTTTGTTCTATTTTCTTATTATAGCAGTAGTTTCATTGAATTCTTTTTTTGTTTGTTGTTTCATATTGTTTGCCCTTATTATACATACGTAAAATCGACATTTCCATATTAATTAGATTGAGATGAATTTGATGTGGTATGTTGCACCTTTTGTTATTTAATATTGACTCTAATAAACTTATTAATCCGTATTTGCAGTTAGTTTTAGTCCTTTGTTCGGTTGAAGGAGTTGAACGGTGTTTATAGACTGAAAAATGCTTTATCATATGTAAGACATATGTTTGAGACCAGTATGGAATGGTTTTACATGAGTTCATGCATTCTGAGACATCAACAATTTTAGGATTGTTAAAATCCTTAAGAAGGTGCAAGACTACTACTAAATCAACAATCCTATTACTTTTGTTGTTTTCAACAAATAATTATCATCACATCTTTGTGGTTACTAGCCTTTGTGATGGAGCAGAATACTTAGTGCAGATTGTGCATTGTGCCATCTCCAAACACTATATTCAACCTGATACCCGCGCCTCATCTGCTGAAATGGTGAAGTGTGAGGTTATGGAATTTTATTCTGTTATGTTACTCACTTCCTGATGTTATTGTTATTTGAAATCATTTTAAGAAATTATAGTTGTGTCCCTAGATTTTCCTCTAGTCTGCCATTTTTGGTGTATTTTATTGTCGCTTATATGTATGCATTACTTATATGTTTTTGTTGTTGAATACATGTTGAACATTAGTGTCGATTTGAATGACGTCTAATAGAAAAAAGGCAAAAAAGAGGTAGTTGTAGTGGGACTACTCCAGATGATCCTCTAGGTGTTGTTGCGAGTATTTTGTTTCGGTCTTTACCAAGTGACTTTTCGAGTGCACATCTCCGAGACTCTGGTAATTATTTATATAGTTTTTCAACTGGTGGAATGCCTGATAGCGTATCGTGTTTGTCGTCGTTTGAGGAATGAAACGTTGGTGCTATTCCTCTAACTGTTGGTAATGCTTTGGCCTAACTGTTTTTTTTTTTATTGGTGCTATCTTTTTGCCAATGTTGTAGATGTTGTATGGTCTAATCAATTGGTTGCCCTATGGCAGTTAGTTCCATTGATTCTAATCAGCATGTTGGGGATGATGGGTGCGTTGATGTTCATGGTATGTTGACATCGATGAAGTAAGAAACATTTGCAACCCTAACGAAGAGCAGCAGCAGAGATCAATCGATATCGTGAACCTAAAGTAAGTAAATATGTAGTCTACAATTACATAACTGAATAAACAACACTTCAGTATCATATATCACAAACATCTAAGCGTTTTCTTCTTTATTTAAATTGAAACACTATCCAGCTTACCCTATGTACCAACAACGCAACAGACTTCAACTTGGCCACCTACAACTCTCTCCCAAAACCGGTCATCGTAGATTCAAGTGCCTGTTGGATGAAAGGAAATACTGGTATGCAAATAACTTTTTTTATCCTTTAGAGTGAAATAACCACTCTAATGTGGTAACTTTACTCTAAATAACCACCACATAAGCTATTTCACCCAATTTCGTACCAAGGCAGAGGTTACTCATCAACAAGTCAGCAACGATAAGCTGCAGCAAGGAGGGATTTTCTTTTGAAAAATAGTTAGCACTACCTTTGTAACTAGAACAACTTCAAAAACGTTGATTACAATGGACGATATAAGTTATGTAACATCCATTACACATATAACATTATCAGGTTCACGAATAAGAATCAACCACCCAAATGCAACCGCTGCAACGCGTGGTCCGTCGTTTATCTAGTTTTAACCAAAATGAGTTCCAAAAGAAAAAAAAAATTAAGGGAAAGGAAAAGAAAAACAAAACGTTCAAGATCGAAACCACGTCGGGCAAGATATGTTTCAACATTTAATGGAATCGCAAAAAAACTAGCGGGTTTTCTCAATTTATAAATGTCAACCCGTTTATGTCTATGTTTGCAAATGTTCAACAAACACCACAACTTCCATACTACCAAACTTAATCACAACACCACCTTCCGTACTACCCGATCCAACCTCATCAACATTTTCAAACACCAACACCCAACATGACACCTTATTATCATACACTACACGACGAATCGGATGAAGAACAAGTTCTCGAAACGCCACGAGGTTACGAACACGAACTCGATGCCGAGCCCGAACCCGAAAGGAAAGAAAGTTATGTGTTCGAACGTTCCATGGACCGACTTGGAAAGTCATATTTTAGCGGAGCCGTTTGTATATGTTTCCGAGCATCCGGACACGGGAAACACACAAACGTATAGTTCATTTTGGGGTGAAGTACGGAAACAATATAATTCGCCTATTCCAACGCAAAGATGTGCAGATCAAATTAGTGGGAAATGGAGTAAAATGGCAAAGGATGTTAATCAATTTATTGCAATTTATTCAAAGCTCGAGAAACATTGGGAAAGTGGTTTTACGGGGGAGGATCTTATGAACGCAGCCTGAAATCAGTTTAAGCTATAAAACAAAGGACATCCGTTTAATTATGAGGATGTGTGGCGAGTTTTAAGAGATTGCCCGAAGTTTTTAACCGGTGAAGGTATTACGGAAACCAACAAATGAAAACAAGCCGACGAAATACCAATTAATGTGACCGACGAAAGTTTGAACCCGAACTTAAACACGAACCCCGACCCAAGGCAATTCGAAATCTTATTTGCGGATCAAGACCCAATCCGATACCCTCTAAGTCGAGCTAAAAGTCAAAGGCCGATGCCTTGATCCATACGTCATCCAATGAAGTACGTTTAAAGATAGCTCAATCCGTTAAAGCTTCAAAACTAGCGCAAATCGAGCCTTGAAAACGCTATGTGAAGATAGCGACATGCGGACAATGTTTAAAGGTGTGAAGCTTCTTTCCAAATCGGTGTCATGTGAATTGCCTCCCAATGAATACGACATGATGATGAGGGCTCGGGCGAGAATTAAGAAAGGATATGTGAAGGCATTGGAAGCTTCAGATGAGGACGAGTATTTTGATTATTTAGTTTCTAGGATTTCATTTTAATTTATGTCGCATTTTAATTATCGTCGTAATGTTTTAAATTTTAATTATTGTAATGTTTTTAATTTTTAATGAAAATTTATTTTTATTTGAATAAGTATTTATAATTTAAATAATCCCTTTTATATATAATAACAAAACTAAAAATAGGTCATTTTAATGAGCTAAATCTAATCTCATCCATCCATTTAATTAGTAACCACTAATCTAGACCATTAATTTTTGCCTAATCTTGATTATGACCTCATAATATTGGCCTTGATTTCTTTGATGACCAAATTATCCTTATTTACATATACTGTGAAAGTCAACTAACCGTAAATGATATAATTATGAAATGATCGCATTTCCTTAAACAGATGTTTGACCAAAATTGATTAATATATAGTTAGAAATATAATAATCTATATATGGCTGATACTATGTGATTAACTCTATATAAAATTGATTCAGTCACATATTTGAACCAAAAATTAATCCCAAACACTGCTTTAAATAAAATCGTATAATCACTTCATTTCAAAACCCCTTATTATACGTCTAATATTCATAAATGCAGATCAATCATAGGAGAATAATCCTTAATTTTGGATACTCTAATCACTTTTTATACTGCTTAGTATTTTGCATTATCTCATTCACCATTATCAACAGAATATCTCTAAATTTTTCTTTCTATGCAGGTCTTCATCTCATCTGGTCTTCATCTCATCTGTTAATGGTTATTGATATGACCGAAACAGACGGTTTTATTTATGCGGTGTCGTTAGGCCGCAAGGTATCAGAATCAGCTATCAGGAGGTGACAGCAATAGTTTTAAATTTATATTTAGCGGGGCCTAAATCGTACTACTCCTTATTATGGTGAGTAAGGGAAGTATGACCTAGGGTCGTATTTTTAAGATATCAGTAGAATAGAACCTATAACTAAAACTTAAGATAATCATAAGGTGAAGGAGTGGTGGTATATTACCTAATTTTAAGTTTTCTAGTTTATAAGATAGGATAAAATAAATGCGATAAAATTTGTAATCCAGATAAGGTTAAAGCAAGTGCATACTATGGTTTCGTCAGTTACTTGCCGAGATTATGGAATGCTGACTCATGAATAAGTAGTGACCTTGTATTCATTACACCGGTCCTAACTCCCCTGTCATAAGACATGTCACCGAGTAATGCGCTAGGCTTGAAAATTCTGAATAGACAGCAATGTCCCTTACCCCCGACGCCTGTGCAGTCTGACTACAGGCATACACGTTCAAACGGCTCATCTAATTTAGCGACTCAGTTGGGTGACATATTAACATTCCACAAAGGTCTAAACTTTCTTAAGCACAATGACATACAAGATATGCCATATCCGAGAGACGTGATGTGTTTCGATGCTTTCATTAATGATTGGGTTTGAAAAGATAGTTAGGCCCTTAAAAAGAGTTCAACCATAAAGAACACCATGGCCAAGTTAGTTTTGACTTCCATGAACACGTTCGGTTATCCTAACGGTCCAATCCGTTATGTGTTTAAACAAACAGTTCCTTAATTAACTAAGAATCCCTCAAGCGGGGTGCAATGCTTGAGACCGCGTTATGGTGAAGTGTACTAATCAGCACTGACCAGGTTCCATGGCCTTACTTAGCAGAGGTACAGCTTACAACAAACGTTATGCTTCAGCATGCACATACAAAGTTTATATGCTAGGTGACTACACTAGCATGGTCTGGGACCGACAATGTACTATGGTCCTAGTTAGATGTTTCACTACGAAAGATACCTCAGTTGGAATCCAAGGCTCGGTGGACTTACTACAACCGGTGTGCCTCAGTCAAACTTACGTTGTATCCGATAGACTTCTCTAACCAAGGGTGACACAGATAGTGTACTCTGAATCGGGGTTCGCGACTTCCCAATAACAAAGCCGATAACTACGTTCTATTAGTTGGACAAGCGATTGAGTTTAAAGCATAATCAGAAAGCATCTTGACAACATACACAAACCATAATATTATTTCGGCATTATAACTGACTACATCATAGCATACACTAGAGATAACTACTCGCTAATCATGGTAACAATATCACAAATCATAATAATGAAAGACATTATATAAAGACAAAGGATAGAAGTACTAGTAGATTAAACGAGTTCCGAATACAAAAGTGAGAACTTCAAACTCTAGACCGCTCCTAATACAATCTTCGACGTTCTTCTCCGGGTACTAGGTTTCCCGCACGGAGTCGAAGGCCTTGAAAGTATGCCTAATATTGTAGAAAGAGAGAGAGAGAGAGAGAGAGAGAGAGAGAGAGAGAGAAGTGAATTGAAGTGCGTGTAAAAATGGATGACAAATGGCCCTTAAATAGGAAATGGTTTTGCTGTCATACGGCTGGCAAGCCGTATGGCCTGCGCGTATGACTTGGCAGGTCGTTTGACCTGGGAATATGCATGGCAGGCCGTATCCCCTTGTGGCAAGCCATATGACTTGCCCTGGTCTGCTATTTTTGCTGGATCGTAACTTAATTTCCGAGTTCGTAACTTGTCTTGCACCGTTTTCGCTCTAGAATCTTCGTTTTAGCTCCGATTTTCTTGATTCTTTTTGCACCGGCTTCGTAATCACTTGATCCTCACTTTTTTCGACAAAGCGAGTATTTTGGAGATAAAGCTTGGAACTTTATTGTTTTTGGGCCTCAATACCGGGGTGAAAATGTGGCTTTTTAGCCGATATCAAATATCCCACACTTAGACTTTGCTTGTCCTCAAGTAAACTTCTCATTTTTACTTTTAGAAATCTTTTCGGAGTTTCCTTTCTATTTGCCTAAGCGGTTTTTTTATTTATTTATTATAAGAGCGAAAAATAAGATAAATTATCTATCCTAGGGTTGAAACTATCTCAGCAAGCATGAGAGGAGGTTACAGGACTTAGACTAGTTATCACGGGTCATTCAAATTACACAAGTGTTTAGGGTTCCCTGTAGATCTAAGAATTGAATTCACTCATAGCCAGTCATGTTGCACCCATCGTCATAGGCTTGATAATGACTCAAATCCTTGCTACTAATTTGAAAATGGTAATAACCGGAAGGAAAGGAATTTTGGAGTGGTGGTGAATTTGTTTTAAGGGATGAGAAAAGGGTAATATAGTCTTTTTAAAGACTTTTATTCTAAATTTCGGAAGTGAAAGATACATAGGAGTACTGATATTTTTGAGAAGCACTTTTGAACTTTTCTTCTTCTAGAGTGATAGGCATTTGCGGTCAAGTTCTTATTCGGCGTTTCTCTTTATAAGTTCTGCTCCTTTTATAAGAACTTTGAAAATACTAATTTTTTTGAAGATTTTATCTCGAGAAACTTTCTGCCGGTAAACTTTTTGCAAGACCTTTGCCGTGATACTTGAGAAGCTTATAGCATCGGGTTTTCGGAAGGAATCTCATTTTCTGGATTTTTCGAGTGGTAGTGAAGATGATGTGGATGTGGTTCAATGTGGTAGAAGTGGTGGAAGGTGTGAAAGGTTTATTTGACAAATGGCTAGCTCTTCTAGTTATACACGAATCATATTTCGTTACTTGGAAATTTAGATCTAGAGTAAGTTCTGAATCCGAGTACAGACATCGGCACTCTCTACGGAAAATAGTGAAGCATTAAAGATGAATGCTTATATGGTCTTATTTGGGTGCCTCACCATAATCAATTTTAGGTCGATAATGCCTAGTCATGCAATGCTCTATTAGAGATTCGGTTCGTCCCAACAAGATTTTTACCTTACTTAAATCTTAATTTTAATTTACAAACGTTTTAGTTTTTCGAAAGTACTTTTTCGAAAAGGCTTTTTGTTGTTAAAATTTTTTGAAATTTGGCTTAAGAACTTGGAATCTTTGTAATGAGGTTATTTTAATACAGCATAAAAGATTATACCAACATCCCACACTTAGATGAACATTGTCCCCAATGTTCCTAGTGTATCCCACAATTAGGAGTTTTAGTCAAAGATTTTTAGGAATATTTGTCTAGTGTTTATTTGGGTTGGAATCTCACACTTAGTGATAAGCTAGGATGTGGCATAATTTAAATTTGAGCTAGTAACGAGTGGAAGGGAGTACCCCCAGCGGATGGTCGTGGTTACTCGTGAAGAAACTGGTTGGCTTGTGAAGACATGTTGTTTCAGCAATCTTGGAAGTTACGTCCTTTATTGATCGGCTAATTTGTCATCCTTTATTCTTCTACTCTACTTTATTTCATGGGTTGCCTCCCGAGAAGCGCTTTTGTTTAAGGTCGTTGGCTCGACTATAATGATGCCTAAAAGCACACATTCCCCTCTGGTAGCTGTAATCGTGGTCTTCTCGAGGAAATGTGAGTCTTAGCAGATAGATTAGGAGAAAGTGCTGGACCAAGAGTGGTAGAAGATCCGGTATGTCTCTCGAAGATATTCTAAAGAAGAGATAATGTGCGGTTTCGGCTTGTGACAAATATTGAAGTCCGATGAGAACATGGTCCACGGCTTTGCTGATTGATCCATGAATGTCAATCATCGAGGCCATGCTTGTAGTGATTATTTCTCTGACGGGGTGCTCATTTCGGAGGTCTTCAAATAGTGTCAGAAATTGTATCTTCAGTATCTCAAAATCTTTTGAGCGGTGGTCTCCATAGTAGGAGTCTGTAGCTTTGCACAAATTTGTTAAGAGGCGAAGATGAAAAGAAGTGAAAAGCATTCCTGACCCCAGTATTAATGTCACCGTCTTGGAATATATCTCCTGACATCCAGCTTTGAATGTGAAACTAGGATTAGTGGATTCGTGGAAGATACGTGTTATACGCTTCGTAATAAAGGTGGCAATGTTGACTTGGTCTGGTTCCAGGTGTGAGAATAGATTGTTGCGTCTTCCTTCTTTTTCTACTACGTCTCGTAACTCCTTGATAATCAGATCAGTGTGGTGATCAATTGTTACGTAAATCACTAGTCTGTCTGGTGTGCTTTCAAAATTATCTTTTTCTAAGAGAACGAAGAGACTGTGAATATCTTTGATCATTTACAAATCAGAGTGATAAGTCGGGCGATCGGTGGAAAGATCCATATGTTTACGGATGAGAGTCAGTAGTGCTCGTTGGTTTGCTGAGAACGGAAGTGCAAATCCGGCTAAGGCGTTGTAAACCTTAGAGTAAATGATCTTCTGATCTTGACAAAATCTTGTCTCGAGAATAGTGTGAACCACTGAATTTTGCTCTCGTTGCCTTTTTTCATGGTATATATGACTGTGAAGAGTATTGATAAAGTCTTTAATGCGCTCTTCTAAGATTTCAACATTATCATCTTCTTTTGATAGATAGAGGTTGTATCCATCTTTGATATCCTTGATCCGCTCCTTTAAATGAGGTGTGAAAGCGATTGTTGATTTATGGATGGCTTCGAGAATATCTTCAAATTCATCAGTGTTATTGATGAAGGTTATCATGTCGGCGTGATTAGATATGATCGGAATCTGAATTAAAGAAGAGTCCGGCTCCTCTAGATTGGTGCGGGTGGAGAATATGAATCATCTAGAATGTCTTCGTTTTGCTCTTCTTTCTCGTCATCATCGGTATAGTTCTCTTATGCAGATTCGTCTGATGAACGAGCTTTTTCAGCATTCTGGTGCTTCTTATCAGTTTTCTTTTTGAATCAAATAATTAAACTGTGATCCTCCGAGTCTAGCCTCATTATTTCTTCGTGACGATTGGAATTTTCTTCCAAGCTTAGAGAGGGTACTGTCGCAATTTCTTTTACGCCTCCCATTTCTTCTTCCTCCTCAATTCTTCCTCTTCCTCTATTTCTTCGCTGGATCCTCTTCTTCCATTTCTGGGTCGTTAGCGGACTGTAATTCGACACCCATTTCGATATCATCGACTGGTGGTGGAGACTCATCATCGAAAGTGATTCGTCTGGTGGAAATAACAAACATCTTTGCCTGTCCAGAAAGATTGGTAGGCCGGTCAATTTTGAAGGTAACGCTCTCCCCATTTGATCGCAAGATCAAGGTTTGATTATACACCTAAATGATAGTCCTAGCTGTATTCATGAAAGTTCCACCTAATACTACCGGCGTATGTAGGTCATTCTTAATATTCATCACTACGAAATCTGTAGGATACAAGAATATGTTGACTTTCACCAAGACGTTCTCAAATATGCCCTTAGGATATCGAATTGTGTGATCGGCAAGTTGGATTGTCATTTTGGTTGGTGACAAGTCTCATAGCTCTAGTCTCTTGTAGAGAGAATAGGGAATTAGGTTGATACTTGCTCCTAGATCTGCTAGCTCATGAATGGTTCCAGATTGGTAGATTGAACATGGAAAAATGAATCTGCCCGTATCTCCTAGTTTCTTCGGTAGAGAGTTTTTGAGCAATGCCGAGCATTCTTCACTCAGTGGAATTTTGTTGGAATCTGGTATCCTTTCCTTTGTAGAGAGAAGCCTTTGGATATATCTCTTTTGGTTGGGAACTTTGGACATGGTGTCCAGGAATCTTCCGTCAAGTTTGTAGGTATCAAGCTTGGATGGTTCTTCCAGTAGCCTTCCAGGATAAGGTACACGAACCGGAGTTTGAGTGAGCAGCTTTTGAGTATACGTCGATTTGTTTTTTAGCCTAGCTGACCTTCTCTGTGGTTCCTCTTCTGGGATTATGGAGTCCATTTGCTTAGCTTCCTCTATGTGGGGATTTTGGATAGTATTACTGGGTAATCTTCCTTGTGGTCGGGTTTTAAGGCATTGTGATAACTGTCCGAGCTGCGTTTCTAGACTTTTGAGTAGAGCCAATTGGTTTGGCATGAGTATCTCTGCCTGGTCTTGTCTAGACGTGGTTCTCTGATTTAGCTGTTGTTGTCCTGAATGAACTGAGTCAACTGATCATCAGTCCCGGGAGCAGGGTTGGTTACTTTCGTAATTTGGGTGGTTGGAGAATTTTCCTCAGCCGGTGGTCCAGTGAGTGGAATAAGTTGATCGTAGGTCAATTGAGATTGTTGGGGTGGATAAGTTGGGTAACGATAGCGAAAAGGCTGGTTGTTTCTTTGAAATTGGTTAACCCTAAGTTGTTGATTAAATCCGGGATTTGATGTAGTGACCCGAACTTTTCCATGTTTATATATATATTAAATGAAATTGATATTTACATGATTAAATGTTTCCAACATGTTAAGCAATCAAACTTGTTAAGACTTGATTAATTGAAATATGTTTCATATAGACAATTGACCACCCAAGTTGACCGGTGATTCACGAACGTTAAAACTTGTAAAAACTATATGATGACATATATATGGATATATATATAGTTAACATGATACTATGATAAGTAAACATATCATTAGTATATTAACAATGAACTACATATGTAAAAACAAGACTACTAACTTAATGATTTTTAAACGAGACATATATGTAACGATTATCGTTGTAAAGACATTTAATGTATATATATATCATATTAAGAGATATTCATACATGATAATATCATGATAATATAATAATTTAAAATCTCATTTGATATTATAAACATTGGGTTAACAACATTTAACAAGATCGTTAACCTAAAGGTTTCAAAACAACACTTACATGTAACGACTAACGATGACTTAACGACTCAGTTAAAATGTATATACATGTAGTGTTTTAATATGTATTTATACACTTTTGAAAGACTTCAATACACTTATCAAGATACTTCTACTTACCAAAAATGCTTACAATTACATCCTCGTTCAGTTTCATCAACAATTCTACTCGTATGCACCCGTATTCGTACTCGTACAATACACAGCTTTTAGATGTATGTACTATTGGTATATACACTCCAATGATCAGCTCTTAGCAGCCCATGTGAGTCACCTAACACATGTGGGAACCATCATTTGGCAACTAGCATGAAATATCTCATAAAATTACAAAAATATGAGTAATCATTCATGACTTATTTACATGAAAACAAAATTACATATCCTTTATATCTAATCCATACACCAACGACCAAAAACACCTACAAACACTTTCATTCTTCAATTTTCTTCATCTAATTGATATCTCTCAAGTTCTATCTTCAAGTTCTAAGTGTTCTTCATATATTCTACAAGTTCTAGTTACATAAAATCAAGAATACTTTCAAGTTTGCTAGCTCACTTCCAATCTTGTAAGGTGATCATCCAACCTCAAGAAATCTTTGTTTCTTACAGTAGGTTATCATTCTAATACAAGGTAATAATCATATTCAAACTTTGGTTCAATTTCTATAACTATAACAATCTTATTTCAAGTGATGATCTTACTTGAACTTGTTTTCGTGTCATGATTCTGCTTCAAGAACTTCGAGCCATCCAAGGATCCGTTGAAGCTAGATCCATTTTTCTCTTTTCCAGTAGGTTTATCCAAGGAACTTAAGGTAGTAATGATGTTCATAACATCATTCGATTCATACATATAAAGCTATCTTATTCGAAGGTTTAAACTTGTAATCACTAGAACATAGTTTAGTTAATTCTAAACTTGTTCGCAAACAAAAGTTAATCCTTCTACCTTGACTTTTAAAATCAACTAAACACATGTTCTATATCTATATGATATGCTAACTTAATGATTTAAAACCTGGAAACACGAAAAACACCGTAAAACCGGATTTACGCCGTCGTAGTAACACCGCGGGCTGTTTTGGGTTAGTTAATTAAAAACTATGATAAACTTTGATTTAAAAGTTGTTATTCTGAGAAAATGATTTTTATTATGAACATGAAACTATATCCAAAAATTATGGTTAAACTCAAAGTGGAAGTATGTTTTCTAAAATGGTCATCTAGACGTCGTTCTTTCGACTGAAATGACTACCTTTACAAAAACGACTTGTAACTTATTTTTCCGACTATAAACCTATACTTATTCTGTTTAGATTCATAAAATAGAGTTCAATATGAAACCATAGCAATTTGATTCACTCAAAACGGATTTAAAATGAAGAAGTTATGGGTAAAACAAGATTGGATAATTTTTCTCATTTTAGCTACGTGAAAATTGGTAACAAATCTATTCCAACCATAACTTAATCAACTTGTATTGTATATTATGTAATCTTGAGATACCATAGACACGTATACAATGTTTCGACCTATCATGTCGACACATCTATATATATTTCGGAACAACCATAGACACTCTATATGTGAATGTTGGAGTTAGCTATACAGGGTTGAGGTTGATTCCAAAATATATATAGTTTGAGTTGTGATCAATACTGAGATACGTATACACTGGGTCGTGGATTGATTCAAGATAATATTTATCGATTTATTTCTGTACATCTAACTGTGGACAACTAGTTGTAGGTTACTAACGAGGACAGCTGACTTAATAAACTTAAAACATCAAAATATATTAAAAGTGTTGTAAATATATTTTGAACATACTTTGATATATATGTATATATTGTTATAGGTTCGTGAATCAACCAGTGGCCAAGTCTTACTTCCCGACGAAGTAAAAATCTGTGAAAGTGAGTTATAGTCCCACTTTTAAAATCTAATATTTTTGGGATGAGAATACATGCAGGTTTTATAAATGATTTACAAAATAGACACAAGTACGTGAAACTACATTCTATGGTTGAATTATCGAAATTGAATATGCCCCTTTTTATTAAGTCTGGTAATCTAAGAATTAGGGAACAGACACCCTAATTGACGCGAATCCTAAAGATAGATCTATTGGGCCTAACAAACCCCATCCAAAGTACCGGATGCTTTAGTACTTCGAAATTTATATCATATCCGAAGGGTGTCCCGGAATGATGGGGATATTCTTATATATATGCATCTTGTTAATGTCGGTTACCAGGTGTTCACCATATGAATGATTTTTATCTCTATGTATGGGATGTGTATTGAAATATGAAATCTTGTGGTCTATTATTATGATTTGATATATAGGTTAAACCTATAACTCACCAACATTTTTGTTGACGTTTTAAGCATGTTTATTCTCAGGTGATTATTAAGAGCTTCCGCTGTCGCATACTTAAATAAGGACGAGATTTGGAGTCCATGCTTGTATGATATTGTGTAAAAACTGCATTCAAGAAACTTATTTTGTTGTAACATATTTGTATTGTAAACCATTATGTAATAGTCGTGTGTAAACAGGATATTTTAGATTATCATTATTTGATAATCTACGTAAAGCTTTTTAAACCTTTATTGATGAAATAAAGGTTATGGTTTGTTTTAAAATGAATGCAGTCTTTGAAAAACGTCTCATATAGAGGTCAAAACCTCACAACAAAATCAATTAATATGGAACGTTTTTAATCAATAAGAACGGGACATTTCAGTTGGTATCAGAGCGTTGGTCTTAGAGAACCAGAATTTTTCATTAGTGTGTCTTATCGAGTTTGTTAGGATGCATTAGTGAGTCTGGACTTCGACCGTGTTTTCTTGAAAAATGATTGCTTAACAAATTTTGTTGGAAACTATATATTTTTAACATGTGAATATTATGTGATATATTAATCTCTTAACGCGTTTGATATTATGTGATAGATGTCTACCTCTAGAACAAGTCCCATTGACTCACCTAATAATAATGAAGAGTCAAATGTAAATTGAAATGATTCGTGGACTGATTCACAAGTTCCCGAAGAGGAACCGGAAGAAGAGTCGGAACCGGAAGAAGAATCGGAACCGGAAGAAGAATCGGAACCGGATGAAGAAATAGAACCGGTGGGGGAAATAATAAAACGGTTAAGTAAAAGAAAATCCTCAACCAACCGACCAAGGTTAATTATGGTCAATGGTGTTTCCGCCAAGGAAGCAAAATATTGGGAGGATTACCAATTCTTCGATGAATCGGATTCCGACGAGAATTCCGATGATGTTATAGAAATTACCCCAACTGAATTTAAAAAGGCAAAAGAAAATAATAAGGGAAAGGGCATAAAAATAGAGAAATCTAATTCCAACCCCGATGAACTTTATATGTATCGTCAACCCCCGAAGTCCTTAAGTTGTAACAATGACCCGGGAACCTCTAAACCACCAGGTTTTTCTAAACCAATGTGGAAAACGACGGCTCGTATTAGGGGAACATCATATATCCCTAGAAACTTGGCAAAACGAACCAAAACCGAAGAAGAAGAAACAAGCGAGTCGGAATAAGATAGTTGTATTCGTGTGGTGTAATATATGTAATATAGTGTGCTTATGCTTTATGATATATGTAAAAATTGCTTGTATTAATAAGTATTTTTTTTTATGAATCTAACTCTTGTCTATTTTACAGTATAAAAACACAAAATGGATAGACAACCCAATATTTTAAGAGACCTACCCGGAGACATGTGTAACGACCCGCATTTTTTCGATCATACTATACTTATAAGATTAATGTTTACATAAATTAAACCTTGCCAACATGATAAGCAATCCAAATTGTCGAGATTTATATTTCCGAAAAGAGTTTTACGCAACGTTTGACCGTCTAGTTTGACCAATGATATCACGAACTATACAATATATAATAATTATACGTTTGTGTATATATATGTATATATACATATTTAACATGATTAATAAATGTTTTAATATCTCATTTTGTATTAATAACAACAAGTTATAAGTATATTTTGAAACTACTAACTTAAGTTTTCAAAATGATAACAATACGTAACGTTAATTGACATAAATACTTAAGACTTATAATGTTTATACATATATTGTATAAGTAATGTATTTAATCACTTTTAAAGACTTAAATACATAAAATCATATAAGTGTATTCACAAAAGATAGCTATATTTGAATCCTCATTCCATTTTTCACAAAATTTCTATACGTATATTTAGAGTATTTGTACTCGTATCATACCTAGCTTCTATACGTATTTACTATTCGTATATACACATCAAATCACCACCTAATCAGCTCCTATACTTGCCCTCATCAAGAGGGAACTTCTTTTTGACATTTAACTTCAATAATTATACAAAAATACAAGCTTGAATTTTGTTTTGTCCCCCCCCCTTGGCCACGTTTTATATGCCATCCCCATAACCAATTTTTGATCACCATTCTCACTTCTAAATCACTCTCTAACTCTTTTACTTGAAAGCCCTAAGAACTCCATAACAATTCAGTAACTTACCAAGAAGATCTAGCTTCAAAAACCATACTAAAACACCATAAGAAAACCATACAAAAACACTTCAAGAAAACCCTCCAAGAACACCAACTTACTTCCAATCTTTCATCCACTTCTATCACCCTTTTGATTCTAGCTTCTTACTTCTCTTTTACAGCAACTTCATCCAAGGAACTTGAGGTAGAATATATGTTCATAACCTTATTCGATTCATATATATATAGCTATCATATTTTGTGGTATACAAGTTTAACAACAAGAACATAGTTTGAATGTTTTCAAACTTGTTTGCAAACTAAATAGATCCTTCTAACTTAACTTTTAAAATACTTCAAGACCTGTAATATAACTTATGTATATGCTAATTTAACAAGGTAAAACTTGGTTTTTCAAAGTATAAGTATTTTTGGAAAAATGGTCATTAAATGATTTTGTTGTAACAAAATGTTTAACTTCATATGTTTCACTAAACTATCACTTATGCCGTATGATTTTGAATACAAACCAAGGTATTTACAGTTCATAGTCTTAAAGAAGAACTCGATCCAAGAAGATGGCAATTTGAATCAACGAAAACAGACTTGTAACGAAGAAACTATGACCGAAACAAAATTGGTTATCCTAGACAATTTCAACTTCGGGATTCATTGGAAAAATTTACATAAAATCACATACTTCTAAGATAACATGATATTTTATATATATGTACTCATAATTCAATTTCATATGGTTCAGGATCACCCGTAAGCAACACGAGAAGATTAATCATAAGATCCCATGATTGTACGCAACACGTCATTTGACAACACCGGTACCATGGGTCAAGATTAATCTCGACCAATACATTTATGATGGGGTTTTACGGGAGTTTTATTTATTTCGTTGGGGGTTGTATTTATTCATTGCGGGTATATTAAACATCTAAAAATGAACCATTAAAAATTGAATTGCTAACCTCGGACTGCTAACCTCGGACTGCTAACTTCGGACTAAGGAAATATTCAAAGTATTAAAAGTATAACAAGTATATATATATATAACGTTTGTTTTAAAATGAAAAACATATTGATATATTATATGGATAGGTTCGTGATATCAACCGGAAGACCGAGTCAAATTATTTATATCATCAAGACAAGTGTGAGTATATAGTCCCACTTTTAAACTCTAAATATTTCGGGATGAGAATACATGTATTTTATGTTTTACGATATGGACACAAGTAACTGAAAAATATATTCTACGTTGAGTTGTACCACTGGCATACTTCCCTGTAGCTTGGTAACTAATATTTACAGCGGTATTGTAAACGCGAATCCTGTTGATAGATCTATCGGGCCTGACAACCCCAACCGGACTGGACGACCAGTATTCAACGGTTGCACAGTACTTCGTTTTTGTGACTACACTTGGTACGGTGTAGTAAGATTTCATATTAAAGGGAATATGCGACGTGAAAATGTTAAGTATGGTTACCGAGTGCTCAACCACTTAGAATACTTTTATTAAACTGATTATATACGAAATCTTGTGGTCTATATATATATTGCAGCCGGCATTAAACCTATATCTCACCAACTTTATGTTGACCTTTTTAAAACATGTCTATTCTCAGGTGATTTCTAAAGCTTCCGCTGCATCATGTTGGATCTAACCAGGATCTTGCGTACGCATGTTTGTGTCAAAAATAAAACTGCATATCCAAGATGTTGTACTGTAAAATATGCTAGAAACCGTGTTGTTGTCATCATTTGTAAAGTTTGTAAGTCGAAGATTATCGCTAAACGTTAATCTTCTTTTTATTGTCTTAAGTTTGTAACAAAAATAACGGTTATGGTTTGTAATGTATAATATATGCAGTTTTCTTTCAAAAATGTCTCATATAGAGGTCAATACCTCGCAATGAAATCATACGTTATCTAACGCGTTCTTATGGTTAAGGACGGGTTATGACATGTGGTATCAGAGCGTTGGTCTTAGCGAACCAGGTTTGCATTAGTGTGTCTAACCGAGAAGTCGTTAGGATACATTAGTAAAGTCTGGACTTTGACCGGGTCTGATTTAAAAAAAAAAAAAAAAAAAAAAAAAACCATTGCTTATCACTGTTGGTTAAAAATTCATATGTAAATATTATGTAAGTACTAATGGGTTAGTTGTTGTGTGATAGATGTCGGGCTCGAAACTTATTATCACATTCAGCGACTCCGAATCAGAATCTTCAGATTGTGTTTCAGTCATTAACATATCCGATGACGAAAATGGTATTTTTGGGGAAGACTCACAATTTCCAGATGAACCAACTATAGAAATATCGGAAAGTGAACCCGAGGAGGAAAGTGAACCCGAAGAGGAAAGTGAACCCGAAGAAGAAAGTGAACCCGAGGAAGAAATACTAGAAATTACGAAAGAAAAATTCGATCAAGGAAAGAAACGAAAAGCGAATGAATTAGAAAATTCAAATCCCGAACTTAGTGAGAATGACGTAGCACCAATTCCACTCAACACTACCACCCCTATTCCCGCTATTCCTATTAGTGCTATCCCCGCATCTAGTTCTTCGGCTCCTCAGCCAAAACGTAGGCAGACAGCTAGGATAAGCGTTAGGCCATTCATTGGAACTAAACGCCCTAGAAAATAGACCGAACGATGCACTGCCGTACTAAGCCATGGAATCATATAATGTTTTGTATAATATTATTAGTGTGGTTTGCTTAAAGTTTGATGTAAGATAAGCATATGTAAAATAGCGAAGTATGAAATGCAATAATTTTCCATGGTTAAGTATTATTTAGATTGTAGTAATTGATTCTGTACTAAGCTATTAAGTATGAACATTAACGGGTAGGTACTACCCAAGATATAATTATAAAACGCTAATAAGAAGAAAAGGCTTTTATAATAATACCTGGTTCATATTATTAACAAGCTATAAATGTACTATAAATACATACTACATCTATAATAATCCATGTGAATAATTATTTTCTTTCATTAGGAAATGGCGCGATTGAACCGAATGACGGAACAAGAAGTCGAGAACTTCATCAACCAGCGAGTCAACGATAGAATGCTATGGGTCGAAGCTGCAAGAGCTACTGCAGTTAATCCAAATCCTCGTGTAGGATGCTCCTACAAGACGTTTCAAGCTTGCAAACCTTCATCATTCAGTGGAACGGAAGGACCTATCGGTTTAACCCGATGGATAGAAAAGATGGAGACGGTGTTCAAAATCAGCGGTTGTGATGAAAAAGACATGACCAAGTATGCATCGTGCACTTTACAAGATAGTGCACTCACATGGTGGAAGAATTATGTGAAGGCGGTAGGAGGAGATGTAGCTTATGATACTCCATGGGAAGAATTCAAAGCAATGATAATCACCGAGTATTGTCCAAGGAATGAGGTTATTAAGTTAGAAGATGAGTTACGAAGTTTGAAGGTGGTTGGTACTGAAATCACCAACTACAACCAGCGATTCATGGAATTAGTTTTACTATGTCCTGAATTGGTCCCAACCGAAGCACGGAAGATTGAAATGTACAAAGGTGGTTTGCCCAAAAAGGTCAAGGCAAACGTTACGGTGTCGAAACCTAAGACAATTCATGAAGCTATAACCATGGCGAACGAGCTAATGGATCAGGTCATTTTGGACAAGAAAGCATTCAATACTGAGGTGAAGGTATTGGGGAACAAGAAAAAGTGGAATGGAGGTTATGATCGAGGTAACCAACAACAACCTTATAAGAAACAAGAAACCACGAAAGGTGCGGGTAGCGGTTCAGGCTTTGGTTACAAAGGACAAAGTCCTTTATGCAACCGTTGTCACAAACATCATTTTGGTTACTGTAGTGTGTTGTGCACTAAATGCAATAGACAGGGACATCTTGCTGAAGATTGTAAGGCTCTCGTTACAAATGCAAATGGTAACAAGACTCCTGCCACCAACGCAAATAGAACTGCTTTGGCTAACATTACTTGTTTTGGGTGTGGAAAACAAGGTCACTATAAGAGCCAGTGCCCGAATCAGAATGGCGGACCTGCACGTGGAAGAGCGTTTGTTATTAATGCTAGAGAGGCACGTGAAGACCCGGAGCTTGTTACGGGTACGTTTACCATTAATAACTTATCAGCATCTATTTTATTTGATACCGGCGCCGATAGAAGTTACGTGTGTATAAATTTTTACACTAAATTGAATTGTTCATCATTACCTCTAGATGCTAAGTACTTGATTGAGTTAGCTAATGGTAATCTAATTAAAGCCGATAAAATTTGTCGTGATTGTGAAATAAATCTAGCCGGAGAAACGTTTAAAATCGACTTAATACCCGTAGAATTAGGAGGTTTTGATGTAATAGTCGGCATGGACTGGATGTCCAAAATAGGAGCGGAAGTTGTTTGTGCCAAGAAGGCAATTCGTATTCCTGGTAAGGATAAAATACCGGTGATGATTTATGGAGAGAAGGGTAATTCAAAGCTAAAACTCATTAGCTGTTTGAAAGCCAAGAAGTGTTTAGAAAAGGGATGTTACGCTATTTTAGCACATGTTAATAAAGTCGAAAAGAAAGAAAAGTGCATCAACGACGTGCCTGTGGCAAGAGATTTTCCTGAAGTTTTTCCGGAAGAATTGCCGGGATTACCTCCATTTAGATCGGTAGAATTTCAAATAGATTTAGTACCAGGAGCTGCACCAGTGGCTCGTGCGCCATATAGACTTGCACCGTCCGAATTAAAAGAACTTCAAAGTCAGTTAAAAGAATTATTGGACCGTGGATTCATACGACCAAGTACATCACCGTGGGGAGCTCCAATTTTGTTTGTTAAGAAGAAAGATGGATCTTTTAGGATGTGCATAGATTATCGTGAATTAAATAAGTTAACTATCAAAAATCGGTATCCACTACCGAGAATTGACGACTTATTTGATCAACTCCAGGGATCATGTGTTTATTCGAAAATCGACCTAAGATCGGGCTATCATCAACTACGTGTCAAAGAAGAGGACATTCCGAAAACTGCTTTTCGAACACGTTATGGTCATTACGAATTTTTGGTCATGCCGTTTGGGTTGACAAATGCGCCAGCTGTATTCATGGACCTCATGAATCGAGTTTGTAGTCCGTATTTAGATAAGTTTGTTATCGTTTTCATTGATGATATTCTTATCTATTCCAAGAGTGAGCAAGAGCATGAGCAGCATTTAAGGTTGATATTAGAGTTGTTGAGAAAAGAACAGCTATACGCTAAATTTTCTAAGTGTGCTTTCTGGTTGAAAGAAGTGCAATTTCTTGGTCACGTTGTTAATAGCAAAGGAATTCAGGTCGATCCAGCAAAAACTGAAGCTATTGAAAAATGGGAGACTCCTAAGACACCAACGCAGATACGTCAATTTTTGGGTTTAGCCGGTTATTATAGAAGGTTTATTCAAGATTTTTCCCGAATAGCTAAGCCGCTGACAACATTAACGCAAAAAGGGAAGAAATACGAATGGACCTCGGAGCAGGAGAACGCATTTCAATTACTGAAGAAGAAGTTAACTACGGCGCCTATTTTATCGTTACCAGAAGGGAACAATGATTTTGAAATATATTGTGACGCTTCGCGACAAGGTTTTGGTTGTGTTCTTATGCAACGGAAGAAAGTTATTGCATTTGCATCCCGACAATTGAAGATTCACGAGCGAAATTATACGACGCATGATCTAGAATTGGGAGCAGTCGTGTTTGCATTGAAGATGTGGAGACACTACTTGTATGGGGTTAAATTCACTGTGTTTACTGATCATAAAAGCCTTCAACATATTTTTGATCAGAAACAATTGAACATGAGGCAACGTAGGTGGGTCGAGTTAATAAACGACTATGATTGTGAAATTCGTTATCATCCCGGGAAGGCAAACGTGGTGGCTGATGCTTTAAGCAGAAAAGAACGAGAACCAATTCGAGTTCGAGCAATGAACATAAAAATTCGTATGAATCTCAACTCACAAATCAAAGAAGTTCAACGAGAAGCACTTACTAAAGAAAATGTAGGAAATGAAATAATGAAGAAGTATGAGAAGCAACTCATTATGCGGGAAGATGGAATTCGATATTTTGCAAATCGTATTTGGGTACCGAAGTTGGGTGGATTAAGGAAGTTGATATTGAACGAGGCACATAAGACAAGATACTCGATACATCCTGGAGTTGGAAAAATGTATCAAGATCTTAAGACACGTTATTGGTGGCCTAATTTAAAAACAGACGTTGCAACATATGTTGGGGAGTGTTTAACTTGTTCCAAGGTTAAAGCAGAACACCAAAAGCCGTCGGGGTTACTTCAACAACCAGAAATTCCAGAATGGAAATGGGACGGTATTACCATGGATTTCATCACGAAGTTACCAAAGACTGCCTGGGGATACGACACCATTTGGGTAATTGTTGATCGTCTTACCAAATCTGCACATTTCTTGCCTATAAAGGAAACAGATAGAATGGAGAAATTATTACGATTATATATAAAGGAAATAGTTTCAAGGCATGGAATACCTATTTCCATTATATCCGATCGTGATAGTAGATTTACTTCAAAATTTTGGCAATCACTACAGGAGGCACTAGGAACTCGGTTGGATATGAGTACCGCATATCATCCACAAACCGATGGACAGAGTGAGAGAACGATTCAGACTCTCGAAGACATGCTCAGGGCATGTGTGATCGATTTTGGAAACGGATGGGATAAATATCTACCGTTAGCAGAATTCTCGTATAATAATAGTTATCATGCGAGCATTGGAGCTGCGCCATTCGAAGCATTGTACGGAAGGAAGTGTAGATCTCCTATCTGTTGGAATGAAGTAGGAGATCGACATTTAACTGGTCCCGAGATCATACACGAAACGACCGAGAAGATAGTACAAATCAAGGAGAGATTGAAAACAGCTCGTAGTCGCCAAAAGAGCTACGCCGATGTTCGAAGGAAACCATTAGAGTTTCAAGTCGGGGACATGGTTATGCTAAAAGTGTCACCTTGGAAAGGTGTAATACGTTTCGGTAAAAGAGGTAAACTGAACCCAAGGTACGTAGGCCCGTTTAAGATCATCGAACGCATTGGACCGGTAGCTTATCGACTCGAGTTACCGCAACAACTCGCTGGAGTACATAATACCTTTCACGTCTCAAACCTTAAGAAGTGTCTTGCAAAGGAAGACCTTACCATTCCTCTCGAAGAAATCCATGTCGACGAGAAACTACAATTCGTCGAAGAACCAATCGAAATCATGGACCGTGAAGTTAAACAGCTCAAACAGAGCAATATACCGATTGTTAAGGTTCGTTGGAATGCTAGAAGAGGTCCCGAGTTTACTTGGGAACGAGAGGATCAGATGAAGCAAAAGTATCCACACTTGTTTCTTGATGACGCAAAATAGGTACAATTTTAAAATTTCGGGACGAAATTTATTTAACGGGGAGGTAATGTAACGACCCGCATTTTTTCGATCATACTATACTTATAAGATTAATGTTTACATAAATTAAACCTTGCCAACATGATAAGCAATCCAAATTGTCGAGATTTATATTTCCGAAAAGAGTTTTACGCAACGTTTGACCGTCTAGTTTGACCAATGATATCACGAACTATACAATATATAATAATTATACGTTTGTGTATATATATGTATATATACATATTTAACATGATTAATAAATGTTTTAATATCTCATTTTGTATTAATAACAACAAGTTATAAGTATATTTTGAAACTACTAACTTAAGTTTTCAAAATGATAACAATACGTAACGTTAATTGACATAAATACTTAAGACTTATAATGTTTATACATATATTGTATAAGTAATGTATTTAATCACTTTTAAAGACTTAAATACATAAAATCATATAAGTGTATTCACAAAAGATAGCTATATTTGAATCCTCATTCCATTTTTCACAAAATTTCTATACGTATATTTAGAGTATTTGTACTCGTATCATACCTAGCTTCTATACGTATTTACTATTCGTATATACACATCAAATCACCACCTAATCAGCTCCTATACTTGCCCTCATCAAGAGGGAACTTCTTTTTGACATTTAACTTCAATAATTATACAAAAATACAAGCTTGAATTTTGTTTTGTCCCCCCCCTTGGCCACGTTTTATATGCCATCCCCATAACCAATTTTTGATCACCATTCTCACTTCTAAATCACTCTCTAACTCTTTTACTTGAAAGCCCTAAGAACTCCATAACAATTCAGTAACTTACCAAGAAGATCTAGCTTCAAAAACCATACTAAAACACCATAAGAAAACCATACAAAAACACTTCAAGAAAACCCTCCAAGAACACCAACTTACTTCCAATCTTTCATCCACTTCTATCACCCTTTTGATTCTAGCTTCTTACTTCTCTTTTACAGCAACTTCATCCAAGGAACTTGAGGTAGAATATATGTTCATAACCTTATTCGATTCATATATATATAGCTATCATATTTTGTGGTATACAAGTTTAACAACAAGAACATAGTTTGAATGTTTTCAAACTTGTTTGCAAACTAAATAGATCCTTCTAACTTAACTTTTAAAATACTTCAAGACCTGTAATATAACTTATGTATATGCTAATTTAACAAGGTAAAACTTGGTTTTTCAAAGTATAAGTATTTTTGGAAAAATGGTCATTAAATGATTTTGTTGTAACAAAATGTTTAACTTCATATGTTTCACTAAACTATCACTTATGCCGTATGATTTTGAATACAAACCAAGGTATTTACAGTTCATAGTCTTAAAGAAGAACTCGATCCAAGAAGATGGCAATTTGAATCAACGAAAACGGACTTGTAACGAAGAAACTATGACCGAAACAAAATTGGTTATCCTAGACAATTTCAACTTCGGGATTCATTGGAAAAATTTACATAAAATCACATACTTCTAAGATAACATGATATTTTATATATATGTACTCATAATTCAATTTCATATGGTTCAGGATCACCCGTAAGCAACACGAGAAGATTAATCATAAGATCCCATGATTGTACGCAACACGTCATTTGACAACACCGGTACCATGGGTCAAGATTAATCTCGACCAATACATTTATGATGGGGTTTTACGGGAGTTTTATTTATTTCGTTGGGGGTTGTATTTATTCATTGCGGGTATATTAAACATCTAAAAATGAACCATTAAAAATTGAATTGCTAACCTCGGACTGCTAACCTCGGACTGCTAACTTCGGACTAAGGAAATATTCAAAGTATTAAAAGTATAACAAGTATATATATATATAACGTTTGTTTTAAAATGAAAAACATATTGATATATTATATGGATAGGTTCGTGATATCAACCGGAAGACCGAGTCAAATTATTTATATCATCAAGACAAGTGTGAGTATATAGTCCCACTTTTAAACTCTAAATATTTCGGGATGAGAATACATGTATTTTATGTTTTACGATATGGACACAAGTAACTGAAAAATATATTCTACGTTGAGTTGTACCACTGGCATACTTCCCTGTAGCTTGGTAACTAATATTTACAGCGGTATTGTAAACGCGAATCCTGTTGATAGATCTATCGGGCCTGACAACCCCAACCGGACTGGACGACCAGTATTCAACGGTTGCACAGTACTTCGTTTTTGTGACTACACTTGGTACGGTGTAGTAAGATTTCATATTAAAGGGAATATGCGACGTGAAAATGTTAAGTATGGTTACCGAGTGCTCAACCACTTAGAATACTTTTATTAAACTGATTATATACGAAATCTTGTGGTCTATATATATATTGCAGCCGGCATTAAACCTATATCTCACCAACTTTATGTTGACCTTTTTAAAACATGTCTATTCTCAGGTGATTTCTAAAGCTTCCGCTGCATCATGTTGGATCTAACCAGGATCTTGCGTACGCATGTTTGTGTCAAAAATAAAACTGCATATCCAAGATGTTGTACTGTAAAATATGCTAGAAACCGTGTTGTTGTCATCATTTGTAAAGTTTGTAAGTCGAAGATTATCGCTAAACGTTAATCTTCTTTTTATTGTCTTAAGTTTGTAACAAAAATAACGGTTATGGTTTGTAATGTATAATATATGCAGTTTTCTTTCAAAAATGTCTCATATAGAGGTCAATACCTCGCAATGAAATCATACGTTATCTAACGCGTTCTTATGGTTAAGGACGGGTTATGACAACATGATTGATGAAATCTTGTCTAGAGTCGGTCAGAATTCTTCGGCTCAACTATTTAAGGCGAGATCAGTTTGTAAGACATTCGAAGAACGTTCCAAGAATGCCTTGGTTTATAAAAGGCTTTCGTTCGAAAGATGGGGGATATCACATTGGGAAATCCATAAGTTACGATGTGTTTACTTTGAAGCATATATTGCGGGGAACCCAAATGATATTTTACGCAATGGGTTAAGAAATTATTTTGACTCAATATATCCGAATATTGGACTTCGTGATTTAGAAAAAGCGGCTAACATGCAACATAAAGAAGCATGTTATGCTTACGGATTAGTAATGTTCGCTTCTCACCAAAGTGAGAACAAGAACATCGGGCTACAACTATTAAACAAAACGTTCCCACAAGTGACGGAGTCGGTAATTGGGGTAAGAAATGAGGTTTTTAGATTGTTACGGGACTGTTGGACATTACGTAACCCTCGTCCCTTTGACGACGTTACAGCACGCTGTCTTATCAACGGCCATAACGGTTATGTTCCACAAGACCAAGGATGGGAAGTAATCCTAGTAAAACCAGAATGCATAACTTGTTTCTGGACGTATGAATTACGTGTCTTTATTGCCTTTACTGAACGACTTGTGTACTAGCTAGAATTATCTTCACAACCATCTTGTATCAAATTTATTGTGTGCTATATTTCATGCTATATGTAAAATAAACGGTATTGTAAGTTTGTAAAATATTGTGTAAAAGTTTGAACGCGAAATATTATTATAATCAGTTTTTCATATAGAATTGTAGTAGTTGAATTGTATATTAGCTACTAAGTATGAACTTAACGGGTAGGTACTACCCGAATTTAAACTTATAAAACGCTAATATGAAGAAAAAGCTTTTATAAATGAGTTCATATTATGCTACGAAATACTATTAACTACTCTTAATATTCTGTATGATTAACTTGTTCCATTTGACTATTTTGAAGGAAATGGCACCGACTACTCGACACACCGTGAATATGAATGAAGAGGAATTCCGTACTTTTCTAGCTTCAAACATAGCCGCAGTACAGGCTGCGCTACATACCAACAATAACCTTGGATCTAGCAGTACAGGAAATCGTGTAGGATGCACCTACAAAGAATTCACTGCCTGCAAACCTTTGGAATTTGATGGAACCGAAGGACCGATCGGATTGAAACGGTGGACCGAGAAGGTCGAATCGGTGTTTTCCATAAGTAAGTGTACTGAAGAGGATAAAGTAAAGTACGCTACGCATACCTTCACAGGTTCTGCGTTAACATGGTGGAATACCTATCTAGAGCAAGTGGGACAAGATGATGCTTACGCACTACCGTGGTCAGCATTCAAGCACTTGATGAACGAGAAGTACCGTCCCAGAACCGAGGTCAATAAGCTCAAGACAGAACTTAGAGGGTTACGAACCCAAGGATTTGATATTACCACGTACGAAAGACGATTCACAGAATTGTGCCTATTGTGTTCGGGAGCATTCGAAGATGAGGAAGAGAAGATCGACGCGTTTGTGAAAGGATTACCGGAAAAAATCCAAGAAGATATAAGTTCACACGAGCCCGCCTCCATACAACAGGCATGTAGAATGGCTCACAAACTAGTGAACCAGATTGAAGAAAGAATTAAAGAACAGACTGCTGAAGAGGCCAATGTGAAGCAAGTCAAAAGAAAGTGGGAGGAAAATGGTGATAAGAATCACCAATACAACAACAACAGCAATTACAACAATAATCGCAACAATTATCCCAACAATCGCAACATCAATCGCAACTACAACAAACGGCCCAACAACAACAACAACAACAACAGCAACTACAACAATCATCCCAACAACAATAATAACCGCAACAACAACAACAATCAGAAGCAGCTATGCCAAAGGTGTGAAAAGTATCACTTGGGGTTCTGCACCAAATTTTGCAACAAGTGTAAAAGAAATGGTCATAGCGCGGTGAAGTGTGAGGTCTACGGACCAGGGGTTAATAGAACGAAAGGAACAAATGGTGTCGGAACGAGTAATGGCAGAGCAAGTAGTGTCGGAGCAAGTTATGCTAATGTAGTTTGTTATAAATGTGGAAAACTGGGCCACATTATTAGAAATTGCCCGAACCAGGAGAACACGAATGGACAAGGCCGCGGAAGAGTTTTCAATATTAATGCGGCAGAGGCACAGGAAGACCCGGAGCTTGTTACGGGTACGTTTCTTATTGACAATAAATCTGCTTACGTTTTATTTGATTCGGGTGCGGATAGAAGCTATATGAGTAGAGATTTTTGTGCTAAATTAAGTTGTCCATTGACGCCTTTGGATAGTAAATTTTTACTCGAATTAGCAAATGGTAAATTAATTTCAGCAGATAATATATGTCGAAATCGAGAAATTAAACTGGTTAGCGAAACATTTAAGATTGATTTGATACCAGTAGAGTTAGGGAGTTTTGATGTGATAATCGGTATGGACTGGTTGAAAGAAGTGAAAGCAGAGATCGTTTGTTACAAAAATGCAATTCGCGTTATACGAGAAAAAGGAAAACCCTTAATGGTGTACGGAGAAAAGGGCAAGACGAAGCTACATCTTATTAGTAATTTGAAGGCACAAAAATTAATAAGAAAAAGTTGCTATGCTGTTCTAGCACACGTCGAGAAAGTACAAACTGAAGAAAAGAGCATCAATGATGTTCCCATTGCAAAAGAATTTCCCGATGTATTTCCGAAAGAATTATCGGGATTACCCCCACATCGATCCGTTGAATTTCAAATAGATCTTGTACCAGGAGCTGCACCAATAGCTCGTGCTCCTTACAGACTCGCACCCAGTGAGATGAAAGAACTGCAAAGCTAATTACAAGAACTTTTAGAGCATGGTTTCATTCGACCAAGCACATCACCGTGGGGAGCTCCTGTTTTGTTTGTCAAGAAGAAAGATGGTACATTCAGGTTGTGTATCGACTACCGAGAGTTGAACAAACTTACCATCAAGAACCGCTACCCACTACCGAGAATCGACGACTTATTTGATCAACTACAAGGCTCGTCTGTTTATTCAAAGATTGACTTACGTTTCGGGTATCATCAAATGCGGGTGAAAGAAGATGATATTCCAAAGACTGCTTTCAGAACACGTTACGGTCATTACGAGTTTATGGTCATGCCATTTGGTTTAACTAATGCACCAGCTGTGTTCATGGACCTTATGAACAGAGTGTGTGGACCATACCTTGACAAGTTTGTCATTGTTTTTCATTGATGACATACTTATTTACTCAAAGAATGACCAAGAACACGGTGAACATTTGAGAAAGGTGTTAGAAGTATTGAGGAAGGAAGAATTGTATGCTAAGTTTTCAAAGTGTGCATTTTGGTTGAAAGAAGTTCAATTCCTCGGTCACATAGTGAACAAAGAAGGTATTAAGGTGGATCCGGCAAAGATAGAAACTGTTGAAAAGTGGGAAACCCCGAAAACTCCGAAACACATACGCCAGTTTTTAGGACTAGCTGGTTACTACAGAAGGTTCATCCAAGACTTTTCCAGAATAGAAAAACCCTTGACTGCATTAACGCATAAAGGGAAGAAATTTGAATGGAATGATGAACAAGAGAAAGCGTTTCAGTTATTGAAGAAAAAGCTAACTACGGCACCTATATTGTCATTGCCTGAAGGGAATGATGATTTCGTGATTTATTGTGACGCATCAAAGCAAGGTCTCGGTTGTGTATTAATGCAACGAACGAAGGTGATTGCTTATGCGTCTAGACAATTGAAGATTCACGAACAAAATTATACGACGCATGATTTGGAATTAGGCGCGGTTGTTTTTGCATTAAAGACTTGGAGGCACTACTTATATGGGGTCAAAAGTATTATATATACCGACCACAAAAGTCTTCAACACATATTTAATCAGAAACAACTGAATATGAGGCAGCGTAGGTGGATTGAATTATTGAATGATTACGACTTTGAGATTCGTTACCACCCGGGGAAGGCAAATGTGGTAGCCGATGCCTTGAGCAGGAAGGACAGAGAACCCATTCGAGTAAAATCTATGAATATAATGATTCATAATAACCTTACTACTCAAATAAAGGAGGCGCAACAAGGAGTTTTAAAAGAGGGAAATTTAAAGGATGAAATACCCAAAGGATCGGAGAAGCATCTTAATATTCGGGAACACGGAACCCGGTATAGGGCTGAAAGGATTTGGGTACCAAAATTTGGAGATATGAGAGAAATGGTACTTAGAGAAGCTCATAAAACCAGATACTCAATACATCCTGGAACGGGGAAGATGTACAAGGATCTCAAGAAACATTTTTGGTGGCCGGGTATGAAAGCCGATGTTGCTAAATACGTAGGAGAATGTTTGACGTGTTCTAAGGTCAAAGCTGAGCATCAGAAACCATCAGGTCTACTTCAACAACCCAAAATCCTGGAATGGAAATGGGAAAATATTACCATGGATTTCATCACTAAATTGCCAAGGACTGCAAGTGGTTTTGATACTATTTGGGTAATAGTTGATCGTCTCACCAAATCAGCACACTTCCTGCCAATAAGAGAAGATGACAAGATGGAGAAGTTAGCACGATTGTATTTGAAGGAAGTCGTCTCCAGACATGGAATACCAATCTCTATCATCTCTGATAGGGATGGCAGATTTATTTCAAGATTCTGGCAGACATTACAGCAAGCATTAGGAACTCGTCTAGACATGAGTACTGCCTATCATCCACAAACTGATGGGCAGAGTGAAAGGACGATACAAACGCTTGAAGACATGCTACGAGCATGTGTTATTGATTTCGGAAACAGTTGGGATCGACATCTACCGTTAGCAGAATTTTCCTACAACAACAGCTACCATTCAAGCATTGAGATAGCGCCATTTGAAGCACTTTATGGTAGAAAGTGCAGGTCTCCGATTTGTTGGAGTGAAGTGGGGGATAGACAGATTACGGGTCCGGAGATTATACAAGAAACTACCGAGAAGATCATCCAAATTCAACAACGGTTGAAAACCGCCCAAAGTCGACAAAAGAGCTACGCTGACATTAAAAGAAAAGATATAGAATTTGAAATTTGAGAGATGGTCATGCTTAAAGTTGCACCTTGGAAAGGCGTTGTTCGATTTGGTAAACGAGGGAAATTAAATCCAAGGTATATTGGACCATTCAAGATTATTGATCGTGTCAGACCAGTAGCTTACCGACTTGAGTTACCTCAACAACTCGCGGCTGTACATAACACTTTCCACGTCTCGAATTTGAAGAAATGTTTTGCTAAAGAAGATCTCACTATTCCGTTAGATGAAATCCAAATCAACGAAAAACTTCAATTCATCGAAGAACCCGTCGAAATAATGGATCGTGAGGTTAAGAGACTTAAGCAAAACAAGATACCAATTGTTAAGGTTCGATGGAATGCTCGTAGAGGACCCGAGTTCACCTGGGAGCATGAAGATCAGATGAAGAAGAAATACCCGCATCTATTTCCAGAAGATTCGTCAACACCTTCAACAGCTTAAAATTTCGGGACGAAATTTATTTAACGGGTAGGTACTGTAGTGACCCGAACTTTTCCATGTTTATATATATATTAAATGAAATTGATATTTACATGATTAAATGTTTCCAACATGTTAAGCAATCAAACTTGTTAAGACTTGATTAATTGAAATATGTTTCATATAGACAATTGACCACCCAAGTTGACCGGTGATTCACGAACGTTAAAACTTGTAAAAACTATATGATGACATATATATGGATATATATATAGTTAACATGATACTATGATAAGTAAACATATCATTAAGTATATTAACAATGAACTACATATGTAAAAACAAGACTACTAACTTAATGATTTTTAAACGAGACATATATGTAACGATTATCGTTGTAAAGACATTTAATGTATATATATCATATTAAGAGATATTCATACATGATAATATAATAATTTAAAATCTCATTTGATATTATAAACATTGGGTTAACAACATTTAACAAGATCGTTAACCTAAAGGTTTCAAAACAACACTTACATGTAACGACTAACGATGACTTAACGACTCAGTTAAAATGTATATACATGTAGTGTTTTAATATGTATTTATACACTTTTGAAAGACTTCAATACACTTATCAAAATACTTCTACTTACCAAAAATGCTTACAATTACATCCTCGTTCAGTTTCATCAACAATTCTACTCGTATGCACCCGTATTCGTACTCGTACAATACACAGCTTTTAGATGTATGTACTATTGGTATATACACTCCAATGATCAGCTCTTAGTAGCCCATGTGAGTCACCTAACACATGTGGGAACCATCATTTGGCAACTAGCATGAAATATCTCATAAAATTACAAAAATATGAGTAATCATTCATGACTTATTTACATGAAAACAAAATTACATATCCTTTATATCTAATCCATACACCAACGACCAAAAACATCTACAAACACTTTCATTCTTCAATTTTCTTCATCTAATTGATCTCTCTCAAGTTCTATCTTCAAGTTCTAAGTGTTCTTCATATATTCTACAAGTTCTAGTTACATAAAATCAAGAATACTTTCAAGTTTGCTAGCTCACTTCCAATCTTGTAAGGTGATCATCCAACCTCAAGAAATCTTTGTTTCTTACAGTAGGTTATCATTCTAATACAAGGTAATAATCATATTCAAACTTTGGTTCAATTTCTATAACTATAACAATCTTATTTCAAGTGATGATCTTACTTGAACTTGTTTTCGTGTCATGATTCTGCTTCAAGAACTTCGAGCCATCCAAGGATCCGTTGAAGCTAGATCCATTTTTCTATTTTCCAGTAGGTTTATCCAAGGAACTTAAGGTAGTAATGATGTTCATAACATCATTCGATTCATACATATAAAGCTATCTTATTCGAAGGTTTAAACTTGTAATCACTAGAACATAGTTTAGTTAATTCTAAACTTGTTCGCAAACAAAAGTTAATCCTTCTAACTTGACTTTTAAAATCAACTAAACACATGTTCTATATCTATATGATATGCTAACTTATTGATTTAAAACCTGGAAACACGAAAAACACCGTAAAACCGAATTTACGCCGTCGTAGTAACACCGCGGGCTGTTTTGGGTTAGTTAATTAAAAACTATGATAAACTTTGATTTAAAAGTTGTTATTCTGAGAAAATGATTTTTATTATGAACATGAAACTATATCCAAAAATTATGGTTAAACTCAAAGTGGAAGTATGTTTTCTAAAATGGTCATCTAGACGTCGTTCTTTCGACTTAAATGAATACCTTTACAAAAACGACTTGTAACTTATTTTTCCGACTATAAACCTATACTTTTTCTGTTTAGATTCATAAAATAGAGTTCAATATGAAACCATAGCAATTTGATTCACTCAAAACGGATTTAAAATGAAGAAGTTATGGGTAAAACAAGATTGGATAATTTTTCTCATTTTAGCTACGTGAAAATTGGTAACAAATCTATTCCAACCATAACTTAATCAACTTGTATTGTATATTATGTAATATTGAGATACCATAGACACGTATACAATGTTTTGACCTATCATGTCGACACATCTATATATATTTCGGAACAACCATAGACACTCTATATGTGAATGTTGGAGTTAGCTATACAGGGTTGAGGTTGATTCCAAAATATATATAGTTTGAGTTGTGATCAATACTGATATACGTATACACTGGGTCGTGGATTGATTCAAGATAATATTTATCGATTTATTTCTGTACATCTAACTGTGGACAACTAGTTGTAGGTTACTAACGATGACAGCTGACTTAATAAACTTAAAACATCAAAATATATTAAAAGTGTTGTAAATATATTTTGAACATACTTTGATATATATGTATATATTGTTATAGGTTCGTGAATCAACCAGTGACCAAGTCTTACTTCCCGACGAAGTAAAAATCTGTGAAAGTGAGTTATAGTCCCACTTTTAAAATCTAATATTTTTGGGATGAGAATACATGCAGGTTTTATAAATGATTTACAAAATAGACACAAGTACGTGAAACTACATTCTATGGTTGAATTATCGAAATCGAATATGCCCCTTTTTATTAAGTCTGGTAATCTAAGAATTAGGGAACAGACACCCTAATTGACGCGAATCCTAAAGATTGATCTATTGGGCCTAACAAACCCCATCCAAAGTACCGGATGCTTTAGTACTTCGAAATTTATATCATATCCGAAGGGTGTCCCGGAATGATGGGGATATTCTTATATATATGCATCTTGTTAATGTCGGTTACCAGGTGTTCACCATATGAATGATTTTTATCTCTATGTATGGGATGTGTATTGAAATATGAAATCTTGTGGTCTATTATTATGATTTGATATATAGGTTAAACCTATAACTCACCAACATTTTTGTTGACGTTTTAAGCATGTTTATTCTCAGGTGATTATTAAGAGCTTCCGCTGTTGCATACTTAAATAAGGACGAGATTTGGAGTCCATGCTTGTATGATATTGTGTAAAAACTGCATTCAAGAAACTTATTTTGTTGTAACATATTTGTATTGTAAACCATTATGTAATAGTCGTGTGTAAACAGGATATTTTAGATTATCATTATTTGATAATCTACGTAAAGCTTTTTAAACCTTTATTGATGAAATAAAGGTTATGGTTTGTTTTAAAATGAATGCAGTCTTTGAAAAACGTCTCATATAGAGGTCAAAACCTCGCAACGAAATCAATTAATATGGAACGTTTTTAATCAATAAGAACGAGACATTTCATTTGATTGACGAGCTAGATGTTGAATGTAACAGACTGAACCGTCAGGATTCTCGTACTTAACTTGATATTCTTCAGTAGGTTGCGGGTTGCTACAGTTAACACATGCCTGAACCTGGTTAACCTGTTGCGGCTGCGTCTTCAATTCTCCGAGTTGTTTGGCAAGAGATTCCATCTTGTCTGTGAGGGTGGCCTCCGTTTGATTATTAAGTGCGGAGAGTGGAGCTGATGATGAAGATGTTTCACCACTGTTCCAATCATGATGATGCATTTTCATATTCTCGAGCAACTCCCATGCTTCCTATGTGGTTTGGTTCATCAAATTTCCTTGAGTTGCTGCGTCGATCGTCGTCCTATGATTTACCGTAAGACCATTGTAGAAGGTACAGATTTGGGTTGACCGTTCTAGCTGGTGATTATGACATTTCTTCAGCAGGGTTTTGAATCGCTCCCATGCTGTGTAAAGAGATTCATCATAACTTTGTTTAAAGTTAATGATGTCATTCTTAAGCTTGGTTTGTTTAGAAGGAGGGAAATATTTGGTTAGGAATTTAGTAGCCATCTCTGTCCATGACGTGATGGAATCTTTTTCCAATCCTTCAAACCATGTTTGCACATGATGAGTGAGAGAATAGGAGAACAAGTATAGCCGGACTATATCTTGTCATATACCTGGCTGTTTGTAGGAGTTCAAAAGAGATATGAATTTATCAAGGTGAGAGTTAGGACGTCATTCGGCATTCCATGAAATTGATAGCCATTTTGGATGAGCTATATAATGTGATGTTTTAGCTCGAACGAGTATCCTTGAATTTCCAGGAATCTGATTGGTCCTCCTCAATCTTCAATCGAGGGTTTGGTGTTTTCTGCTAGGGTAACGCGTAACGCCATTTGATTTCTGATTCGTTATTCTTTGCGTGCTCCAGATATTATTACGTCTGGATCAGGTCCAAATAACAATGACCTTGGTCTAGATCGGGTTTGGGTCATACACTGAGTATACCCCTTTTAAATTTTTAGGTAGATAAGCTAAGTTCCTAATTTAGTAAGCTAAAGCAATCTTAATCTAAGGTAATCTAACTTGATCTAAGGTGATCTAAGGTAATTATCCTAGGTTTAATTATGTTTTTGGTTCTTACTACTGATCCCCTGGTATTTTGATAACAGAGCTTCACACGAACTATTCAACAAACCAAGTGGCCAGGCCGACTACGGAGAGGCAGGATCTTTTTGGTTCCAATATGATTGGAGACTGTTCGGAAAATTCAACAACCAAGTCCGTGTATAATTGTCTTTCTTAGACACCACTAAATGTTTGCAAATAGGTTTGATAGAAGCAGTATTTGTCTGATACCAGTTCCCCGGCAGCGACGCCAAAAACTTGTCTTCCTCTTGATATGACCGAAACAGATAGTTTTATTTATGCGGTGTCGTTAGGCCGCAAGGCGTCAGAATCAGCTATCGGGAGATGAGAGCAATAGTTTTAAAATTATATTTAGCGGAGCCTAAATCGTACTACTCCTTATTATGGTGAGTAAGGGAAGTATGACCTATGGTCGTATTTTTAAGATATCAATAGAATCGAACATATAACTAAAACTTAAGATAATCCTAACGTGAAGGAGTAGTGGTATATTACCTAATTTTGGGTTTTCTAGTTTATAAGATAGAATAAAGTAAATGCGATAAATATGTAATCCAAATAAGGTTAAAGCAAGTGCATACTATGGTTTCGTCAGTTACTTTGTCGAGATTATGGAATGCTGGCTCATGAATAGGTAGTGACCTTGTATTCATTACACTGGTCCTAACGCCCCTGTCATAAGACATGTCACTGGGTAATGCGCTAGGCTTGAAGATTCTGAATAGACATCAATGTCCCTTACCCCCGACGCCCGTGCAGTCTGACTACGGGCATACACGTTTAAACGGCTCATTCAATTGAGCGATTCGGTTGGGTGACGTATTAACATTCCACAAAGATCTAAAATTATGTAAGCATAATGAGATAAAAGATATGCCATATCCGAGAGACGTGATGTGTTTCATTAATGATTGGGTTTAAAAAGATAGTTAGACCCTTAAAAAGAGTTCAACCATAAAGAACACCATGGCCAAGTCAGTTTTGACTTCCATGAACACGTTCGATTATCCTAACGGTCTAATCCTTTATGTGTTTAAACATACAGTTCCTTAATTAACTAAGAATCCCTCAAGCAGGGTGCAATGCTTGAGACCGTGTTAAGTGTACTAATCAACACTGACCGGGTTCCATGGCCTTACTTAGCAGAGGTACAGCTTACAACAACCGTTGTGCTTCAGCATGCACGTACGAAGTTTATATGCTTTATGCTTGGTGACTACACTAGCATGGTCTGGGACCGGTAATGTACTATGAGCCTAGTTAGATGTTTCACTACGAAAGAGTCCTCAGTTAGAATCCCAGGCTCGGTGGACATACTACAACCGGTTTGCCTCAGTCAAACTTATGTTGTATACGATAGACTTCTCTTACCAAGGGGTGACACAGATTGTGTACTCTGAATCGGGGTCCGCGACTTTCCAATAACAGAGCCAATAACTACGTTCTATTAGTTGGAAAAGCGATTGAGTTTAAAGCATAATCGAAAAGCATCTTGACAACATACACAAACCATAATATTATTTTGGCATTATAACTGACTACATCATAGCATACATTAAAGATAACTACTTGCTAATCATGGTAACAATATCACAAATCATAATGATGAAAGACATCATATAAAGACAAAGGATAGAAGTACCAGTAGATTAAACGAGTTCCGAATATAAAAGTGACAACTTCAAACTCCAGACCGCTCCTAATATAATCTTCGGCGTTCTTCTCCGGGTACTAGGTTTCCCGCACGGATTCGAAGACCTTGAAAGTATAACTAATATTGTAGAAAGAGAGAGAGAGAGAGAGAGAGAGAGAGAGAGAGAGAGAGAGAGAAGTGAATTGAAGTGAATTGAAGTGTGTGTAAAAATGACAAATAGCTATTAAATAGGAAATGGTTTTGCTGTCATACGGATGGCAGGCCGTATGGCAAGCCGTATGGCCTGCCCGTATGACTTGACATGCCGTTTGACCTGGGCGTATGCATGGCAGGACGTATCCCCTTGTGGCAAGCCATATGGAAAGTCGTATGGCTTACCCTGGTCTGCTGTTTTTGCTGGATCGTAACTTGATTTTTGGGGTCGTAACTTGTCTTTCACTGTTTTTGCTCTAGAATCTTCGTTTTAGCTCCGATTATCTTGATTCTTTTTGCACGGGCTTCATAATCACTTGATCTTCACTTTTTTTCGACAAAGCGAGTATTTTGGCGATAAAGCTTGGAACTTTATTGTTTTTGGGCCTCAATACCGGGGTGAAAATGTGACTTTTTAGCCGATATCAGTTATACCATACGTTTTTAAATGAACTTCTGGATATTCTTGGCTACAAAGATGGTGAGGGAGATACAAGTGAGTTTTGTTAACTTTTGATCTTATTAACAAATTCTTCATTTTAATAGATTCATTATTTCGAATCATAAACTGTTAGTCAATGAAATTAAAGGTATGAAGAAGCTTTCTCATATTATAATTGTATGATTTAGATCGGTATCGAAAGAATTTCAACATTTTAGATTTAGATTGGTATCGTGAGAAGACTTTCAATTTTGATTTCGGATCCATTTAAGTATTCAACCACATTTCAGATTGGTTTGCAATTTCTATAAATCAATAGTTGTAGTAAATTCGTAAAATGATAGATTGATTTATGAGTTTTAGGATTTGAACATCAATTGATTTCGCAATAAGCAAGCTGGTTTGAAGGCATGTTCATGAACACACACACACACACACATGTTAGATTTCTTGATTTTTTGATTTGATGTTTATTTGTTATTTACGTTAAGTAAAAATGTTTGTATCCCCAGAGTATCATCGTCAACTCTTTCGTTTATATCAATGAAGGTAATGTATTTTTATCAATCACAAATTTTGAAGTTTCTTGAACACACACAAGGTGTTCGATGAAATGTCATTAGTAAAACTTGATAGTTTTAGGTCGTTACAGATGTAGTTAAGTGATATTTGATTTGAGTTTAGTTGCCATGAATTTCATTTGTTCATTGTGAACATCAGGTATGAAAGAGTGATTTGCTAAATTATTGCTTGGTGAAGATATGTCTGGAAGTGGTAAAGGGGTTTGCACAGCCTTAGCCATTTCAAATGCAATCACAAAATTTTGTGGTAATCCTACAATTTTTTTATCTTAATTGAATTTTCAACTTTACGTTAATGTGATTAACGAGTACTAATTTGTACGGAAATTTTCTTTGTTGTGTACACCATCTGCATTGGTTATATATAGAGATTAGAATCTTGCAATTTACTCATAAATTGGTCACTTTTGTATGTAGGTCATGGCTTGCAGACCAAGATAAGGCATTTTCATGAACCTACCTGCTTTAAAGAAACTCGACAACATGTTTTTGGTTAGTAAAAAATCCATAACCTTTATTTTAACCTTTGAACAACAATTAAATCAAAATCTAATTTGAATACATTTTGAATTAAACTATAGAGATGCATATTTTTAATAGTTAAATAATTTGTGTTATTTTGGAAATAGATACTAAAATGAAGTAATTTAGGTAAGGTCAATGATTTTGTATATAATATAACGGGGTTGACCTTGACTAATTTTTTGAAAGTCAAATAATTAGTGTTATTTTGAGTACATATACTAAAATGAAGTAATTTAGGTAAGGTCAATGATTTTGTATATAATATAACGGGTTTGACTTTGACTAATTGTTTGAAAGTCAAATTATTTGTGTTATTTTGAGAATAGATACTAAAATGAAGTAATTTAGGTAATGTCAATGATTTTTTATATATTATAACGGGTTTGACTTTGACTTATTGATATTTCAAATATGAAATAAACATTAAATTCACATTTAAGGTAAAGATTGAGATCTTCCATAATGAATATTAGATAATCCAAGAACTTTTTTCCGATATAATGATGCTTACCTCCCTATATAAACCATTTAAAAGTCAATTCACAATCATCATTTCTCCACAATCATATTTACCTTCTGAAAAACCAGAAAACAATGGCTGCTAACCAAGAAATCACTCATCTTAATCGTTTAACAAAAGAAACAATCAATGGAAAGATCAGAGTTAAGGTCCACAATTTCTGTAAAATGGTATTTTGTCAAGAATCTGGCTATTGCTTCCTCACTAGAATTGGACTGTTGGACCATGAGGTATGTATTTTTTTTTATCTTGATTGATACATCTACAATTCCTAAGCATGTACCCTATATCTTCTTAATTCCCTTGAGACATGTCTGTTAACTTATTTCTTAAAAAAAAATTAATATATTACTATAATATCTACTTTTTTTTATTCCACATGGTATATTGTAGAATCTTCATGTTGGATACTTACCATGTTGATAATGATAATCATGTTAGTATGTTACAATCTTGAAGATTATTAACTGATGGTTGGTTTTTTTCAACTTACTTAAATTTGGAATTGTTGATTATTAGGTAGTTCTTGAATTCATACAACTGTTTAGCTGTGTGTAATATAGGGCTTCTAATGAGATTTTTTACTGTAATAATTGTAAATGAACTGTAATAATCTGGTGATTGTTAATGTTGTTTATTTTTAGTTTGTTACATCAGAAGTTAAAAGGTTGTTACTCAGATTTGTTAAAATCTTAATATCATTTTAACCTATTCTTGACTCACCATTTACTCCCATGTGTATTGATTTCAGGATCCAGTATTGCATCGTCACTGGAAAGGTTCCTGGTGGACAAGCAGGAATTGTACTTTGTATGGTGTAATTTATTCATAACAAATCTTGATTGTGTTCACCCAATTATTTTCTGGCGATATTTAAGTTTCTCGAAGTAAGTTGTCTGTATTAATTGAATATTTGTTTTTGTTTTTTTGTTTTTTTTTTTTGCTTCGTTAGTATGATGATGAGCTGAGTCAGGTCTGTCTTGCTTAAATTACTAAGGATTATGATGATTTGGGTAGAGTTGATAGGAGTTACAATGATTATATTGTTACTATTAAGATTATGGGTTGTTAGAACTACTGTTATGTTGGAATGGGTCAAAATTGTTATTTTTTAGATGTGGGTCATGTTTATTTATGCGTAACAATTATGGATCATAGTTATTGTTACTGCTTGATTTGTTAAAGGACGACATATGGGCTGATTTGAAACATTTGTTATGGGGCTTAGATGAATACAATAATGTTAAGAGAATGGAGGATAAAGTTTGCAAGTATTATTATTATTATTATTATTATTATTATTATTATTATTATTATTATTATTATTATTATTATTATTATTATTATTATTATTATTATTATTATTATTATTATTATTATTATTATTATTATTATTATTATTATTGATAGTGCTCTAAATGAACATATATTTAGTATCAATATCCTTCCAATATGTAAAGCTTTTAGTTACTATTGTTCTATTTTTATGTAATAATCGTTTAAATAAATAAGTGCGAAGACAAAAGAAGAAAACAACGATTTGAAGACGCAAATGACCAAAAAGCTCAAATGTACAAGTTACAATCCAAGTGGTTTCATTTATTGATGAGAAACGTCTAAAAATTACAAGAGTACAAGTCGCGGAACGCAAAGTACAAGATATCTAAGCGTACGAAAAGGCGTTCGAAAATCCGGAACCGGGACACAAACCGAGCATCAACGCGCGAGTCAACGGAGCTAAAATTACAAATCAACTATGCACATGAATATAATATAATATATATATAATTATATAAAATTATATATATATTATATATATTAAATAAATATGTCGACAAGCTAGGAGCCAAAAAGTATGTGACCAGGAAATGACGGCCATGCGATCGCATGGCCAGAAGGCACAAATCTCATGCGACCGCATGAGTTACTGTAGCAGGCCACATCCTATAAATTCGCCAGTTTTCTGCGAGTTTTAATACATCATTTTCTATTTTCTTTCTCTTATCTCTCAATTTATATTTATATTTTAATTATAATTTTAATTTAAGTTAATAATAATTGGGTTATTGTAAGAAATGTTTTAAGGGTTTTAAGTCGGAACTATGTCCGTGTAACACTACGCAATTAATCACCACTGTAAGCTATGTTCTTCCTTTTTAAATTAATGTCTCGTAACTAAGTTATTATTATGCTTATTTGAGCCAAATTAATCGTGATGTTAGACTAAGTATTAAGACAGGGTTATTAGATTTTGTACCATAATTAAGGTTTGGACAAAAGACCGACACTTGTGGACATTAGACTATGACTATTAATAAATAGGGGGTATTGTCTAATTGAGCGACAACTCATTGGAACCTGTCGAACCTATCTTCAAATTAGTTAATCTAATAATTATTAAAATGATTATGTATGTCCTATTTAGTGACGTTTATACGACATCTTTTACGATCATTTAATTAATTATTTGGGTTGGGTAATTGATTATTCATTCTGATCAAGTGGGTAAATTAATATTCATATCTCATTAAAACAGAGGTGGATTACATACATGGATAATTGGTGTAATTGTTAACAAAGTAATAAAACCTTGGATTACACGCAGTCGATAACCTGGTGTAATCATTAAACAAAGTATTAAAACCTTGTTACAATTCGAATCCCTAATTAGTTGGAATATTTGACTTCAGGAATAAGGTTAATTTGACGAGCATTTTATAATTATGACCGATGGACTATTATGGACAAAAACCAGATAGGTATCAAATAAATCCAGGACAAAGGACAATTAACCCAGATAAATAAATTAAAATCAAAACGTTAAACATCATGATTACGGAAGTTTAAATAAGCATAATACTTTTATTTCATATTTCATCGTACCTTTATTTACTGTCATTTTAATTACTGCAATTTACTTTATCGCAATTTAAATTCTGTCATTTATATTATCGTCATTTATCTTTACGCTTTATTTAAAATCGACAAACCGGTCATTAAACGGTAAAAACCCCCTTTTTATAATAATAATAATATTATTTATATATTTATATATTTATACAAATATAGTTTTAAAAATATAGCGTTAAACTCAGCCGTCTCCCTGTGGACGAACCGGACTTACTAAAAACTACACTACTGTACGATTAGGTACACTGTCTATAAGTGTTGTAGCAAGGTTTAGGTATATCCACTCTATAAATAAATAAATAACTTGTGTAAAATTGTATCGTATTTAATAGTATTTCGTAGTAAAAATTAATACTATTTCGTATACACCTCGCACAACATCAAGTTTTTGGCACCGCTGCCGGGGACTCGACGAAGCGAAACGCTATAAAAAAAAGATTTTTATCAAGTCTTAATTTACTTTTGTAAAAATACGTTTTAAATACCAAAAATATAAAAACAAGAAAGAAAAATATATATATATATATATATATATATATATATATATATATATATATATATATATATATATATATATATATATATATATATATATATTACTATATATTTTTACGTTTTTTTTAATTAAAAAGTTTGTATTTTTTTTAGTTACAAAAACTAATAGGTAGTTTTTAAAATATAAGTTTTTATTTATATAAATATTTTTTATATAAATTAAAAACAAAAAAAAATAATAATTAAAAGTATACGGGCCACTACACTGTAGCAGCCCAAGACCTGGCCTGGAATCCGAATCCATGCGATCGCATGGCCCATACACATAGAACTCATGCGATCGCATGATCCTGTCTGACACGCCTGATACCTCTGCCGACAGCATTAATTACGGAGTATTAATAATTATGATTATTTTTTACCCTAATTAGGGTTTTAATTAATTAATTAGTTTTAGTTTTATTAATTAATTTGTATTTTAAGTTTTAATTAGTTTTAAAATTAATACTTTTATAAAATAATAATATAAAACTAATATTTTTATAAAATTGTAATTTTATCACTCTTTATATCATTTTAGTTATAATTTGTATTTTCTTTTAATCGTTTATTTCGTAATTTGTATTTTTTGATCGTACATAATTAGTTTTAAATATAGTTTTTGCCGTAGTTTATTTTTATTTCTAGATTTTTAGGCTTTGCCTTAAAATCCCTTAAGTGCTTTTTCTTTAGATTAAAATTTAGGCGCTTTAGAATTTTGCGACGCCGTTTTATAGATTTTAGTGCCTTTTTAAGTTATTGCCGTTTTGAATATAGATTTCCTTTTAAGCTTTAATACCTTTAGGCGCAACTTTTTAGATTTAGTTTTTAGACTTTTAAGTTTCGACGTTTTTATTTCTTATTTTTATTTTTCGACTGTTTATTTTTCAACGTTTTCCGACGCACTCTTTTTCTTTCTTATTTCTCGACGCTCTAGTTTTAGGACATAGAATTTTCTATTTCTTCTCTAAAATTTCTTTAAATTTCGAAGAAAAATTATTTTAAGCGGTTAAATTGATAGACATCCAAAATTTTCTGGTTCGTAGTAATAGTTGGATTTGTTAGTGGCGAGTTGTGGGCTTCCGATTTAAAGGGTCCTGGCTACCTGCTGCATCTATTGGCTATTCAAAACGTGGGCAAAATCAAAAAAGTCTATTAATTTAATAACTTATATAATTTTTATTTTTTATAACTAATAGGATATTCAGTGAATGCACCGAGCAAAACGTTCACCACCTTTCATACGTTCACCTCCTGTAACTCGATCAAGACATCTAGCCAATATTGTCGCCGTTGATTTTTCTTTAGAATCGTCATCTAGTCGACCAAGTACCCCAATTCAAATTTCCGATAATCCATTTTTTGAATCCGATTTCACTATCGAGAACCCGGAGGATATTCAAGGACAATTCCAAGATCCTGAACCACTAATCATTCCTCCTGAACTACAAACCGTTAAATCAGAATCCTCTAGTGATTCGTATTCAACAAATTCAATTATGGAAGTAACTGAACCTCTAAGTATGGAAGACCGAATGAGAGCCACATGCACGGGCCAAGGACATGCCATTACACAACCAGACATTAATGCGCCAGATTATGAAATCAAAGGAAAAATTCTACACATGGTAACTAATCAATGTCAATATAGTGGTACGCCAAAAGAAGATCCAAACGAACATCTTCGAACCTTTAATAGGATCTGTACTCTATTCAAAATCAGAGAAGTTGAGGATGAACAGATCTATCTCATGTTGTTACCCTGGACTTTAAAGGGAGAAGCCAAAGATTGATTAGAATCGTTACCTGAAGGGGTGATTGATACATGGGATGTCTTAGTTGAAAAATTTCTTAAACAATTCTTTCCGGCATTTAAAGCACTGAGACTTCAAGGAGAAATTGTTACGTTCGCGTAAAAGCTAAATGAAACATTATATGAGGCATGGACAAGAATCGGAAAGTTGTTGAGAGGATGTCCTCAGCACGGTTTAGACACTTATCAAATAGTATAAATATTCTACCAAGGTGTCGATGTTGCTACACGAAAAGACATCGATATAGCAGCTGGTGGTTCCATTATGAAGAAAACCGCAACTGAAGCTTACAAAATTATTGATAACACTGCTTCCCACTCACATGAGTGGCATCAAGAAAAAGACATCGTTAGATCATCTAAGGCGGCTAGAGCCGATTCTAGCCATGACTTTGATTCCGTTTCCACAAAAATAGATGCTTTTGAGAGACGAATGGAAAAGATGACTAAAGATATTCACGCAATACGAATCAGTTGTGAGCAATGCGGTGGACCACACTTAACAAAAGATTGTCACATTGAGCGAACTATGGAACAGCGTGAGAATGTTTCCTACATGAACCAAAGGACGGGAAATAATTATCAGAATAATTATCAACCGCCAAGGCCAAATTTTAATCGAAATTAAAACATTCTTTACAATCCAAATGGACCCAACAATAACTCGTACAACCAACAAGGTCCGAATAACCAACCAACTCAAAACAACACTTTCAATTAACAAAGACCTGGCTTGTATAAACCACCACAACAAACCGAAGAGAAAAAGTCAAATCTGGAAGAAATGGTACAAAAGCTAATGGAATCTCAAACACAATTTATTACATCTCAAACCCAAATAAATGAGAGGTTTGATCAGTCATTAAGAACTCAACAAGCTTCCATTTTGAATCTAGAAAAACACGTAGGTACTCTTGCTAGCATGATGAGTGAGAGGGAACAAGAAAATCTACCGAGTAATACTGAAGTAAATCCTCGGAATGAGAATGTTAATATGGTATCAAAAAATTCTGAAAAACCAGCAACGGAAGATGGGAAGGTTTTCGATGTAAGTAACAATGAAGAAGTTACGCCACCACCATTACCCGAGTATGTAAAGCCAGTGGTGGCACCATACAGACCACCCATCCCATTTCCAAGAAAAGGAGTTGAGTATGAGCAAGTAATAGGTAATAAAGTTTGTGATACCTCTGGAAAGAAGAAGAAGAATAAGAAAGTGCAAGAAACAAAAACCGTAAAAGTAAACCCGGTGAAGACAGTTCCACCAAAACTTCCACCCAGGTTGGGTGATCCGGGTAAATTTATTGTTCCTTGTTTACTTATTGATTGTGTCATGTATGATGCACTAGCAGATTTAGGTGCGAGTGTGAGTGTTATGCCTCTTTCATTATATAAGAGATTAGGAGTAGGTGAGTTAAGTCCAATAAAAATGAGTGTTCGATTCTTTGATCAAACCATTAGGCACCCTGTTGGAATTGCTGACAACATACCCGTTCAAGTAGGTAATTTAACCTTTCTAGTCGAATTTATTGTCATTGACATAGAAGAGGACCCAAACATTCCTCTAATTTTAGGTCGACCATTCTTAGCGTCCACCAGGGCGTTATTTGATGTAAGAGGGGGTAGAATGACACTTAGTAATAATGAAAAATCGATCACCTTTTTTTAGTCGAAAGGCTAAATCTCCACCAACCAAAATCGTTGAACCAATAAAAACGATCGTTGAGAAGCATATTTTTTTTATCAACTCCAACGGTAGTGCTTATCAATAATAAAACGCCTAAGTGTGGGGAAGATGAAGTAACACCTAATGATGACTTGATAACAAAGAACCCCGTTGTTGATGACCCCATTATTAATAGTTCAATAAAGAAACTTGTTAAGCGGATTCGCGATGCTAGAACCAAGGGGAACTTTAAGTTGTGTAACCGGTTAGTATCCAATCTATCGCCTAAAGAAAAGAAGAAACTAGTTAAATTTGTGGATATTACACAGGAATCCGACCAATGGCTTAAAGCAAAAGTCACAGATATGCAAGTTGATTATGGTCCAAAAGAAATTGACAATGAAGTTAATCACAATTTCGACACCACAGCTACCTAAGTGTGGGGAGATTCAAATGTTCTAAAAAGAAAATGCTGTCTAGAGTTAGTTGTTCTGTTCTCGTGTAGTTCCGAGAATGGAATCCGATTGGTCTTTTCCACTAGCAGACACTAAAGAACTAGTTTTCTCCCCCCATTCTGAAATTTTTTTTTTGTAGGTTTTGTATGAAATTAATTTGCATTTTTAAATTTAATTTTTGTGTATTTTTTAAAAAAAAAACAAAAATTACTTTATTTCATTAAGTTTAAAAAATGATTTCTAAAATTCATCGTAAGTTGAAGACTAGGTCATGGAACCGAAATTGCTTTACCCAAAGGCGGGGCAAAAAATTTTGTTATCATTATTTTTAATTTTATTGATCTAAAGTATACCAAAAAAATTAAAAAAACCCAAAAATCTTTGCTTTTAAAACAATCGCTTTAACGACAAATTTTAAATTTTGTCGAGGGACGGACTAGGTAAACATACCGAAACTACCTAAAGTAAAAGGAAGCAAAATTTTAAAAAACTATTCATTTAAATTATTTTAATAAATAAAGATTTTATAATAAAAAATAAATAAATAATAATAATAATAAAAATATTATGTATGTTTGTAGTTTATCTTATGTACAAAACAGGGTAAAACATCGCACTTTCAAAGACTGACATTAAGTTCAGCAAAAGCTACTAATTTTAATGACAAGACATAAAATATCAAATGTGATATAAAACAATATGTTTGCAAACTCGGTATTTTAATCAATTTTCTACACTAATCACCCTCATGAATTTATAATTATAGTCTGATTTCATGCAAATTAGGGCATTGCATGATCTCAAGTGTGGGGAAGGGTTATAAATTCTCTCGGGTTTACACTTAGTTTAATTGCCAAATTTTGTGAAAATTTGAAAAATTTTCAACTAAATGAATTCAAAATCATGTTTATACATATTTATGAACGATAAAACTAGGTGTTAATGCCGAAATTATTGTTATCTCGGAGAGAACATAAATGGAGAAACAACCCAAAAAGCTTGAATTCATTTAAAATGGAATAGAAGAGAATAAAAAGGCAAAGAAAAGAATAAATAAAAGCCAAGTGTGGGAAGAATTTACCAAGTTATTTAAAACACGTATCACATATGTTTGTACAAGATTATTACAGGTACTTTTGTTTTGGACGATTTTAATCAGTTTTACCTAATTTACTGTAATATATTTGAAAGAAAGATGGATCTGCACGATGAATCAATTCCATCATTAAAAGGAAGTAAAGTCTTCCAAAAAAGACACGCGCTTCTTGATTTAGGTCAGGAAGTTGTCGTCCAGACCAGCTGTAGGTTGACGAAAAATCTAGAAAAGTCATCTCTAAAATCAGCAGGAAATCCACGGGCCTCAGCATCAAACAGGGTCGCCAAGTGGTCAGACTTATCCTATCCAAGAGAGGATCTGTCTCGTAAAATGGGGAGGGCGCCGTGCAAATTAGCTTGATAAGACTAATGAATCAGACCCCCAGAAAGGATAATCTCCTTAAAGATTAAAAATCAGCTTCTAAGCCTGATATTACTCAATCCTTGAGATTGACCTTAAAGATTGAGAATTACAAACTCATGGAATTCGATGATATCTATACTCGAGCTTGAACGAGAAAATATTTTGATCAAAATTAAAACCGATTTCTTTTCTGAAAACCTATTTTCAATGCGTTCATTACCATTGAACGTAAAATTCTAAGAATTCACCGGAATTCATTAGGTCACCTGAACCAAATCAGGTGTCAACCGTAAGAACGGTGGTTGCATAGCATGGTCGAAGACAGGACCTTGTACCAGATCAAAAAACTATTGGGTGATCTTTACTATTGCTCCTACAAAGGATAGTAATTGCATCTGACACGTTATAGACCATAATCAAAAGCATGCCACGGAACATTGCCTTAACAGTTGCTTGTTCAACGCTTTCCTTTACAACGTAGTTTACCGAAAGGTAATATACGGAGCAAGTATACTGGATGTGTGCTTTCCTAATACAAGGTTAGTAAGTGGGTGACACAAAACCGCAAGTTTTGAGCTAAAATTTTAAAATATGAAACCCACAAAAACATTTTGCAAACACCGATGAAGGGTTATTCCGGAAAACTTATCTAGGGTAAAAGCTAGATTGAATTTTCAACAGATCAAATGTTTTCATAAAGATCCAATTTCCTTAAAGGATCTAAAATTTCATAGTCATGTGGGACTGTAAACCACATCGTTACTATCATTGTTTATACCGCCGTATCAAAATCACTGATGTATAAAGTGTGAGAATAAAAAAAGTGATTCGAGTGAAGTGTGATTTTATTTCAAGTTCTGTATTGCTTGAGGACAAGCAACGCTCAAGTGTGAGGATATTTGATAGTGCTCTAAATGAACATATATTTAGTATCAATATCCTTCCAATATGTAAAGCTTTTAGTTACTATTGTTCTATTTTTATGTAATAATCGAGTAAATAAATAAGTGCGAAGACAAAAGAAGAAAACAACGATTTGAAGACGCAAATGACCAAAAAGCTCAAATGTACAAGTTACAATCCAAGTGGTTCCATTTATTGATGAGAAACGTCTAAAAATTACAAGAGTACAAGTCGCGGAACGCAAAGTACAAGATATCTAAGCGTACGAAAAGGCGTTCGAAAATCCAAAACTTGGACATAAACCGAGCATCAACGCGCGAGTCAACGGAGCTAAAATTACAAATCAACTATGCACATGAATATAATATAATATATATATAATTATATAAAATTATATATATATATATATATATATATATATATATATATATATATATATATATATATATATATATATATATATATATATATATATTATATATTAAATAAATATGTCAACAAGCTAGGAGCCAAAAAGTATGTGACCAGGAAATGACGGCCATGCGATCGCATGGCCAGAAGGCAGAAATCTCATGCGACCGCATGAGTTACTGTAGCAGGCCACATCCTATAAATTCGCCAGTTTTCTGCGAGTTTTAATACATCTTTTTCTATTTTCTTTCTCTTATCTCTCAATTTATATTTATATTTATATTTTAATTATAATTCTAATTTAAATTAATAATAATTAGGTTATTGTAAGAAATATTTTAAGGGTTTTAAGTCAGAACTCTGTCCGTGTAACGCTACGCAATTAATCACCACTGTAAGCTATGTTCTTCCTTTTTAAATTAATGTCTCGTAACTAAGTTATTATTATGCTTATTTGAGCCAAAGTAATCGTGATGTTAGACTAAGTATTAAGACAGGGTTATTAGATTTTGTACCATAATTAAGGTTTGGACAAAAGACCGACACTTGTGGACATTGGACTATGACTATTAATAAATAGGGGGTATTGTCTAATTGAGCGACAACTCATTGGAACCTGTCGAACCTATCTTCAAATTAGTTAATCTAATAATTATTAAAATGATTATGTATGTCCTATTTAGTGACGTTTATACGACATCTTTTACGATCATTTAATTAATTATTTGGGTTGGGTAATTGATTATTCATTCTGATCAAGTGGGTAAATTAATATTCATATCTCATTAAAACAGAGGTGGATTACATACAAGGATAATTGGTGTAATTGTTAACAAAGTAATAAAACCTTGGATTACACGCAGTCGATAACCTGGTGTAATCATTAAACAAAGTATTAAAACCTTGTTACAGTTCGAATCCCTAATTAGTTGGAATATTTGACTTCAGGAATAAGGTTAATTTAAAGAGCATTTTATAATTATGACCGATGGACTATTATGGACAAAAACCAGATAGGTATCAAATAAATCCAGGACAAAGGATAATTAACCCAGATAAATAAATTAAAATCAAAACGTTAAACATCATGATTAAGGAAGTTTAAATAAGCATAATACTTTTATTTCATATTTAATCGTACCTTTATTTACTGTCATTTTAATTACTGCAATTTACTTTATCGCAATTTAAATTCTGTCATTTATATTATCGTCATTTATCTTTACGCTTTATTTAAAATCGACAAACCGGTCATTAAACGGTAAAAAACCCCTTTTTATAATAATAATATTATTTATATATTTATATATTTATACAAATATAGTTTTAAAAATATAGCGTTAAACTCAGCCGTCTTCCTGTGGACGAACCGGACTTACTAAAAACTACACTACTGTACGATTAGGTACACTGCCTATAAGTGTTGTAGCAAGGTTTAGGTATATCCACTCTATAAATAAATAAATAACTTGTGTAAAATTGTATCGTATTTAATAGTATTTCGTAGTAAAAATTAATACTATTTCGTATACACCTCACACAACATCAATTATTATTATTATTATTATTATTATTATTATTATTATTATTATTATTATTATTATTATTATTATTATTATTATTATTATTATTATTATTATTATTATAAATTATAAATGTATTAGTGATATGTATATGGATATGGATATTGTTTTAGATTCAAAGTGTAAGTATTGTTTAGCTTAAGGTAGAGATGTAACAATATTAGTTTTTTGCATTGAGTTTGAGAGGTTCACTAAAAACTATCCTACGTGGTATATTTAATTGTATATATATTTATATGGGAAACAAAACCTAATGTTATTTGTGTTTATTGTTTTATTTATTTTGTTTTTGTCAACAAATATACAACATTATTCTTTGATTTGGTCTCATTACTAGCAACCATTCAAATAATATAAAATATCAGTTTATGGAGTTTCAAATTTATTCTTGATTACTTTCATAAAAAGCCCCGCGAATTTGCGGGTATTAAGCTAGTTATAATTATTTAATTTTATAACTAAAATAATAATAATTGAAAAATGTAATTTTTATGTTTAAATAATATTGAGAAAGTATGTGATTATTGGTAGTGTTTAGTCCTGAGTTTAGTCCTGATGAGGAAGTGTTGATGTGACATCTAGTGCTGGGGAGAAAGTATCTCATGGTTAGGAGCCCTCTTACTAGAATTGTAGATTGTAGAAAAGAAAGAGAAAAACAAAAGAACAGAAATGAAAAGAATAAAAGAAATGAGAGGAAAATAACATCTTATAATGAAATCATTGTTAGAAAAAAAAATTTATACATTTATATTTATATAAATCAAGTGTACATATTACGGAGTATATTCTAAGTCCACCCTTTACTAGTTTACTGGCATTTTTCCCTTTTTTATTAATTATTGTTAAATTGTTAGAGTTGTATTTATTTGCATCCTTAATATAAGTTAAATTCAAGGGACAAATCTCAGTCCTTGGATCAGATTTCCATCACATGTGATTGGATGTTACAATCACATGTGATTGAATTTGACATACAGAATCGCATGTGATTGAGTTTTACAATCATGTGATTGACATGCAGAATCACATATGATTGAGTTTTTACAATCACATGTGATTGACTTTTATCGAATTGGACTGATGATGAACAGTAGTGAGTGAGAGTCTTCATATGAACTTGAAGAGTGATTTTTCAAATCAAACATTTTCAACCTGTGATTCATTAATCAAAGTTGTTCAAAATCAATCCATAAACATCCGTGAATCATTAACTGAAGCTAAATCATCACATATTCATGAATTTAATGATGAACCAAACATTTGACTTTTTTCTCGAACCTTTGACCTTAAAATTCGAATTCGTTTTTTCGATTTAGGAATTGAGATTTTGCAGATAGTTTCACGATGAGATTGTGAATACTTCTACATTTTCACATTTCCTAAAATCATTCCTGATTGATCCGGAGACCTAATCTCCTTAACTTTTGATGAACAAAGAAAACGAATCTAATAGCTTCAAATCTGTTGCAATTTGAAGGTGATGAAGTACTGTTGCAGTTCCCCACAATTTGAAGGTGATGAGAAATCATCTGCAATTGATCTAAGGGCTGTGATTTATCCCTTAGATCTCAACTTAAATTAAGGATTCAAATGAATATTCAGGTGTGTTTGGCGCGTAGCTTATTGGAGCTTATGGAAGCTTATGAGAGCTTGAACTTATGATTTTAATAAGCTCCAAGTCATAAGCTTCGTTTGGTAGACAAAAAAAGTAGAGCTTATAAAAATCATAAGCTCTGAAAAAATAAGCTACTTGTAGTAGCTTATGAAAAAAAGTAGAGCTTATGAACTGAAAAATAAGCTCCAGCTACCAGCTTCAAAAATAAGCTCCAGCTCCAGCTCCTGCTAATAAGCTACAGCTCCAGCTACTTTCGTCCAAACACACCCTTCATCTAAATTATTAATATTCTTATTAATAAATAGGATAATTCGAAAACTCTAAGTGGTCACTAAAAAGTAAGTTGTGTAAAAAAGTGTAACACATTACATTTTATTTCGTTAGTGTTAGTTATTTGTAGGAAATGAGTAGTTATCTGATCAAGAAGATCTACGATGACTTATAATTAGGAGGCCTAAAACTACCTTTTACAGGACATCTTAAACAAAAACGACTCCTACATAGCACAACAATGACGAAAATTAGACGTGGCTTTACTTACACTGAGACGTCGGCAAGTTTAGAATGGGCAAAATTTGAACGTGGTTTGAGTCTTGCTTTCATGTCACTGGTTGCTTTTTATTATTCTATTATCATTTCACTCAACAATTGTATTTTATCACATCAACTAAAACATGCTCACAACCCTCCACCATAACACCCATTGAGGCGAGCCAGTTCCTTAAATCTAACCCATTCGACCACCTGGGCAAAGAAAGATCCGTCCATGTAGCAATGTATGACCAAACTTGGATGACAATCGAACAATTAAAAAAAATATGAGCAGCATCTTAAATTACGTAATTGCAGCTTGAACATTCCAAGTTATGATCCAACAAGTTCTTTTTTGTGGGAAGACGATCGAGATTAAAACGCCAGTAGAATATGAGCATTTTTGATGGGATAACCTTGTTCCAGAAAGAAGGCCGAGCGACATCCATCGAGCTATCGACCATTGTTAGGATTTAATAAGTTCATAAACACATAACTCATGTTAAGAATCATAATAAAGCGGAAGCATGAAACCCGATTTGAAACTTGTTAAACTTTAACCAATTAAAGTTAAATCCCAATAATAGATCAAGTTATGAAATATACTTACAAACTAAAAGTAGGTTTAGTGTCATTACCTCCTCAAGCAAGTTGAGGGTTAAATCAAATGGATGATGGAGAAGAAGATGATGAATGGAGCTTCAAAAAGATGAAACCTCAAGGAGAAATACCCCAAGCCTTTTACCACCAACACTACCTTTGATTTAGTTAGGATTTAAGACACTTGAATCACCTTGCAAACAAAATTTTGAACCCCTTTCCCACTCCAAAAGTTTCGGCCAGAATTGGATGAAATGGGAGAGCAATTTTGCTTGGTTACTTGATTGAAGAGTAAGTGTGCAAGTATTGAATAAGTGGGATTGGTTAGGATACATTTGTAGAAGCAAAAGTCCCTTCAAAAGGAGCCAATCACATTTCATGCAATGCACCAACCTCCCATGCCCATTTAATTATATAATTTGAATTTAAAATAAATGTAAACTTATATAAAAGTATTATAAACAATACTTGCACATTTTTTATTTTATGCTTACATTATATTTTATAAAACCAATTTATAAAATGTAACATAAAATAATTAATTATTTAACCTATAAATAATTAAATCCTTTATATATAAATTATTCCATAATTTATATATACATCAAGTAATATTTCTTTAGAAACCATTTTCTAATTCAAATGTCGCGTATTTATTTAATAATCCAACCGTAAAGATCAAATACGTATAAGGTGTCGGTAAGCTTGTTATTGGGTATGACCCGACTTGGATCATAACACACTAGCCACATTAATTTAATATGTCTCTCGGGCATACGAAAAACCTTCAATCTCCCACTTGCACGAGAAACATAAGAAATTAATGCAAGTGATGGATACCACCTAACGACCGTCCATCACCCCCAATATGTTATGACTTAGTGCCATTCAATAACATCATCCCTTTCGAGTTCCCATCTCGAATATGATTAGGTGAATCTTTCAATATATCCTTTTGTCCTAGATGTCATGTTAAATCCAAGAGACATAGAGTGATCACTCTCTTATAGATTTAACTTTATCAGGCCTTAGACATCTGACTCTCAACGAATAAGAGGGACAAATTCCATCTTGGCTACATACGTCCTAGACACTACACTTTGTGTCATAACCCGTCCTTAACCATAAGAACGCGTTAGATAACGTATGATTTCATTGCGAGGTATTGACCTCTATATGAGACATTTTTGAAAGAAAACTGCATATATTATACATTACAAACCATAACCATTATTTTTGTTACAAGCTTAAGACAATAAAAAGAAGATTATCGTTTAGCGATAATCTTCGCCTTACAAACTTTACAAATGATGACAACAACACGGTTTCTAGCATATTTTACAATACAACATCTCGGATATGCAGTTTTATTTTTGACACAAACATGCGTACGCAAGATCCTGGTTAGATCCAACATGATGCAGCGGAAGCTTTAGAAATCACCTGAGAATAGACATGTTTTAAAAGGTCAACATAAAGTTGGTGAGATATAGGTTTAATGCCGGCAGCAATATATATATAGACCACAAGATTTCGTATATAAACAGTTTAATAAAAGTATTCTAAGTGGTTGAGCACTTGGTAACCATACTTAACATTTTCACGTCGCATATTCCCTTTAATATGAAATCTTACTACACCGTACCAAGTGTAGTCACAAAACGAAGTACTGTGCAACCGTTGAATACTGGTCGTCCAGTCCGGTTGGGGTTGTCAGGCCCGATAGATCTATCAACAGGATTCGCGTTTACAATACCGCTGTAAATATTAGTTACCAAGCTACAGGGAAGTATGCAAGTGGTACAACTCAACGTAGAACATATTTTTCAGTTACTTGTGTCCATATCGTAAAACATAAAATACATGTATTCTCATCCCGAAATATTTAGAGTTTAAAAGTGGGACTATATACTCACTCTTGTCTTGATGATATATATATTTTGACTCGGTCTTCCGGTTGATATCACGAACCTATCCATATATAATATATCAATATGTTTTCATTTTAAAACAAACGTTATATATATATATACTTGTTATACTTTTAATATTTTGAATATTTCCTTAGTCCGTAGTTAGCAGTTCGTTGTTAGTAATTCAATTTTAATGGTTCATTTTTAGATGTTTAATATACCCGCAATGAAATAAATAAAACCCTCTAACGAAATAAATAAAACCCCATCGTATATGTATTGGTCGAGATTAATCTTGACCCATGGTACCGGTGTTGTCAAATGACGTGTTGCGTACATAAAGTACCGGTGTTGTCAAATGACATGTTGCGTACAATCATGGGATCTTATGATTAATCTTCTCGTGTTGTTTACGGGTGATCCTGAACCATATAAAATTGAATTATAAGTACATATATATAAAATATCATGTTAACTTAAAAAGATGTGATTTATTTAATTTTTTTCCAATTATTTTCGTGGCTAAACTAGTCTTGGATATCCGATTTTGTTTCGGTCATAGTTTCTTCGTTACAACTCCGTTTTCGTTGATTCAACTTGCCATCTCCTTGGATCGAGTCCCTCTTTAAGACTATGAACTGTAAATACCTTAGTTTGTATTCAAAATCACACGGCATAGGTCAAACTTTAGTGAAACTTATGAAGTTAATCATTTTCCATCATGTAAACAACCTCAAATGATTATTTTTCTAAAAATACTTATACTTTGAAAAAAAACAAGTTTTACCTTGTTAAATTAACATATAAATAAGTTATGTTATATGTCTTGAAGTATTTTAAAAGTTAAGTTAGAAGGATCTATTTAGTTTGCAAACAAGTTTGAAAACATTCAAACTATGTTCTTGTTGTTAAACTTTTGTACCACAAAATAAGATAGCTATATATATATGAATCGAATAAGGTTATGAACATAGATTCTACCTCAAGTTCCTTGGATAAGTTTGCTGTAAAAGAGGAGTAAGAAGCTAGAATCAAAAGGGTGATGGAAGTGGATGAAAGATTGGAAGTAAGTTGGTGTTCTTGGAAGGTTTTCTTGAAGTGTTGTTGTAAGAGTTTTCTTATGGTGTTTTAGTATGGTTTTTATGGCTAGATCTTCTTGGTTATTTGCTGGATTGTTATGGAGTTTAGAGAGTAAGAAAGAGTGTGTGTTTTTGATAAGAAAATGGTAGTAAAAATGGATCAAAATGAGCATGTATATATACACCAAAAAAAACGTGAATGGGGGGTATGGAGACAAAAATTCAAGCTATCATTTTATGTATCTAGTCTTATTTGCATCCAAGTTCAATTACCTAGCTCTAAGGGCAGTAACAAGAGTAGGTTTGGTGGTGATTTGATGTGTATTTACTATTAGTAAATACGTATAAAAGCTAGGTATGATACGAGTATAAATACTCTAGGTATACGTATAGAAATTTTGTGAAAAATGGAATGAGGATTCAAATATAGCTATCTTTTGTGAATACACTTATATGGTTTTATGTATTTAAGTCTTTAAAAGTGATTAAATACATTACTTATACAATATATGTATAAACATTATATGTCTTAAGTATTTATGTCAAATAACGTTACGTATAGTTATCGTTTTGAAAACTTAAGTTAGTAGTTTCAAAATACACATATAACTTGTTGTTATTAATATAAAATGAGATATTAAAACATTTATTAATCATGTTAAATATGTATATATACATTTATATACACAAACGTATAATTATCATATATTGTATAGTTCGTGATATCATCGGTCAAACTAGACGGTCAAACGTTGTGTAAAACTCTTTTCGGAAATATAAGTCTCGACAATTTGGATTGCTTATCATGTTGGCAAGGTTTAATTTATGTAAATATTAATCTTATAAGTATAGTATGATCGAAAAAGTGCGGGTCGTTACATTACCTCCCCGTTAAATAAATTTCGTCCCGAAATTTTAAAATTGTACCTATTTTGCGTTATCGAGAAACAAGTGTGGATACTTTTGTTTCATTTGATCCTCTCGTTCCCACGTAAACTCGGGACCTCTTCTAGCATTCCAACGAACCTTAACAATCGGTATATTGCTCTGTTTGCGCTGTTTAACTTCACGGTCCATGATTTCGATTGGTTCTTCGACGAATTGTAGTTTCTCGTCGACATGGATTTCTTCAAGAGGAATGGTGAGGTCTTCCTTTGCAAGACACTTCTTCAGGTTTGAGACGTGAAAGGTATTATGTACTCCAGCGAGTTGTTGCGGTAACTCGAGCCGATAAGCTACCGGTCCAATGCGTTCGATGATCTTAAACGGGCCTACGTACCTTGGGTTCAGTTTACCCCTTTTTCCAAAACGTATCACACCTTTCCAAGGTGACACCTTTAGCATAACCATGTCCCCGACCTGAAACTCTAATGGTTTCCTTCGAACATCGGCGTAGCTCTTTTGGCGACTACGAGCTGTTTTCAATCTCTCCTTGATTTGTACTATCTTCTCGGTCGTTTCGTGTATGATTTCGGGACCAGTTAAATGTCGATCTCCTACTTCATTCCAACAGATAGGAGATCTACACTTCCTTCCGTACAATGCTTCGAATGGCGCAGCTCCAATGCTCGCATGATAACTATTATTATACGAGAATTCTGCTAACGGTAGATATTTATCCCATCCGTTTCCAAAATCGATCACACATGCCCTGAGCATGTCTTCGAGAGTCTGAATCGTTCTCTCACTCTGTCCATCGGTTTGTGGATGATATGCGGTACTCATATCCAACCGAGTTCCTAGTGCCTCCTGTAGTGATTGCCAGAATTTTGAGGTAAATCTACTATCACGATCGGATATAATGGAAATAGGTATTCCATGCCTTGAAACAACTTCCTTTATATACAATCGTAATAGTTTCTCCATTCTATCCGTTTCCTTTATAGGTAAGAAATGTGCAGACTTGGTGAGACGATCAACAATCACCCAAATGGTGTCGTATCCCCAGGCAGTCTTTGGTAACTTTGTGATGAAATCCATGGTAATACCATCCCATTTCCATTCTGGGATTTCTGGTTGTTGAAGTAATCCTGACGGCTTCTGGTGTTCTGCTTTGACCTTAGAACAAGTTAAACACTCCCCAACATATGTTGCAATGTCTGTCTTCAAATTAGGCCACCAATAATGTGTCTTAAGATCTTGATACATCTTTCCAACTCCAGGATGTATCGAGTATCTTGTCTTATGTGCCTCGTTCAATATTAACTTCCTTAATCCACCCAACTTCGGTACCCAAATACGATTTGCAAAATATCGAATTCCATCTTCCCGTATAACGAGTTGCTTCTCATACTTCTTCGTTATTTCATTCTTTATGTTTTCTTTATTGAGTGCTTCTTGTTGAACTTCTTTGATTTGTGAGTTGAGATTCATGCGAATTTTTATGTTCATCGCTCGTACTCGAATTGGTTCTCGTTCCTTTCTGCTTAAAGCATCGGCCACCACGTTCGCCTTTCCGGGATGATAACGAATTTCACAATCATAGTCGTTTATTAACTCGACCCACCTACGTTGCCTCATGTTCAATTGTTTCTGATCAAAAATATGTTGAAGGCTTTTATGATCAGTAAACACAGTGAATTTAACCCCATACAAGTAGTGTCTCCATATCTTCAATGCAAACACGACTGCTCCCAATTCTAGATCATGCGTCGTATAATTTCGCTCGTGAATCTTCAATTGTCGGGATGCAAATGCAATAACTTTCTTCCGTTGCATAAGAACACAACCAAAACCTTGTCGCGAAGCGTCACAATATATTTCAAAATCATCGTTCCCTTCAGGTAACGATAAAATAGGCGCCGTAGTTAACTTCTTCTTCAGTAATTGAAATGCGTTCTCCTGCTCCGAGGTCCATTCGTATTTCTTCCCTTTTTGTGTTAATGCTGTCAACGGCTTAGCTATTCGGGAAAAATCTTGAATAAACCTTCTATAATAACCGGCTAAACCCAAAAATTGGCGTATCTGTGTTGGTGTCTTAGGAGTCTCCCATTTTTCAATAGCTTCAGTTTTTGCTGGATCAACCTGAATTCCTTTGCTATTAACAACGTGACCAAGAAATTGCACTTCTTTCAACCAGAAAGCACACTTAGAAAATTTAGCGTATAGCTGTTCTTTTCTCAACAACTCTAATATCAACCTTAAATGCTGCTCATGCTCTTGCTCATTCTTGGAATAGATAAGAATATCATCAATGAAAACGATAACAAACTTATCCAAATACGGACTACAAACTCGATTCATGAGGTCCATGAATACAGCTGGCGCATTTGTCAACCCAAACGGCATGACCAAAAATTCGTAATGACCATAACGTGTTCGAAAAGCAGTTTTCGGAATGTCCTCTTCTTTGACACGTAGTTGATGATAGCCCGATCTTAGGTCGATTTTCGAATAAACACATGATCCCTGGAGTTGATCAAATAAGTCGTCAATTCTCGGTAGTGGATACCGATTTTTGATAGTTAACTTATTTAATTCACGATAATCTATGCACATCCTAAAAGATCCATCTTTCTTTTTAACAAATAGAATCGGAGCTCCCCACGGTGAAGTACTTGGTCGTATGAATCCACGGTCTAGTAATTCTTTTAACTGACTTTGAAGTTCTTTTAATTCGGACGGTGCAAGTCTATATGGCGCACGAGCCACTGGTGCAGCTCCTGGTACTAAATCTATTTGAAATTCTACAGATCTAAATGGAGGTAATCCCGGCAATTCTTCCGGAAAAACTTCAGGAAAATCTCTTGCCACAGGCACGTCGTTGATGCACTTTTCTTTCTTTTCGACTTTATTAACATGTGCTAAAATAGCGTAACATCCCTTTTCGAAACACTTCTTGGCTTTCAAACAGCTAATGAGTTTTAGCTTTGAATTACCCTTCTCTCCATAAATCATCACCGGTATTTTATCCTTACCAGGAATACGAATTGCCTTCTTGGCACAAACAACTTCCGCTCCTATTTTGGACATCCAGTCCATGCCAACTATTACATCAAAACCTCCTAATTCCATGGGTATTAAGTCGATTTTAAACGTTTCTCCGGCTAGATTTATTTCACAATCACGACAAATTTTATCGGCTTTAATTAGTTTACCATTAGCTAACTCAATCAAGTACTTAGCATCTAGAGGTAATGATGAACAATTCAATTTAGTGTAAAAATTTATACACACGTAACTTCTATCGGCGCCAGTATCAAATAAAATAGATGCTGATAAGTTATTAATGGTAAACGTACCCGTAACAAGCTCCGGGTCTTCTCGTGCCTCTCTAGCATTAATAACAAACGCTCTTCCACGTGCAGGTCCGCCATTCTGATTCGGGCACTGGCTCTTATAGTGACCTTGTTTTCCACACCCAAAACAAGTAATGTTAGCCAAAGCAGTTCTATTTGCGTTGGTGGCAGGAGTCTTGTTACCATTTGTAACGAGAGCCTTACAATCTTCAGCAAGATGTCCCTGTCTATTGCATTTAGTGCACAACACACTACAGTAACCAAAATGATGTTTGTGACAACGGTTGCATAAAGGACTTTGTCCTTTATAACCAAAGCTTGAACCACCACCTGCACCTTGTATGGTTTCTTGTTTCTTAAAAGATTGTTGTTGGTTACCTCGATCATAATTTCCATTCCACTTTCTTTTGTTACCTGATACCTTCACATCAGTATTGGATGCTTTCTTATCCAGAATGACCTGATCCATTAACTCGTTCGCCATGGTTATAGCTTCATGAATTGTCTTAGGTTTCGATGCTGTAACGTTTGCCTTGACCTTTTTGGGCAAACCACCTTTGTACATTTCAATCTTCCGTGCTTCGGTTGGAACCAATTCAGGACATAGTAAAACCAATTCCATGAATCGCTGATTGTAGTTGGTGATTTCAGTACCAACCACCTTCAAACTTCGTAACTCATCTTCTAACTTAATAACCTCATTCCTTGGACAATACTCGGTGATTATCATCGCTTTGAATTCTTCCCATGGAGTATCATAAGCTACATCTCCTCCTACCGCCTTCACATAATTCTTCCACCATGTGAGTGCACTATCTTGTAAAGTGCACGATGCAAACTTGGTCATGTCTTTTTCATCACAACCACTGATTTTGAACACCGTCTCCATCTTTTCTATCCATCGGGTTAAACCGATCGGTCCTTCCGTTCCACTGAATGATGATGGCTTGCAAGCTTGAAACGTCTTGTAGGAGCATCCTACACGAGGATTTGGGTTAACTGCAGCAGCTCTTGCAGCTTCGACCCATAGCATTCTATCGTTCACTCGCTGGTTGATGAGTTCCTCGAGTTCTTGTTCCGTCATTCAATTCAATCGTGCCATTTCCTAATGAAAGAAAATAATTATTCACATGGAATATTATAGATGTAGTGTGTATTTATAGTACATTTATAGCTTGTTAATAATATGAACCAGGTATTATTATAAAAGCCTTTTCTTCTTATTAGCGTTTTATAATTATATCTTGGGTAGTACCTACCCGTTAATGTTCATACTTAATAGCTTAGTACAGAATCAATTACTACAATCTAAATAATACTTAACCATGGAAAATTATTGCATTTCATACTTCGCTATTTTACATATGCTTATCTTACATCAAACTTTAAGCAAACCACACTAATAATATTATACAAAACATTATATGATTCCATGGCTTAATACGGCAGTGCATCGTTCGGTCTATTTTCTAGGGCGTTTAGTTCCAATGAATGGCCTAACGCTTATCCTAGCTGTCTGCCTACGTTTTGGCTGAGGAGCCGAAGAACTAGATGCGGGGATAGCACTAATAGGAATAGCGGGAATAGGGGTGGTAGTGTTGAGTGGAATTGGTGCTACGTCATTCTCACTAAGTTCGGGATTTGAATTTTCTAATTCATTCGCTTTTCGTTTCTTTCCTTGATCGAATTTTTCTTTCGTAATTTCTAGTATTTCTTCCTCGGGTTCACTTTCTTCTTCGGGTTCACTTTCCTCTTCGGGTTCACTTTCCTCCTCGGGTTCACTTTCCGATATTTCTATAGTTGGTTCATCCGGAAATTGTGAGTCTTCCCCAAAAATACCACTTTCGTCATCGGATATGTTAATGACTGAAACACAATCTGAAGGTTCTGATTCGGAGTCGCTGAATGTGATAATAAGTTTCGAGCCCGACATCTATCACACAACAACTAACCCATTAGTACTACATAATATTTACATATAAATTTTAACCAACAGTGATAAGCAATGGTTTTTTTTTTTTTAAATCAGACCCGGTCAAAGTCCAGACTTTACTAATGTATCCTAACGACTTCTCGGTTAGACACACTAATGCAAACCTGGTTCGCTAAGACCAACGCTCTGATACCACATGTCATAACCCGTCCTTAACCATAAGAACGCGTTAGATAACGTATGATTTCATTGCGAGGTATTGACCTCTATATGAGACATTTTTGAAAGAAAACTGCATATATTATACATTACAAACCATAACCATTATTTTTGTTACAAGCTTAAGACAATAAAAAGAAGATTATCGTTTAGCGATAATCTTCGACTTACAAACTTTACAAATGATGACAACAACACGGTTTCTAGCATATTTTACAATACAACATCTCGGATATGCAGTTTTATTTTTGACACAAACATGCGTACGCAAGATCCTGGTTAGATCCAACATGATGCAGCGGAAGCTTTAGAAATCACCTGAGAATAGACATGTTTTAAAAGGTCAACATAAAGTTGGTGAGATATAGGTTTAATGCCGGCAGCAATATATATATAGACCACAAGATTTCGTATATAAACAGTTTAATAAAAGTATTCTAAGTGGTTGAGCACTTGGTAACCATACTTAACATTTTCACGTCGCATATTCCCTTTAATATGAAATCTTACTACACCGTACCAAGTGTAGTCACAAAACGAAGTACTGTGCAACCGTTGAATACTGGTCGTCCAGTCCGGTTGGGGTTGTCAGGCCCGATAGATCTATCAACAGGATTCGCGTTTACAATACCGCTGTAAATATTAGTTACCAAGCTACAGGGAAGTATGCCAGTGGTACAACTCAACGTAGAACATATTTTTCAGTTACTTGTGTCCATATCGTAAAACATAAAATACATGTATTCTCATCCCGAAATATTTAGAGTTTAAAAGTGGGACTATATACTCACTCTTGTCTTGATGATATATATATTTTGACTCGATCTTCCGGTTGATATCACGAACCTATCCATATATAATATATCAATATGTTTTCATTTTAAAACAAACGTTATATATATATATACTTGTTATACTTTTAATATTTTGAATATTTCCTTAGTCCGTAGTTAGCAGTTCGTTGTTAGTAATTCAATTTTAATGGTTCATTTTTAGATGTTTAATATACCCGCAATGAAATAAATAAAACCCTCTAACGAAATAAATAAAACCCCATCGTATATGTATTGGTCGAGATTAATCTTGACCCATGGTACCGGTGTTGTCAAATGACGTGTTGCGTACATAAAGTACCGGTGTTGTCAAATGACATGTTACGTACAATCATGGGATCTTATGATTAATCTTCTCGTGTTGTTTACGGGTGATCCTGAACCATATAAAATTGAATTATAAGTACATATATATAAAATATCATGTTAACTTAAAAAGATGTGATTTATTTAATTTTTTTCCAATTATTTTCGTGGCTAAACTAGTCTTGGATATCCGATTTTGTTTCGGTCATAGTTTCTTCGTTACAACTCCGTTTTCGTTGATTCAACTTGCCATCTCCTTGGATCGAGTCCCTCTTTAAGACTATGAACTGTAAATACCTTAGTTTGTATTCAAAATCACACGGCATAGGTCAAACTTTAGTGAAACTTATGAAGTTAATCATTTTCCATCATGTAAACAACCTCAAATGATTATTTTTCTAAAAATACTTATACTTTGAAAAAAAACAAGTTTTACCTTGTTAAATTAACATATAAATAAGTTATGTTATATGTCTTGAAGTATTTTAAAAGTTAAGTTAGAAGGATCTATTTAGTTTGCAAACAAGTTTGAAAACATTCAAACTATGTTCTTGTTGTTAAACTTTTGTACCACAAAATAAGATAGCTATATATATATGAATCGAATAAGGTTATGAACATAGATTCTACCTCAATTTCCTTGGATAAGTTTGCTGTAAAAGAGGAGTAAGAAGCTAGAATCAAAAGGGTGATGGAAGTGGATGAAAGATTGGAAGTAAGTTGGTGTTCTTGGAAGGTTTTCTTGAAGTGTTGTTGTAAGAGTTTTCTTATGGTGTTTTAGTATGGTTTTTATGGCTAGATCTTCTTGGTTATTTGCTGGATTGTTATGGAGTTTAGAGAGTAAGAAAGAGTGTGTATTTTTGATAAGAAAATGGTAGTAAAAATGGATCAAAATGAGCATGTATATATACACCAAAAAAAACGTGAATGGGGGGTATGGAGACAAAAATTCAAGCTATCATTTTATGTATCTAGTCTTATTTGCATCCAAGTTCAATTACCTAGCTCTAAGGGCAGTAACAAGAGTAGGTTTGGTGGTGATTTGATGTGTATTTACTATTAGTAAATACGTATAAAAGCTAGGTATGATACGAGTATAAATACTCTAGGTATACGTATAGAAATTTTGTGAAAAATGGAATGAGGATTCAAATATAGCTATCTTTTGTGAATACACTTATATGGTTTTATGTATTTAAGTCTTTAAAAGTGATTAAATACATTACTTATACAATATATGTATAAACATTATATGTCTTAAGTATTTATGTCAAATAACGTTACGTATAGTTATCGTTTTGAAAACTTAAGTTAGTAGTTTCAAAATACACATATAACTTGTTGTTATTAATATAAAATGAGATATTAAAACATTTATTAATCATGTTAAATATGTATATATACATTTATATACACAAACGTATAATTATCATATATTGTATAGTTCGTGATATCATCGGTCAAACTAGACGGTCAAACGTTGTGTAAAACTCTTTTCGGAAATATAAGTCTCGACAATTTGGATTGCTTATCATGTTGGCAAGGTTTAATTTATGTAAATATTAATCTTATAAGTATAGTATGATCGAAAAAGTGCGGGTCGTTACACTTTGTACCATACCTGAAGCCTCCCTTATGAGCTACCTTTTCAGAATAGCGAAGGAAAGAATCAAGGCACGATATTCGGTGGATATCTGAACCCAATATGTATCTCAGGTCAGAGGATACAATGATATTCTCCTTTACTCAAGATTACATGTGATCAACCACAAAGGCTCCATACAGTAAATCTTGAGAGCGGGTCTTCCAATATTTATGTCCCACAAATATCTATGAACCTTGGTTGCAACCTTGCCCCACATTCACCATTTGAATGTTAACCAATCCAAGTTCATAATAGTCTAGACCTCACACTTGTTCCCACAAATGTGATCAACTACGGAATTTAGAATAATTATTTATTCATGGATAAAATATGCAAAATTGGAACATGACTCAAAATTAAATTAATACCATAATTATATTAATGAGTTTGAACTAATTCGTTCCATTACAATACATAAAATAGATCATGTCCAATCACAAGAATATCGAAGCCCTAATGCACAAACATGTCCCTCATGTTTCGGCCCATGTAAAAGCTTCGGGAGTGGATCCGCAACATTATGATCTGTGTGAACTTTGTGGATACATATCTTTCCCTTTTCAACCTCATCCCTGATGTAGTTGAATCTCCGATCAATGTGACGAGTATTTTGATGAGCATGAGGTTCCTTGATCTGAGCAATCGCACCCTCGTTGTCACAAAAGATCTCAAGAGGGTCCTGAATGGAAGGGACCACTCCTAAGTCGTCGATGAATTTCTTCATCCATGCAGCTTCCTGAGCTGCCAATGATGCGGCAATGTACTCCGACTCTGTAGTGGATAACGCAACAACATCCTGTTTTGAACTCTTCCAAGAGACCGCACCTCCATTTAACATGAAGACTTAACCGGATTGTGATCGAGAATCATCTCGGTCAGTTTGGAAGCTCGCGTCCACGTAACCTTTTACAGCGAGTTCCTCCTCACCAGACCCATATATTAGAAATATATCCTTAGTCCTCCTAAGGTATTTCAATATACTTTTAACAGCAACCCAATGACTGTTTCCTGGGTTATTCTGGTATCTACTTGTCAAGCTTAGAGCGCATGACACGTCCAGTCTAGTACATATCATTGCATACATGATTGACCCAATAGCAGATGCGTATGGGACATTTTTCATCCTCTCTTGTTCATCTTTTGTGGTAGGACATTGAGATGAACTGAGAATGGTTCCTCTTTGAATAGGTACCGAACCTTTCTTAGAGTTTTCCATCTTGAACCTTTTCAAGACCTTATCAATGTATGTACTTTGACTTAAACCTATCAATTTCTTGGATCTATTCCTATAGATCCCTATCCCCAATATATATTGTGCTTCTCCAAGGTCCTTAATGGAGAAGCAACTTTTAAGCCAGGTTTTAACTCCTTGCATTGTGGAAATATCATTCCCAAATAACAATATATCATCCACGTATAGTACAAGGAACATGATGGTGCTCCCACTAGCCTTCTTGTATACACAGGCTTCATCACCATTTTTAATGAAGCCAAATTTCTTTGCCTCCTCATTAAAACGATGATTCCACATTCTAGATGCTTGTTTCAATCCGTAGTTTGATTTCTTTAACTTGCATACCTTTTCAGGACATTTCGGATCAACAAAACCTTCAGGCTGTACCATATAGACATCTTCCTCAAGATATCCATCCAGGAAAGCGGTTTTGACATCCATTTGCCATATTTCATAGTCATAGTGAGCAGCAATGGCAAATAATATCCTAATAGACTTTAGCATTGCCACAGGCGAGAAAGTTTCATCATAGTCAACCCCTTGAGTTTGAGTGAAACCTTTTGTTACAAGTCTAGCTTTGTATGTATCCAAGTTTCCATGTATGTCGGTTTTCTTCTTGAAAAGCCATTTGCAATCAACTAGCCTAGAGCTAGGAGGTTGCACAACAAGTTCCCAAACTTGGTTTTCATACATGGATTGCATCTCAGCGTTCATGGCTTCCTGCCATTTGTCTTTATCAATCCTTGATAAAGCATCTTCGCAGTTTATGGGTTCATCCAAATCAACTGTATAGCAACCATCCACGAGAAAACCATATCTCTCAGGAGGATTACTAATCCTACAAGATCTTCGAACGTCTTGTATACTTTGATCAACCACTTGAGCATTCTCAACATTTTCATGTTGAGTGCTAGTGTCAACCAATTGTGTATCATCTAGTTGATCTTGAACCTCTTCAAAGTCTATCTTCCTTTCACTATTTCCTTCCATTAGGAACTTAGTTTCAAGGAATTCCGCCTTTCGTGCAACAAATACATTTTGCTCGGTCGGATCATAGAAATAGTATCCCATATCATCCTTGGGATATCCTATGAAGATACACTTCGTGGATCGAGCATGCAACTTATTAGCATTATAGCGCTTTGGATAAGCCTCACATCCCCATACTTTCAAGTATGAAAGAGAAGGAGGTTTTCCAAACCACATCTCATGAGGAGTCCGTTCCACTTTCATGGTTGGGGCCATATTTAAAATACGAGCCGCGGAGCATAGACAATAACCCTAAAACGATAGAGATAACGAGCTTCTTACCATCATAGATCGAACCATATCCATTAGGATTCGGTTCCTCCTTTCAGAAACTCCATTAAGTTGGGGTGTTCCTGGTGGAGTAAGTTGTGAGATAATCCTACAACTCCTAAGATGATCTTGGAAAGCATCGCTTAGGTATTCACCTCCTCTATCGGTACGAAGTACCTTGATTGTCTTGTTGAGTTGATTTTGTACTTTGTTTTGATATTCTTTGAATGCTTCAAAAGTTTCATCCTTATGTCTTAACAAGTAGACATATCCGAAACGACTGAAGTCATCAAATAATGTAACAAAGTATCTTTCACCATTCCTAGTCATGGGCTTAAAGGGTCCACATACATCCGAATGTATTAATCCCAATAAGTCCTTAGCCCTTTCATAGGTCCCTTTGAAAGGTGCTTTAGTCATTTTGCCTTGTAAACAAGATTCACATACATCAAACGAGTCCAGTTCATTTGATTTCAAAAGGCCATTCCTCTGAAGTGTATGCATTCGATTCTTGTTTATGTGACCAAGGCGACAATGCCATAAGTAGGAATCACTCAAATCCCTTTTGAGTTTCTTGGTGTTTGCATGGTATATTGAGCTATTGTATGATGTGTCTTGATGAACCAATTCATAAATACCATTCAAAGGCGAAGCCTTAAAATAGAACACATTATTTAAAGAAACATGGATATCATCATTAATGAAATTAAGATTAAAACCACATTGTTTCAAACGGGATACAGAAATAATGTTTCGAGATAAATCGGGTGCATACAAAACATTTTTCAAAACAAGCTCCAAACCACTTTGAAGCTTTAGAATAAAGTCTCCTTGAGCTACTACGTGCACCTTAGCTCCATTATCCATGTAGAGACTTGATGTTCCCGCTTCTTGTTTACTTCTTTTGAACCCCTGCATAGAATTGTAAATGTGAGTTCCACATCCTGTGTCTAATACCCATGTATTAGAAGAAGTAATACTAAGCTCAATGTATACCATATATACATTACCTGAGGTTTGCCCTGCATCTCTCCTTTCTTTCAACTCCTTAAGGTAGACTGGGCAGTTTCGTTTCCAGTGACCCATTTCACCGCAACCGAAGCACGGATCTTCCTTGGGGTTAGCTTTTCCGGCAACCTTTTGCTTCTTCTTGTTGTTGGTTGGGGTAACCATCTTCCCCTTTGTAGTGACCCAAACTTTTCCATGTTTATATATATTAATTGAGATTGATATTTACATGATTAAATGTTTCCAACATGTTAAGCAATCAAACTTGTTAAGACTTGATTAATTGAAATAGGTTTCATATAGACAATTGACCACCCAAGTTGACCGGTGATTCACGAACGTTAAAACTTGTAAAAACTATACGATGACATATATATGGTTATATATATAGTTAACATGATTTTATTTTAAGTATGTATCTCATTAGGTATTTTAACAATGAGTTATATACATAAAAATGAGACTATTAATTTAAGAAACTCGAAAACGATATATATAACGATTATCGTTATAACAACGTCTTACTAGGTACATATGAATCATATTAAGATATTGATACACTTGGTTAATTATGTTAAATGATAAGTAAATATATTATTAAGTGTATTAACAATGAAATACATATGTAAAAATAAGACTACTAACTTAATGATTTCGAAACGAGACATATATGTAACGATTATCGTTGTAACGACATTTAACTATATATACATCATACTAAGATATATTATATATCATAATATCATGATAATATAACAATTTAAAATCTCATTTGTTATAATAAACAATGGGTTAACAACATTCAACAAGATCGTTAACCTAAAGGTTTCAAAACAACATTTACATGTAACGACTAACGATGACTTAACGACTCAGTTAAAATGTATATACATGTAGTGTTTTAATATATATTTATACACTTTTGAAAGACTTCAATACACTTATCAAAATACTTCTACTTAACAAAAATGCATACAATTACATCCTCGTTCAGTTTCATCAACAATTCTACTCGTATGCACCCGTATTCGTACTCGTACAACACACAGCTTTTAGATGTATGTACTATTGGTATATACACTCCAATGATCAGCTCTTAGCAACCCATGTGAGTCACCTAACACATGTGGGAACCATCATTTGGCAACTAGCATGAAATATCTCATAAAATTACAAAAATATGAGTAATCATTCATGACTTATTTACATGAAAAGAAAATTACATATCCTTTATATCTAATCCATACACCAACGACCAAAAACACCTATAAACACTTTCATTCTTCAATTTTCTTCATCTAATTGATCTCTCTCAAGTTCTATCTTCAAGTTCTAAGTGTTCTTCATAAATTCTACAAGTTCTAGTTACATAAAATCAAGAATACTTTCAAGTTTGCTAGCTCACTTCCAATCTTGTAAGGTGATCATCCAACCTCAAGAAATCTTTGTTTCTTACAGTAGGTTATCATTCTAATACAAGGTAATAATCATATTCAAACTTTGGCTCAATTTCTATAACTATAACAATCTTATTTCAAGTGATGATCTTACTTGAACTTGTTTTCGTGTCATGATTCTGCTTCAAGAACTTCGAGCCATCCAAGGATCTGTTGAAGCTAGACCCATTTTTCTCTTTTCCAGTAGGTTTATCCAAGGAACTTAAGGTAGTAATGATGTTCATAACATCATTCGATTCATACATATAAAGCTATCTTATTCGAAGGTTTAAACTTGTAATCACTAGAACATAGTTTAGTTAATTCTAAACTTGTTCGCAAACAAAAGTTAATCCTTCTAACTTGACTTTTAAAATCAAATAAACACATGTTATATATCTATATGATATGCTAACTTAATGATTTAAAACCTGGAAACACGAAAAACACCGTAAAACCGGATTTACGCCGTCGTAGTAACACCGCGGGCTGTTTTGGGTTAGTTAATTAAAAACTATGATAAACTTTGATTTAAAAGTTGTTATTCTGAGAAAATGATTTTTATTATGAACATGAAACTATATCCAAAAATTATGGTTAAACTCAAAGTGGAAGTATGTTTTCTAAAATGGTCATCTAGACGTCGTTCTTTCGACTGAAATGACTACCTTTACAAAAACGACTTGTAACTTATTTTTCTGACTATAAACCTATACTTTTTCTGTTTAGATTCATAAAATAGAGTTCAATATGAAACCATAGCAATTTGATTCACTCAAAACGGATTTAAAATGAAGAAGTTATGGGTAAAACAAGATTGGATAATTTTTCTCATTTTAGCTACGTGAAAATTGGTAACAAATCTATTCCAACCATAACTTAATCAACTTGTATTGTATATTATGTAATCTTGAGATACCATAGACACGTATACAATGTTTCGACCTATCATGTCGACACATCTATATATATTTCGGAACAACCATAGACACTCTATATGTGAATGTTGGAGTTAGCTATACAGGGTTGAGGTTGATTCCAAAATATATATAGTTTGAGTTGTGATCAATACTGAGATACGTATACACTGGGTCGTGGATTGATTCAAGATGATATTTATCGATTTATTTCTGTACATTTAACTGTGGACAACTAGTTGTAGGTTACTAACGAGGACAGCTGACTTAATAAACTTAAAACATCAAAATATATTAAAAGTATTGTAAATATATTTTGAACATACTTTGATATATATGTATATATTGTTATAGGTTCGTGAATCAACCAGTGGCCAAGTCTTACTTCCCGACGAAGTAAAAATCTGTGAAAGTGAGTTATAGTCCCACTTTTAAAATCTAATATTTTTGGGATGAGAATACATGCAGGTTTTATAAATGATTTACAAAATAGACACAAGTATGTGAAACTACATTCTATGATTGAATTATCGAAATCGAATATGCCCCTTTTTATTAAGTCTGGTAATCTAAGAATTAGGGAACAGACACCCTAATTGACGCGAATCCTAAAGATAGATCTATTGGGCCTAACAAACCCCATCCAAAGTACCGGATGCTTTAGTACTTCGAAATTTATATCATATCCGAAGGGTGTCCCGGAATGATGGGGATATTCTTATATATGCATCTTGTTAATGTCGGTTACCAGGTGTTCACCATCTGAATGATTTTTATCTCTATGTATGGGATGTGTATTGTAATATGAAATCTTGTGGTCTATTATTATGATTTGATATATATAGGTTAAACCTATAACTCACCAACATTTTTGTTGACGTTTTAAGCATGTTTATTCTCAGGTGATTATTAAGAGCTTCCGCTGTCGCATACTTAAATAAGGACGAGATTTGGAGTCCATGCTTGTATGATATTGTGTAAAAACTGCATTCAAGAAACTTCTTTTGTTGTAACATATTTGTATTGTAAACCATTATGTAATGGTCGTGTGTAAACAGGATATTTTAGATTATCATTATTTGATAATCTACGTAAAGCTTTTTAAACCTTTATTGATGAAATAAATGTTATGGTTTGTTTTAAAATGAATGCAGTCTTTGAAAAACGTCTCATATAGAGGTCAAAACCTCGCAACGAAATCAATTAATATGGAACGTTTTTAATCAATAAGAACGGGATATTTCAGTTGGTATCAGAGCGTTGGTCTTAGAGAACCAGAATTTTGCATTAGTGTGTCTTATCGAGTTTGTTAGGATGTATTAGTGAGTCTGGACTTCGACCGTGTTTACTTGAAAAATGATTGCTTAACAAATTTTGTTGGAAACTATATATTTTTAACATGTGAATATTATGTGATATATTAATCTCTTAACGCGTTTGATATTATGTGATAGATGTCTACCTCTAGAACAAGTCCCATTGACTCACCTAATTATAATGAAGAGTCAAATGTAAATTGGAATGATTCGTGGACTGATTCACAAGTTCCCGAAGAGGAACCGGAAGAAGAGTCGGAACCGGAAGAAGAATCGGAACCGGAAGAAGAATCGGAACCGGATGAAGAAATAGAACCGGTGGGGGAAATAATAAAACGGTTAAGTAAAACAAAATCCTCAACCAACCGACCAAGGTTAATTATGGTCAATGGTGTTTCCGCCAAGGAAGCAAAATATTGGGAGGATTACCAATTCTCCGATGAATCGGATTCCGACGAGAAATCCGATGATGTTATAGAAATTACCCCAACTGAATTTAAAAAGGCAAAAGAAAATAATAAGGGAAAGGGCATAAAAATAGAGAAATCTAATTCCAACCCCGATGAACTTTATATGTATCGTCAACCCTCGAAGTCCTTAAGTTGTAACAATGACCCGGGAACCTCTACACCACCAGGTTTTTCTAAACCAATGTGGAAAACAACGGCTCGTATTAGGGGAACATCATATATCCCTAGAAACTTGGCAAAACGAACCAAAACCGAAGAAGAAGAAACAAGCGAGTCGGAATAAGATAGTTGTATTCGTGTGGTGTAATATATGTAATATAGTGTGCTTATGCATTATGATATATGTAAAAATTGCTTGTATTAATAAGTATTTTTTTATGAATCTAACTCTTGTCCATTTTACAGTACAAAAACACAAAATGGATAGACAACCCAATATTTTAAGAGACCTACCTGGAGACATGATTGATGAAATCTTGTCTAGAGTCGGTCAGAATTCTTCGGCACAACTATTTAAGGCGAGATCAGTTTGTAAGACATTCGATGAACGTTCCAAGAATGCCTTGGTTTATAAAAGGCTTTCGTTCGAAAGATGGGGGATATCACATTGGGAAATCCATAAGTTACGATGTGTTTACTTTGACGCATATATTGCGGGGAACCCAAATGCTATTTTACGCAATGGGTTAAGAAATTATTTTGACTCAATATATCCGAATATTGGACTACGTGATTTAGAAAAAACGGCTAACATGCAACATAAAGAAGCATGTTATGCTTACGGATTAGTAATGTTCGCTTCTCACCAAAGTGAGAACAAGAACATCGGGCTACAACTATTAAACAAAACGTTCCCACAAGTGACAGAGTCGGTAATTGGGGTAAGAAATGAGGTTTTTAGATTGTTACAGGATTGTTGGACATTACGTAACCCTCGTCCCTTTGACGACATTACAACACGATGTCTTATCAATGACCATAACGGTTATGTTCCACAAGACCAAGGATGGGAAGTAATCCTAGTAAAACCAGAATGCATGACTTGTTTCTGGACGTATGAATTACGTGTCTTTATTGCCTTTGCTGAACGACTTGTGTACTAGCTAGAATTATCTTCACAACCATCTTGTATCAAATTTATTGTGTGCTATATTTCATGCTATATGTAAAATAAGAGGTATTGTAAGTTTGTAAAATATTGTGTAAAAGTTTGAACGCGAAATATTATTATAATCAGTTTTTCATATAGAATTGTAGTAGTTGAATTGTATATTAGCTACTAAGTATGAACTTAACGGGTAGGTACTACCCGAATTTAAACTTATAAAACGCTAATATGAAGAAAAAGCTTTTATAAATGAGTTCATATTATGCTACGAAATACTATTAACTACTCTTAATATTCTGTATGATTAACTTGTTTCATTTGACTATTTTGAAGAAAATGGCACCGACTACTCGACACACCGTGAATATGAATGAAGAGGAATTCCGTACTTTTCTAGCTTCAAACATAGCCGCAGTACAGGCTGCGCTACATACCAACAATAACCTTGGATCTAGTAGTACAGGAAATCGTGTAGGATGCACCTACAAAGAATTCACTGCCTGCAAACCTTTGGAATTTGATGGAACCGAAAGACCGATCGGATTGAAACGGTGGACCGAGAAGGTCGAATCGGTGTTTGTCATAAGTAAGTGTACTGAAGAGGACAAAGTGAAGTACACTACGTATACCTTCACAGGTTCTGCGTTAACATGGTGGAATACCTATCTAGAGCAAGTGGGACAAGACGATGCGTATGCACTACCGTGGTCAGCATTCAAGCACTTGATGAACGAGAAGTACCATCCCAGAACCGAGGTCAATAAGCTCAAGACAGAACTTAGAGGGTTATGAACCCAAGGATTTGATATTACCACGTACGAAAGACGATTCACAGAATTGTGCCTATTGTGTCCGGGAGCGTTCGAAGATGAGGAAGAGAAGATCGACGCGTTTGTAAAAGGATTACCGGAAAGAATCCAAGAAGATATAAGTTCACACGAGCCTGCCTCCATACAACAGGCATGTAGAATGGCTCACAAACTAGTGAACTAGATTGAAGAAAGAATTAAAGAACAGACTGCTGAAGAGGCCAATGTGAAGCAAGTCAAAAGAAAGTGGGAGGAAAACGGTGATAAGAATCACCAATACAACAACAACAGCAATTACAACAATAATCGCAACAATTATTCCAACAATCGCAACATCAATCGCAACTACAACAAACGGCCCAACAACAACAACAACAACAACAACAACAACAACAACAACAACAACTACTACTACTACTACAACAATCATCCCAACAACAATAATAACCGCAACAACAACAACAAGCAGAAGCAGCTATGCCAAAGGTGTGAAAAGTATCACTCGGGGTTCTGCACCAAATTTTGCAACAAGTGTAAAAGAAATGGTCATAGCGCGGCGAAGTGTGAGGTCTATGGACCAGGGGTTAATAGAACGAAAGGAACAAATGGTGTCGGAACGAGTAATGGCGGAGCAAGTAGTGTCGGAGCAAGTTATGCCAATGTAGTTTGTTATAAATGTGGAAAACCGGGCCACATTATTAGAAATTGCCCAAACCAGGAGAACACGAATGGACAAGGCCGCGGAAGAGTTTTCAATATTAATGCGGCAGAGGCACAGGAAGACCCGGAGCTTGTTACGGGTACGTTTCTTATTGACAATAAATCTGCTTACGTTTTATTTGATTCGGGTGCGGATAGAAGCTATATGAGTAGAGATTTTTGTGCTAAATTAAGTTGTCCATTGACGCCTTTGGATAGTAAATTTTTACTCGAATTAGCAAATGGTAAATTAATTTCAGCAGATAATATATGTCGGAATCGAGAAATTAAACTGGTTAGCGAAACATTTAAGATTGATTTGATACCAGTAGAGTTAGGGAGTTTTGATGTGATAATCGGTATGGACTGGTTGAAAGAAGTGAAAGCAGAGATCGTTTGTTACAAAAATGCAATTCGCATTATACGAGAAAAAGGAAAACCCTTAATGGTGTACGGAGAAAAGGGCAACACGAAGCTTCATCTTATTAGTAATTTGAAGGCACAAAAACTAATAAGAAAAGGTTGCTATGCTGTTCTAGCACACGTCGAGAAAGTACAAACTGAAGAAAAGAGCATCAATGATGTTCCCATTGCAAAAGAATTTCCCGATGTATTTCCGAAAGAATTACCGGGATTACCCCCACATCGATCCGTTGAATTTCAAATAGATCTTGTACCAGGAGCTGCACCAATAGCTCGTGCTCCTTACAGACTCACACCCAGCGAGATGAAAGAACTGCAAAGCCAATTACAAGAACTTTTAGAGCGTGGTTTCATTTGACCAAGCACATCACCGTGGAGAGCTCCTGTTTTGTTTGTCAAGAAGAAAGATGGTACATTCAGGTTGTGTATCGACTACCGAGAGTTGAACAAACTTACCATCAAGAACCGCTACCCACTACCGAGAATCGACGACTTATTTGATCAACTACAAGGCTCGTCTGTTTATTCAAAGATTGACTTACGTTCCGGGTATCATCAAATGCGGGTGAAAGAAGATGATATTCCAAAGACTGCTTTCAGAACACGTTACGGTCATTACGAGTTTATGGTCATGCCGTTTGGTTTAACTAATGCACCGGCTGTGTTCATGGACCTTATGAACCGAGTGTGTGGACCATACCTTGACAAGTTTGTCATTGTTTTCATTGATGACATACTTATTTACTCAAAGAATGACCAAGAACACGGTGAACATTTGAGAAAGGTGTTAGAAGTATTGAGGAAGGAAGAATTGTACGCTAAGTTTTCAAAGTGTGCATTTTGGTTGGAAGAAGTTCAATTCCTCGGTCACATAGTGAACAAAGAAGGTATTAAGGTGGATCCAGCAAAGATAGAAACTGTTGAAAAGTGGGAAACCCCGAAAACTCCGAAACACATACGCCAGTTTTTAGGACTAGCTGGTTACTACAGAAGGTTCATCCAAGACTTTTCCAGAATAGCAAAACCCTTGACTGCATTAATGCATAAAGGGAAGAAATTTGAATGGAATGATGAACAAGAGAAAACATTTCAGTTATTGAAGAAAAAGCTAACTACGGCACCTATATTGTCATTGCCTAAAGGGAATGATGATTTTGTGATTTATTGTGACGCATCAAAGCAAGGTCTCGGTTGTGTATTAATGCAATGAACGAAAGTGATTGCTTATGCGTCTAGACAATTGAAGATTTACGAACAAAATTATACGACGCATGATTTGGAATTAGGCGCGGTTGTTTTTGCATTAAAGACTTGGAGGCACTACTTATATGGGGTTAAAAGTATTATATATACCGACCACAAAAGTCTTCAACACATATTTAATCAGAAACAACTGAATATGAGGCAGCGTAGGTGGATTGAATTGTTGAATGATTACGACTTTGAGATTCGTTACCACTCGGGGAAGGCAAATGTGGTAGCCGATGCCTTGAGCAGAAAGGATAGAGAACCCATTCGAGTAAAATCTATGAATATAATGATTCATAATAACCTTACTACTCAAATAAAGGAGGCGCAACAAGGAGTTTTAAAAGAGGGAAATTTAAAGGATGAAATACCCAAAGGATCGGAGAAGCATCTTAATATTCGGGAAGACGGAACCCGGTATAGGGCTGAAAGGATTTGGGTACCAAAATTTGGAGATATGAGAGAAATGGTGCTTAGAGAAGCTCATAAAACCAGATACTCAATACATCCTGGAATGGGGAAGATGTACAAGGATCTCAAGAAACATTTTTGGTGGCCGGGTATGAAAGCCGATGTTGCTAAATACGTAGGAGAATGTTTGACGTGTTCTAAGGTCAAAGCTGAGCATCAGAAACCATCAGGTCTACTTCAACAACCCGAAATCCCGGAATGGAAATGGGAAAACATTACCATGGATTTCATCACTAAATTGCCAAGGACTGCAAGTGGTTTTGATACTATTTGGGTAATAGTTGATCGTCTCACCAAATCAGCACACTTCCTGCCAATAAGAGAAGATGACAAGATGTAGAAGTTAGCACGACTGTATTTGAAGGAAGTCGTCTCCAGACATGGAATACCAATCTCTATTATATCTGATAGGGATGGTAGATTTATTTCAAGATTCTGGCAGACATTACAGCAAGCATTAGGAACTCGTCTAGACATGAGTACTACCTATCATCCACAAACTGATGGGCAGAGCGAAAGGACGATACAAACGCTTGAAGATATGCTACGAGCATGTGTTATTGATTTAGGAAACAGTTGGGATCAACATCTACCGTTAGCAGAATTTTCTACAACAACAGCTACCATTCAAGCATTGAGATGGCGCCGTTTGAAGCACTTTATGGTAGAAAGTGCAGGTCTCCGATTTTTTGGAGTGAAGTGGGGGATAGACAGATTACGGGTCCGGAGATTATACAAGAAACTACCGAGAAGATCATCCAAATTCAACAACGATTGAAAACCGCCCAAAGTCGACAAAAGAGCTACGCTGACATTAAAAGAAAAGATATAGAATTTGAAATTGGAGAGATGGTCATGCTTAAAGTTGCACCTTGGAAAGGCGTTGTTCGATTTGGTAAACGAGGGAAATTAAATCCAAGGTATATTGGACCATTCAAGATTATTGATCGTGTCGGACCAGTAGCTTACCGACTTGAGTTACCTCAACAACTCGCGGCTGTACATAACACTTTCCACGTCTCGAATTTGAAGAAATGTTTTGCTAAAGAAGATCTCACTATTCCGTTAGATGAAATCCAAATCAACGAAAAACTTCAATTCATCGAAGAACCCGTCGAAATAATGGATCGTGAGGTTAAAAGACTTAAGCAAAACAAGATACCAATTGTTAAGGTTCGATGGAATGCTCGTAGAGGACCCGAGTTCACCTGGGAGCGTGAAGATCAGATGAAGAAGAAATACCCGCATCTATTTCCAGAAGATTCGTCAACACCTTCAACAGCTTAAAATTTCGGGACGAAATTTATTTAACGGGTAGGTACTGTAGTGACCCGAACTTTTCCATGTTTATATATATTGATTGAGATTGATATTTACATGATTAAATGTTTCCAACATGTTAAGTAATCAAACTTGTTAAGACTTGATTAATTGAAATATGTTTCATATAGACAATTGACCACCCAAGTTGACCGGTGATTCACGAACGTTAAAACTTGTAAAAACTATACGATGACATATATATGGTTATATATATAGTTAACATGATTTTATTATAAGTATGTATCTCATTAGGTATTTTAACAATGAGTTATATACATAAAAATGAGACTATTAATTTAAGAAACTCGAAAACGATATATATAACGATTATCGTTATAACAACGTCTTACTAGGTACATATGAATCATATTAAGATATTGATACACTTGGTTAATTATGTTAAATGATAATTAAATATATTATTAAGTGTATTAACAATGAAATACATATGTAAAAATAAGACTACTAACTTAATGATTTCGAAACGAGACATATATGTAACGATTATCGTTGTAACGACATTTAACTATATATACATCATACTAAGATATATTATATATCATGATAATATAACAATTTAACATCTCATTTGTTATAATAAACAATGGGTTAACAACATTCAACAAGATCGTTAACCTAAAGGTTTCAAAACAACATTTACATGTAACGACTAACGATAACTTAACGACTCAGTTAAAATGTATATACATGTAGTGTTTTAATATGTATTTATACACTTTTGAAAGACTTCAATACACTTATCAAAATACTTCTACTTAACAAAAATGCTTACAATTACATCCTCGTTCAGTTTCATCAACAATTCTACTCGTATGCACCCGTATTCGTACTCGTACAATACACAGCTTTTAGATGTACGTACTATTGGTATATACACTCCAATGATCAGCTCTTAGCAGCCCATTTGAGTCACCTAACACATGTGAGAACCATCATTTGGCAACTAGCATGAAATATCTCATAAAATTACAAAAATATGAGTAATCATTCATGACTTATTTACATGAAAACAAAATTACATATCCTTTATATCTAATCCATACACCAACGACCAAAAACACCTAAAAACACTTTCATTCTTCAATTTTCTTCATCTAATTGATCTCTCTCAAGTTCTATCTTCAAGTTCTAAGTGTTCTTCATAAATTCTACAAGTTCTAGTTACATAAAATCAAGAATACTTTCAAGTTTGCTAGCTCACTTCCAATCTTGTAAGGTGATCATCCAACCTTACGAAATCTTTGTTTCTTACAGTAGGTTATCATTCTAATACAAGGTAATAATCATATTCAAACTTTGGTTCAATTTCTATAACTATAACAATCTTATTTCAAGTGATGATCTTACTTGAACTTGTTTTCGTGTCATGATTCTGCTTCAAGAACTTCGAGCCATCCAAGGATCCGTTGAAGCTAGGCCCATTTTTCTCTTTTTCAGTAGGTTTATCCAAGGAACTTAAGGTAGTAATGATGTTCATAACATCATTCAATTCATACATATAAAGCTATCTTATTCGAAGGTTTAAACTTGTAATCACTAGAACATAGTTTAGTTAATTCTAAACTTGTTCGCAAACAAAAGTTAATCCTTCTAACTTTTCTTTTAAAATCAACTAAACACGTGTTCTATATCTATATGATATTCTAACTTAATGATTTAAAACCTGGAAACACGAAAAACACCGTAAAACCGGATTTACGCCGTCGTAGTAACACCGCGGGCTGTTTTGGGTTAGTTAATTAAAAACTATGATAAACTTTGATTTAAAAGTTGTTATTCTGAGAAAATGATTTTTATTATGAACATGAAACTATATCCAAAAATTATGGTTAAACTCAAAGTGGAAGTATGTTTTCTAAAATGGTCATCTAGACGTCGTTCTTTCGACTGAAATGACTACCTTTACAAAAACGACTTGTAACTTATTTTTCCAACTATAAACCTATATTTTTTCTGTTTAGATTCATAAAATAGAGTTCAATATGAAACCATAGCAATTTGATTCACTCAAAACGGATTTAAAATGAAGAAGTTATGGGTAAAACAAGATTGGATAATTTTTCTCATTTTAGCTACGTGAAAATTGGTAACAAATCTATTCCAACCATAACTTAATCAACTTGTATTGTATATTATGTAATCTTGAGATACCATAGACACGTATACAATGTTTCGACCTATCATGTCGACACATTTATATATATTTCGGAATAACCATAGACACTCTATATGTGAATATTGGAGTTAGCTATACAGGGTTGAGGTTGATTCCAAAATATATATAGTTTGAGTTGTGATCAATACTGAGATACGTATACACTGGTTCGTGGATTGATTCAAGATAATATTTATTAATTTATTTCTGTACATCTAACTGTGGACAACTAGTTGTAGGTTACTAACGAGGACAGCTGACTTAATAAACTTAAAACATCAAAATATATTAAAAGTATTGTAAATATATTTTGAACATACTTTGATATATATGTATATATTGTTATAGGTTCGTGAATCAACCAGTGGCCAAGTCTTACTTCCCGACGAAGTAAAAATCTGTGAAAGTGAGTTATAGTCCCACTTTTAAAATCTAATATTTTTGGGATGAGAATACATGCAGGTTTTATAAATGATTTACAAAATAGACACAAGTACGTGAAACTACATTCTATGGTTGAATTATCGAAATCGAATATGCCCCTTTTTATTAAGTCTGGTAATCTAAGAATTAGGGAACAGACACCCTAATTGACACGAATCCTAAAGATAGATCTATTGGGCCTAACAAACCCCATCCAAAGTACCAGATGCTTTAGTACTTCGAAATTTATATCATATCCGAAGTGTGTCCCAGAATGATGGGGATATTCTTATATATGCATCTTGTTAATGTCGGTTACCAGGTGTTCACCATCTGAATGATTTTTATCTCTATGTATGGGATGTGTATTGAAATATGAAATCTTGTGGTCTATTATTATGATTTGATATATATAGGTTAAACCTATAACTCACCAACATTTTTGTTGACGTTTTAAGCATGTTTATTCTCAGGTGATTATTAAGAGCTTCCGCTGTCGCATACTTAAATAAGGACGAGATTTGGAGTCCATGCTTGTATGATATTGTGTAAAAACTGCATTCAAGAAACTTATTTTGTTGTAACATATTTGTATTGTAAACCATTATGTAATGGTCGTGTGTAAACAGGATATTTTAGATTATCATTATTTGATAATCTACGTAAAGCTTTTTAAACCTTTATTGATGAAATAAATGTTATGGTTTGTTTTAAAATGAATGCAGTCTTTGAAAAACGTCTCATATAGAGGTCAAAACCTCGCAACGAAATCAATTAATATGGAACGTTTTTAATCAATAAGAACGGGATATTTCACCCTTTCCCTTTCCCTTGCCTTGGTGGGCAGGTCCTTTCCTCTTAGCCACCTTTGGCTTAGAAGTGTTATTGTTTTTGGACCCAACTTCATTGATCATAAGCACGGGTGAAGCCCTTTTACCCATGCTAGTTTCGGCCGTCCTTAACATGCCATGAAGTTCACCAATGGTCTTATCCATCCCATTCATATTGTAATTAATTACAAATTGGTCAAACCTCTTTAACAAGGAGTTTAGAATAAGATCCGTGGCTAGCTCATTAGATATGTTGAGATTAAGACGGTTTGCGCGATCAATAAGGCTTTTCATTTTGAGGACATAAGATGAAACGGCGCAATACTTACCCAAATTTTGTAGATATAAACCCTTTTATATGTGCAATCCGATTCTTTACAATCCAAATGGACCCAACAATAACTCGTATAACCAACAAGGTCCGAATAACCAACCAACTCAAAACAACACTTTCAATCAACAAAGACCTGGCTTGTATAAACCACCACAACAAACCGAAGAGAAAAAGTCAAATCTGGAAGAAATGGTACAAAAGCTAATGGAATCTCAAACACAATTTATTACATCTCAAACCCAAACAAATGAGAGGTTTGATCAGTCATTAAGAACTCAACAAGCTTCCATTTTGAATCTAGAAAAACACGTAGGTACTCTTGCTAGCATGATGAGTGAGAGGGAACAAGGAAATCTACCGAGTAATACTGAAGTAAATCCTCGGAATGAGAATGTTAATATGGTATCAAAAAATTCTGAAAAACCAGCAACAGAAGATGGGAAGGTTTTCGATGTAAGTAACAATGAAGAAGTTACGCCACCACCATTACCCGAGTATGTAAAGCCAGTGGTGGCACCATACAGACCACCCATCCCATTTCCAAGAAAAGGGGTTGAGTATGAGCAAGTAATAGGTAATAAAGTTTGTGATACCTCTGCAAAAAAGAAGAAGAAGAATAAGAAAGTGCAAGAAACAAAAACCGTAAAAGTAAATCCGGTGAAGACAGTTCCACCAAAACTTCCACCCAGGTTGGGTGATCCGGGTGAATTTATTGTTCCTTGTTTACTTAGTGATTGTGTCATGTATGATGCACTAGCAGATTTAGGTGCGAGTGTGAGTGTTATGCCTCTTTCATTATATAAGAGATTAGGAGTAGGTGAGTTAAGTCCAATAAAAATGAGTGTTCGATTCTTTGATCAAACCATTAGGCACCCTGTTGGAATTGCTGACAACATACCCGTTCAAGTAGGTAATTTAACCTTTCTAGTTAAAATTTATTGTCATTGACATAGAAGAGGACACAAACATTCCTCTAATTTTAGGTCGACTATTCTTAGCGTCCACCGGGGCGTTATTTGATGTAAGAGAGGGTAGAATGACACTTAGTAATAATGAAAAATCGATCACCTTTGTTAGTCGAAAGGCTAAATCTCCACCAACCAAAACCGCTGAACCAATAAAAACGGTCGATGAGAAGCATATTTTTTTTATCAACTCCAACGGTAGTGCTTATCAATAATAAAACGCCTAAGTGTGGGGAAGATGAAGTAACACCTAATGATGACTTGATAACAAAGAACCCCGTTGTTGATGACCCCATTATTAATAGTTCAATGAAGAAACTTGTTAAGCGGATTCGCGATGCTAGAACCAAGGGGAACTTTAAGTTGTGTAACCGGTTAGTATCCAATCTATCGCCTAAAGAAAAGAAGAAACTAGTTGAATTTGTGGATATTACACAGGAATCCGACCAATGGCTTAAAGCAAAAGTCACAGATATGCAAGTTGATTATGGTCCAAAAGAAATTGACAATGAAGTTAATCACAATTTCGACACCACAGCTACCTAAGTGTGGGGAGATTCAAATGTTCTAAAAAGAAAATGCTGTCTAGAGTTAGTTGTTCTGTTCTCGTGTAGTTCCGAGAATGGAATCCGATTGGTCTTTTCCACTAGCAGACACTAAAGAACTAGTTTTCTCCCCCCATTCTGAATTTTTGTTTTGTAGGTTTTGTAAGAAATTAATTTGCATTTTTAAATTTAATTTTTGTGTATTTTTTTTAAAAAAAACAAAAATTACTTTATTTCATTAAGTTTAAAAAATGATTTCTAAAATTCATCGTAAGTTAAAGACTAGGTCATGGAACCGAAATTGCTTTACCCGAGGGCGGGGCAAAAAAATTTGTTATCATTATTTTTAATTTTATTGATCTAAAGTATACCAAAAAAATTAAAAAACCCAAAAATCTTTGCTTTTAAAACAATCGCTTTAACGACAAATTTTAAATTTTGTCGAGGGACGGACTAGGTAAACATACCGAAACTACCTAAAGTAAAAGGAAACAAAATTTTAAAAAACTATTCATTTAAATTGTTTTAATAAATAAAGATTTTATAATAAAAAATAAATAAATAATAATAATAATAAAAATATTATGTATGTTTGTAGTTTATCTTATGTACAAAATAGGGTAAAACATCGCACTTTCAAAGACTGACATTAAGTTCAGCAAAAGCTACTAATTTTAACGACAAGACGTAAAATATCAAATGTGATATAAAACAATATGTTTGCAAACTCGGTATTTTAATCACTTTTCTACACTAATCACCCTCATGAATTTATAATTATAGTCTGATTTCATGCAAATTAGGGCATTGCATGATCTGAAGTGTGGAGAAGGGTTATAAATTCTCTCGGGTTTACACTTAGTTTAATTGCCAAATTTTGTGAAAATTTGAAAAATTTTCAACTAAATGAATTCAAAATCATGTTTATACATATTTATGAACGATAAAACTAGGTGTTAATGCCGAAATTATTGTTACCTCGAAGAGAACATAAATGGAGAAACAACCCAAAAAGCTTGAATTCATTTAAAATGGAATAGAAGAGAATAAAAAGGCAAAGAAAAGAATAAATAAAAGCCAAGTGTGGGAAGAATTTACCAAGTTATTTAAAACACGTATCACATATGTTTGTACAAGATTATTACGGGTACTTTTGTTTTAGACTATTTTAATCAGTTTTACCTAATTTACTGTAATATATTTGAAAGAAAGATGGATCTGCACGATGAATCAATTCCATCATTAAAAGGAAGTAAAGTCTTCCAAAAAAGACACGCGCTTCTTGATTTAGGTCAGGAAGTTGTCGTTCAGACCAGCTGTAGGTTGACGAAAAATCTAGAAAAGTCATCTCTAAAATCAGCAGGAAATCCACGGGCCTCAGCATCAAACAGGGTCTCCAAGTGGTCAGACTTATCCTATCCATGAGAGGATCTGTCTCGTAAAATGGGGAGGGCGCCGTGCAAATTAGCTTGATAAGACTAATGAATCAGACCCCCAGAAAGGATAATCTCCTTAAAGATTAAAAATTAGCTTTTAAGCCTGATATTACTCAATCCTTGAGATTGACCTTAAAGATTGAGAATTACAAACTCATGGAATTCGATGATAACTATACTCGAGCTTGAACGAGAAAATATTTTGATCAAAATTAAAACCGATTTCTTTTCTGAAAACCTATAAAACGTGCGTTCATTACCATTGAACGTAAAATTCTAAGAATTCACCGGAATTCATTAGGTCACCTGAACCAAATCAGGTGTCAACCGTAAGAACGGTGGTTGCATAGCATGGTCAAAGACAGGACCTTGTGCCAGATCGAAAAACTATTGGGTGATCTTTACTATTGCTCCTACAAAGGATAGTAATTGCATCTGACACGTTATAGACCATAATCAAAAGCATGTCACGGAACATTGCCTTAACAGTTGCTTGTTCAACGCTTTCCTTTACAACCGGACGGTAGTTTACCGAAAGGTAATATACAGAGCAAGTATACTGGACGTGTGCTTTCCTAATACAAGGTTAGCAAGTGGGTGACACAAAATCGCAAGTTTTGAGCTAAAATTTTAAAATATGAAACCCATAAAAATATTTTGCAAACACCGATGAAGGGATATTCCGGAAAACTTATCTAGGGTAAAAGCTAGATTGAATTTTCAAAAGATCAAATGTTTTCATAAAGATCCAATTTCCTTAAAGGATCTAAAATTTCATAGTCATGTGGGACTGTAAACCACATCGTTACTATCATTGTTTATACCGCCGTATCAAAATCACTAATGTATAAAGTGTGAGAATAAAAAAAGTGATTCGAGTGAAGTGTGATTTTATTTCAAGTTCTGTATTGCTTGAGGACAAGCAACGCTCAAGTGTGAGGATATTTGATAGTGCTCTAAATGAACATATATTTAGTATCAATATCCTTCCAATATGTAAAGCTTTTAGTTACTATTGTTCTATTTTTATGTAATAATCGTTTAAATAAATAAGTGCGAAGACAAAAGAAGAAAACAACGATTTGAAGACGCAAATGAACAAAAAGCTCAAATGTACAAGTTACAATCCAAGTGGTTCCATTTATTGATAAGAAACGTCTAAAAATTACAAGAGTACAAGTCGCGGAACGCAAAGTACAAGATATCTAAGCGTACGAAAAGGCGTTCGAAAATCCGGAACCGGGACATAAACCGAGCATCAACGCGCGAGTCAACGGAGCTAAAATTACAAATCAACTATGCACATGAATATAATATAATATATATATAATTATATAAAATTATATATATTATATATTAAATAAATATGTCGACAAGCTAGGAGCCAAAAAGTATGTGATCAGGAAATGATGGCCATGCGATCGCATGGCCAGAAGGCACAAATCTCATGCGACCGCATGAGTTACTGTAGCAGGCCACATCCTATAAATTCGCCAGTTTTCTGCGAGTTTTAATACATCTTTTTCTATTTTCTTTCTCTTATCTCTCAATTTATATTTATATTTATATTTTAATTATAATTTTAATTTAAATTAATAATAATTGGGTTATTGTAAGAAATGTTTTAAGGGTTTTAAGTCGGAACTCTGTCCGTGTAACGCTACGCAATTAATCACCACTGTAAGCTATGTTCTTCCTTTTTAAATTAATGTCTCGTAACTAAGTTATTATTATGCTTATTTGAGCCAAAGTAATCGTGATGTTAGACTAAGTATTAAGATAGGGTTATTAGATTTTGTACCATAATTAAGGTTTGGACAAAAGACCGACACTTGTGGACATTGGACTATGACTATTAATAAATAGGGGGTATTGTCTAATTGAGCGACAACTCATTGGAACCTGTCGAACCTATCTTCAAATTAGTTAATCTAATAATTATTAAAATGATTATGTATGTCCTATTTAGTGACGTTTATACGACATCTTTTACGATCATTTAATTAATTATTTGGATTGGGTAATTGATTATTCATTCTGATCAAGTGGGTAAATTAATATTCATATCTCATTAAAACAGAGGTGGATTACATACAAGGATAATTATTGTAATTATTAACAAAGTAATAAAACCTTGGATTACACGCAGTCGATAACCTGGTGTAATCATTAAACAAAGTATTAAAACCTTGTTACAGTTCGAATCCCTAATTAGTTGGAATATTTGACTTCAGGAATAAGGTTAATTTGACGAGCATTTTATAATTATGACCGATGGACTATTATGGACAAAAACCAGATAGGTATCAAATAAATCCAGGACAAAGGACAATTAACCCAGATAAATAAATTAAAATCAAAACGTTAAACATCATGATTACGGAAGTTTAAATAAGCATAATACTTTTATTTCATATTTCATCGTACCTTTATTTACTGTCATTTTAATTACTGCAATTTACTTTATCATAATTTAAATTCTGTCATTTATATTATCGTCATTTATCTTTACGCTTTATTTAAAATCGAAAAACCGGTCATTAAAAGGTAAAAAAACCCCTTTTTATAATAATAATATTATTTATATATTTATACAATTATAGTTTTAAAAATATAGCATTAAACTCAGCCGTCTTCCTGTGGACGAACCGGACTTCCTAAAAACTACACTACTGTACGATTAGGTACACTGCCTATAAGTGTTGTAGCAAGGTTTAGGTATATCCACTCTATAAATAAATAAATAAATAACTTGTGTAAAATTGTATCGTATTTAATAGTATTTCGTAGTAAAAATCAATACTATTTCGTATACACCTCGCACAACATCAATTATTATTATTATTATTATTATTATTATTATTATTATTATTATTATTATTATTATTATTATTATTATTATAAATGTATTAGTGATATGTATATGGATATGGATATTGTTTTAGATTCAAAGTGTAAGTATTGTTTAGCTTAAGGTAGAGATGTAACAATATTAGTTTTTTGCATTGAGTTTGAGAGGTTCACTAAAAACTATCCTACGTCGTATATTTAATTGTATATATATTTATATGGGAAACAAAAGCTAATGTTATTTGTGTTTATGGTTTTATTTGTTTTGTTTTTGTCAACAAATATACAACATTATTCTTTGATTTGGTCTCATTACTAGCAACCATTCAAATAATATAAAATATCAGTTTATGGAGTTTCAAATTTATTCTTGATTACTTTCATAAAAAAGCCCCGCGAATTTGCGGGCATTAAGCTAGTTATAATTATTTAATTTTATAACTAAAATAATAATAATTGAAAAATGTAATTTTTATGTTTAAATAATATTGAGAAAGTATGTGATTATTGGTAGTGTTTAGTCCTGAGTTTAGTCCTGATGAGAAAGTGTTGATGTGACATCTAGTGCTGGGGAGAAAGTATCTCATGGTTAGGAGCCCTCTTACTAGAATTGTAGATTGTAGAAAAGAAAGAGAAAAACAAAAGAACAGAAATGAAAAGAATAAAAGAAATGAGAGGAAAATAACATCTTATAATGAAATCATTGTTAGAAAAAAAAATTTATACATTTATATTTATATAAATCAAGTGTACATATTACGGAGTATATTCTAAGTCCACCCTTTACTAGTTTACTGGCATTTTTCCCTTTTTTATTAATTATTGTTAAATTGTTAGAGTTGTATTTATTTGCATCCTTAATATAAGTTAAATTCAAGGGACAAATCTCAGTCCTTGGATCAGATTTCCATCACATGTGATTGGATGTTACAATCACATGTGATTGAATTTGACATACAGAATCGCATGTGATTGAGTTTTACAATCATGTGATTGACATACAGAATCACATATGATTGAGTTTTTACAATCACATGTGATTGACTTTTATCGAATTGGACTGATGATGAACAGTAGTGAGCGAGAGTCTTCATATGAACTTGAAGAGTGATTTTTCAAATCAAACATTTTCAACCTGTGATTCATTAATCAAAGTTGTTCAAAATCAATCCATAAACATCCGTGAATCATTAACTGAAGCTAAATCATCACATATTCATGAATTTAATGATGAACCAAACATTTGACTTTTTTCTCGAACCTTTGACCTTAAAATTCGAATTCGTTTTTTCGATTTAGGAATTGAGATTTTGCAGATAGTTTCACGATGAGATTGTGAATACTTCTACATTTTCACATTTCCTAAAATCATTCCTGATTGATCCGGAGACTAGGTCCTTAACTTTTGATGAACGAAGAAAACGAATCTAATAGCTTCAAATCTGTTGCAATTTGAAGGTGATGAAGTACTGTTGCAGTTCCCCACAATTTGAAGGTGATGAGAAATCATCTGCAATTGATCTAAGGGCTGTGATTTATCCCTTAGATCTCAACTTAAATTAAGGATTCAAATGAATATTCAGGTGTGTTTGGCGCGTAGCTTATTGGAGCTTATGGAAGCTTATGAGAGCTTGAGCTTATGATTTTAATAAGCTCCAAGTCATAAGCTTCGTTTGGTAGACAAAAAAAGTAGAGCTTATAAAAATCATAAGCTCTGAAAAAATAAGCTACTTGTAGTAGCTTATGAAAAAAGTAGAGCTTATGAACTGAAAAATAAGCTCCAGCTACCAGCTTCAAAAATAAGCTCCAGCTCCAGCTCCTGCTAATAAGCTACAGCTCCAGCTACTTTCGTCCAAACACACCCTTCATCTAAATTATTAATATTCTTATTAATAAATAGGATAATTCGAAAACTCTAAGTGGTCACTAAAAAGTAAGTTGTGTAAAAAAGTGTAACACATTACATTTTATTCGTTAGTGTTAGTTATTTGTAGGAAATGAGTAGTTATCTGATCAAGAAGATCTACGATGACTTATAATTAGGAGGCCTAAAACTACCTTTTACAGGACATCTTAAACAAAAACGACTCCTACATAGCACAACAATGACGAAAATTAGACGTGGCTTTACTTACACTGAGACGTCGGCAAGTTTAGAATGGGCAAAATTTGAACGTGGTTTGAGTCTTGCTTTCGTGTCACTGGTTGCTTTTTATTATTCTATTATCATTTCACTCAACAATTGTATTTTATCACATCAACTAAAACATGCTCACAACCCTCCACCATAACACCCATTGAGGCGAGCCAGTTCCTTAAATCTAACTCATTCGACCACCTGGGCAAAGAAAGATCCGTCCATGTAGCAATGTATGACCAAACTTGGATGACAATCGAACAATTAAAAAATATGAGCAGCATCTTAAATTACGTAATTGCAGCTTGAACATTCCAAGTTATGATCCAACAAGTTCTTTTTTGTGGGAAGACGATCGAGATTAAAATGCCAGTAGAATATGAGCATTTTTGATGGGATAACCTTGTTCCAGAAAGAAGGCCGAGCGGCATCCATCGAGCTATCGACCATTGTTGGGATTTAACAAGTTCATAAACACATAACTCATGTTAAGAATCATAATAAAGCGGAAGCATGAAACCCGATTTGAAACTTGTTAAACTTTAACCAATTAAAGTTAAATCCCAATAATAGATCAAGTTATGAAATATACTTACAAACTAAAAGTGGGTTTAGTGTCATTACCTCCTCAAGCAAGTTGAGGGTTAAATCAAATGGATGATGGAGAAGAAGATGATGAATGGAGCTTCAAAAAGATGAAACCTCAAGGAGAAATACCCCAAGCCTTTTACCACCAACACTACCTTTGATTTAGTTAGGATTTAAGACACTTGAATCACCTTGCAAACAAAATTTTGAACCCCTTTCCCACTCCAAAAGTTTCGGCCAGAATTGGATGAAATGGGAGAGCAATTTTGCTTGGTTACTTGATTGAAGAGTAAGTGTGCAAGTATTGAATAAGTGGGATTGGTTAGGATACATTTGTAGAAGCAAAAGTCCCTTCAAAAGGAGCCAATCACATTTCATGCAATGCACCAACCTCCCATGCCCATTTAATTATAAAATTTGAATTTAAAATAAATGTAAACTTATATAAAAGTATTATAAACAATACTTGCACATTTTTTATTTTATGCTTACATTATATTTTATAAAACTAATTTATAAAATGTAACATAAAATAATTAATTATTTAACCTATAAATAATTAAATCCTTTATATATAAATTATTCCATAATTTATATATACATCAAGTAATATTTCTTTAGAAACCATTTTCTAATTCAAGTGTCGCGTATTTATTTAATGATCCAACCGTAAAGATCAAATACATATAAGGTGTCGGTAAGCTTGTTATTGGGTATGACCCGACTTGGATCATAACACACTAGCCACATTAATTTAATATGTCTCTCGGGCATACGAAAAACCTTCAATCTCCCACTTGCACGAGAAACATAAGAAATTAATGCAAGTGATGGATACCACCTAACGACCGTCCATCACCCCCAATATGTTATGACTTAGTGCCATTCAATAACATCATCCCTTTCGAGTTCCCATCTCGAATATGATTAGGTGAATCTTTCAATATATCCTTTTGTCCTAGATGTCATGTTAAATCCAAGAGACATAGAGTGATCACTCTCTTATAGATTTAACTTTATCAGGCCTTAGACATCTGACTCTCAACGAATAAGAGAGACAAATTCCATCTTGGCTACATACGTCCTAGACACTACACTTTGTACCATACCTGAAGCCCCCCTTATGAGCTACCTTTTCAGAATAGCGAAGGAAATAATCAAGTCACGATATTCGGTGGATATCTGAACCCAATATGTATCTCAGGTCAGAGGATACAATGTTATTCTCCTTTACTCAAGATTACATGTGATCAACCACAAAGGCTCCATACAGTAAATCTTGAGAGCGGGTCTTCCAATATTTGTGTCCCACAAATATCTATGAACCTTGGTTGCAACCTTGCCCCACATTCACCATTTGAATGTTAACCAATCCAAGTTCATAATAGTCTAGACCTCACACTTGTTCCCACAAATGTGATCAACTACGGAATTTAGAATAATTATTTATTCATGGATAAAATATGCAAAATTGGAACATGACTCAAAATTAAATTAATACCATAATTATATTAATGAGTTTGAACTAATTCGTTCCGTTACAATACATAAAATAGATCATGTCCAATCACTAGAATATCGAAGCCCTAATGCACAAACGTGTCCCTCATGTTTTGGCCCATGTAAAAGCTTCGTGAGTGGATCCGCAACATTATGATCTGTGTGAACTTTGTGGATACATATCTTTCCCTTTTCAACCTCATCCCTGATGTAGTTGAATCTCCGCTCAATGTGACGAGTCTTTTGATGATCACGAGTGAAATGTCCCGTTCTTATTGATTAAAAACGTTCCATATTAATTGATTTCGTTGCGAGGTTTTGACCTCTATATGAGACGTTTTTCAAAGACTGCATTCATTTTAAAACAAACCATAACTTTTATTTCATCAATAAAGGTTTAAAAAGCTTTACGTAGATTATCAAATAATGATAATCTAAAATATCCCGTTTACACACGACCATTACATAATGGTTTACAATACAAATATGTTACAACAAAATAAGTTTCTTGAATGCAGTTTTTACACAATATCATACAAGCATGGACTCCAAATCTCGTCCTTATTTAAGTATGCGACAGCGGAAGCTCTTAATAATCACCTGAGAATAAACATGCTTAAAACGTCAACAAAAATGTTGGTGAGTTATAGGTTTAACCTATATATATCAAATCATAATAATAGACCACAAGATTTCATATTTCAATACACATCCCATACATAGAGATAAAAATCATTCATATGGTGAACACCTGGTAACCGACATTAACAAGATGCATATATAAGAATATCCCCGTCATTCCGGGACACCCTTCGGATATGATATAAATTTCGAAGTACTAAAGCATCCGGTACTTTGGATGGGGTTTGTTATGCCCAATAGATCTATCTTTAGGATTCACGTCAATTAGGGTGTCTGTTCCCTAATTCTTAGATTACCAGACTTAATAAAAAGGGGCATATTCGATTTCGATAATTCAACCATAGAATGTAGTTTCACGTACTTGTGTCTATTTTGTAAATCATTTATAAAACCTGCATGTATTCTCATCCCAAAAATATTAGATTTTAAAAGTGGGACTATAACTCACTTTCACAGATTTTTACTTCGTCGGGAAGTAAGACTTGGCCACTGGTTGATTCACGAACCTATAACAATATATACATATATATCAAAGTATGTTCAAAATATATTTACAACACTTTTAATATATTTTGATGTTTTAAGTTTATTAAGTCAGCTGTCCTCGTTAGTAACCTACAACTAGTTGTCCACAGTTAGATGTACAGAAATAAATCGATAATTATTATCTTGAATCAATCCACGACCCAGTGTATACGTATCTCAGTATTGATCACAACTCAAACTATATATATTTTGGAATCAACCTCAACCCTGTATAGCTAACTCCAACATTCACATATAGATTGTCTATGGTTGTTCCGAAATACATATAGATGTGTCGACATGATAGGTCGAAACATTGTATACGTGTCTATGGTATCTCAAGATTACATAATATACAATACAAGTTGATTAAGTTATGGTTGGAATAGATTTGTTACCAATTTTCACGTAGCTAAAATGAGAAAAATTATCCAATCTTGTTTTACCCATAACTTCTTCATTTTAAATCCGTTTTGAGTGAATCAAATTGCTATGGTTTCATATTGAACTATATTTTATGAATGTAAACAGAAAAGTATAGGTTTATAGTCGGAAAAATAAGTTACAAGTCGTTTTTGTAAAGGTAGTCATTTCAGTCGAAAGAACGACGTCTAGATGACCATTTTAGAAAACATATTTCCACTTTGAGTTTAACCATAATTTTTGGATATAGTTTAATGTTCATAATAAAAATCATTTTCTCAGAATAACAACTTTTAAATCAAAGTTTATCATAGTTTTTAATTAACTAACCCAAAACAGCCCGCAGTGTTACTACGACGGCGTAAATCCGGTTTTACGGTGTTTTTCGTGTTTCCAGGTTTTAAATCATTAAGTTAGCATATCATATAGATATAGAACATGTGTTTAGTTGATTTTAAAATTCAAGTTAGAAGGATTAACTTTTGTTTGCGAACAAGTTTAGAATTAACTAAACTATGTTCTAGTGATTACAAGTTTAAACCTTCGAATAAGATAGCTTTATATGTATGAATCGAATGATGTTATGAACATCATTACTACCTTAAGTTCCTTGGATAAACCTACTGGAAAATAGAGAAATGGATCTAGCTTCAATGGATCCTTGGATGGCTCGAAGTTCTTGAAGCAAAATCATGACACGAAAACAAGTTCAAGTAAGATCATCACTTGAAATAAGATTGTTATAGTTATAGAAATTGAACCAAAGTTTGAATATGATTATTACCTTGTATTAGAATGATAACCTACTGTAAGAAACAAAGATTTCTTGAGGTTGGATGATCAACTTACAAGATTGGAAGTGAGCTAGCAAACTTGAAAGTATTCTTGATTTTATGAAACTAGAACTTTTGGAATTTATGAAGAACACTTAGAACTTGAAGATAGAACTTGAGAGAGATCAATTAGATGAAGAAAATTGAAGAATGAAAGTGTTTGTAGGTGTTTTTGGTCGTTGGTGTATGGATTAGATATAAAGGATATGTAATTTTGTTTTCATGTAAATAAGTCATGAATGATTACTCATATTTTTGTAATTTTATGAGATATTTCATGCTAGTTGCCAAATGATGGTTCCCACATGTGTTAGGTGACTCACATGGGCTGCTAAGAGCTGATCATTGGAGTGTATATACCAATAGTACATACATCTAAGAGCTGTGTATTGTACGAGTACGAATACGGTTGCATACGAGTAGAATTGTTGATGAAACTGAACGAGGATGTAATTGTAAGCATTTTTGTTAAGTAGAAGTATTTTGATAAGTGTATTGAAGTCTTTCAAAAGTGTATAAATACATATTAAAACACTACATGTATATACATTTTAACTGAGTCGTTAAGTCATCGTTAGTCGTTACATGTAAGTGTTGTTTTGAAACCTTTAGGTTAACGATCTTGTTAAATGTTGTTAACCCAATGTTTATAATATCAAATGAGATTTTAAATTATTATATTATCATGATATTATCATGTACGAATATCTCTTAATATGATATATATACATTAAATGTCTTTACAACGATAATCGTTACATATATGTCTCGTTTAAAAATCATTAAGTTAGTAGTCTTGTTTTTACATATGTAGTTCATTGTTAATATACTTAATGATATGTTTACTTATCATAGTATCATGTTAACTATATATATCCATATATATGTCATCATATAGTTTTTACAAGTTTTAACGTTCATGAATCACCGGTCAACTTGGGTGGTCAATTGTCTATATGAAACATATTTCAATTAATCAAGTCTTAACAAGTTTGATTGCTTAACATGTTGGAAACATTTAATCATGTAAATATCAATCTCAATTAATATATATAAACATGGAAAAGTTCGGGTCACTACAGTACCTACCCGTTAAATAAATTTCGTCCCGAAATTTTAAGCTGTTGAAGGTGTTGACGAATCTTCTGGAAATAGATGCGGGTATTTCTTCTTCATCTGATCTTCACGCTCCCAGGTGAACTCGGGTCCTCTACGAGCATTCCATCGAACCTTAACAATTGGTATCTTGTTTTGCTTAAGTCTTTTAACCTCACGATCCATTATTTCGACGGGTTCTTCGATGAATTGGAGTTTTTCGTTGATTTGGATTTCATCTAATGGAATAGTGAGATCTTCTTTAGCAAAACATTTCTTCAAATTTGAGACGTGGAAAGTGTTATGTACAGCCGCGAGTTGTTGAGGTAACTCAAGTCGGTAAGCTACTGGTCCGACACGATCAATAATCTTGAATGGTCCAATATACCTTGGATTTAATTTCCCTCGTTTACCAAATCGAACAACGCCTTTCCAAGGTGCAACTTTAAGCATGACCATTTCTCCAATTTCAAATTCTATATCTTTTCTTTTAATGTCAGCGTAGCTCTTTTGTCGACTTTGGGCGGTTTTCAATCGTTGTTGAATTTGGATGATCTTCTCGGTAGTTTCTTGTATAATCTCCGGACCCGTAATCTGTCTATCCCCCACTTCACTCCAACAAATCGGAGACCTGCACTTTCTACCATAAAGTGCTTCAAACGGTGCCATCTCAATGCTTGAATGGTAGCTGTTGTTGTAGGAAAATTCTGCTAACGGTAGATGTCGATCCCAACTGTTTCCGAAATCAATAACACATGCTCGTAGCATGTCTTCAAGCATTTGTATCGTCCTTTCACTCTGCCCATCAATTTGTGGATGATAGGCAGTACTCATGTCTAGACGAGTTCCTAATGCTTGCTGTAATGTCTGCCAGAATCTTGAAATAAATCTGCCATCCCTATCAGAGATAATAGAGATTGGTATTCCATGTCTGGAGACGACTTCCTTCAAATACAGTCGTGCTAACTTCTCCATCTTGTCATCTTCTCTTATTGGCAGGAAGTGTGCTGATTTGGTGAGACGATCAACTATTACCCAAATAGTATCAAAACCACTTGTAGTCCTTGGCAATTTAGTGATGAAATCCATGGTAATGTTTTCCCATTTCCATTCTGGGATTTCGGGTTATTGAAGTAGACCTGATGGTTTCTGATGCTCAGCTTTGACCTTAGAACACGTCAAACATTCTCCTACGTATTTAGCAACATCGGCTTTCATACCCGGCCACCAAAAATGTTTCTTGAGATCCTTGTACATCTTCCCCGTTCCAGGATGTATTGAGTATCTGGTTTTATGAGCTTCTCTAAGTACCATTTCTCTCATATCTCCAAATTTTGGTACCCAAATCCTTTCAGTCCTATACCGGGTTCCGTCTTCCCGAATATTAAGATGTTTCTCCGATCCTTTGGGTATTTCATCCTTTAAATTTCCCTCTTTTAAAACTCCTTGTTGCGCCTCCTTTATTTGAGTAGTAAGGTTATTATGAATCATTATATTCATAGATTTTACTCGAATGGGTTCTCTGTCCTTCCTGCTCAAGGCATCGGCTACCACATTTGCCTTCCCCGGGTGGTAACGAATCTCAAAGTCGTAATCATTCAACAATTCAATCCACCTACGTTGCCTCATATTCAGTTGTTTCTGATTAAATATGTGTTGAAGACTTTTGTGGTCGGTATATATAATACTTTTGACCCCATATAAGTAGTGCCTCCAAGTCTTTAATGCAAAAACAACCGCTCCTAATTCCAAATCATGCGTCGTATAATTTTGTTCGTGAATCTTCAATTGTCTAGATGCATAAGCAATCACCTTCGTTCGTTGCATTAATACACAACCGAGACCTTACTTTGATGCGTCACAATAAATCACAAAATCATCATTCCCTTCAGGCAATGACAATATAGGTGCCGTAGTTAGCTTTTTCTTCAATAACTGAAACGCTTTCTCTTGTTCATCATTCCATTCAAATTTCTTCCCTTTATGCGTTAATGCAGTCAAGGGTTTTGCTATTCTGGAAAAGTCTTGGATGAACCTTCTGTAGTAACCAGCTAGTCCTAAAAACTGGCGTATGTGTTTCGGAGTTTTCGGGGTTTCCCACTTTTCAACAGTTTCTATCTTTGCCGGATCCACCTTAATACCTTCTTTGTTCACTATGTGACCGAGGAATTGAACTTCTTCCGACCAAAATGCACACTTTGAAAACTTAGCGTACAATTCTTCCTTCCTCAATACTTCTAACACCTTTCTCAAATGTTCACCGTGTTCTTGGTCATTCTTTGAATAAATAAGTATGTCATCAATGAAAACAATGACAAACTTGTCAAGGTATGGTCCACACACTCGGTTCATAAGGTCCATGAACACAGCTGGTGCATTAGTTAAACCAAACGGCATGACCATAAACTCGTAATGACCGTAACGTGTTCTGAAAGCAGACTTTGGAATATCATCTTCTTTCACCCGCATTTGATGATACCCGGAACGTAAGTCAATCTTTGAATAAACAGACGAGCCTTGTAGTTGATCAAATAAGTCGTCGATTCTCGGTAGTGGGTAGCGGTTCTTGATGGTAAGTTTGTTCAACTCTCGGTAGTCGATACACAACCTGAATGTACCATCTTTCTTCTTGACAAACAAAACAGGAGCTCCCCACGGTGATGTGCTTGGTCGAATGAAACCACGCTCTAAAAGTTCTTGTAATTGGCTTTGCAGTTCTTTCATCTCGTTGGGTGCGAGTCTGTAAGGAGCACGAGCTATTGGTGCAGCTCCTGGTACAAGATCTATTTGAAATTCAACGGATCGATGTGGGGGTAATCCCGGTAATTCTTTCGGAAATACATCGGGAAATTCTTTTGCGACGGGAACATCATTGATGCTCTTTTCTTCAGTTTGTACTTTCTCGACGTGTGCTAGAACAGCATAGCAACCTTTTCTTATTAGTTTTTGTGCCTTCAAATTACTAATAAGATGTAGCTTCGTGTTGCCCTTTTCTCCGTACACCATTAAGGGTTTTCCTTTTTCTCGTATAATGCGAATTGCATTTTTGTAACAAACGATCTCTGCTTTCACTTCTTTCAACCAGTCCATACCGATTATCACATCAAAACTCCCTAACTCTACTGGTATCAAATCAATCTTAAATGTTTCGCTAACCAGTTTAATTTCTCGATTCCGACATATATTATCTGCTGAAATTAATTTACCATTTGCTAATTCGAGTAAAAATTTACTATCCAAAGGCGTCAATGGACAACTTAATTTAGCACAAAAATCTCTACTCATATAGCTTCTATCCGCACCCGAATCAAATAAAACGTAAGCAGATTTATTGTCAATAAGAAACGTACCCGTAACAAGCTCCGGGTTTTCCCGTGCCTCTGCCGCATTAATATTGAAAACTCTTCCGCGGCCTTGTCCATTCGTGTTCTCCTGGTTCGGGCAATTTCTAATAATGTGGCCCGGTTTTCCACATTTATAACAAACTACATTGGCGTAACTTTCTCCGACACTACTTGCTCCGCCATTACTCGTTCCGACACCATTTGTTCCTTTCGTTCTATTAACCCCTGGTCCGTAGACCTCACACTTCGCCGCGCTATGACCATTTCTTTTACACTTGTTGCAAAATTTGGTGCAGAACCCCGAGTGATACTTTTCACACCTTTGGCATAGCTGCTTCTGATTGTTGTTGTTGTTGCGGTTATTATTGTTGTTGGGATGATTGTTGTAGTTGCTGTTGTTGTTGTTGTTGTTGTTGTTGTTGTTATTGTTGTTGTTGTTGTTGGGCCGTTTGTTGTAGTTGCGATTGATGTTGCGATTGTTGGGATAATTGTTGCGATTATTGTTGTAATTGCTGTTGTTGTTGTATTGGTGATTCTTATCACCGTTTTCCTCCCACTTTCTTTTGACTTGCTTCACATTGGCCTCTTCAGCAGTCTGTTCTTTAATTCTTTCTTCAATCTGGTTCACTAGTTTGTGAGCCATTCTACATGCCTGTTGTATGGAGGCGGGCTCGTGTGAACTTATATCTTCTTGGATTCTTTCCGGTAATCCTTTCACAAACGCGTCGATCTTCTCTTCCTCATCTTCGAATGCTCCCGGACACAATAGGCACAATTCTGTGAATCGTCTTTCGTACGTTGTAATATCAAATCCTTGGGTTCGTAACCCTCTAAGTTCTGTCTTGAGCTTATTGACCTCGGTTCTGGGACGGTACTTCTCGTTCATCAAGTGCTTAAATGCTGACCACGGTAGTGCGTACGCATCGTCTTGTCCCACTTGCTCTAGGTAGGTATTCCACCATGTTAACGCAGAACCTGTGAAGGTATGCGTAGCGTACTTCACTTTGTCCTCTTCAGTACACTTACTTATGGCAAACACCGATTCGACCTTCTCGGTCCACCGTTTCAATCCGATCGGTCCTTCGGTTCCATTAAATTCCAAAGGTTTGCAGGCAGTGAATTCTTTGTAGGTGCATCCTACACGATTTCCTGTACTGCCAGATCCAAGGTTATTGTTGGTATGTAGCGCAGCCTGTACTGCGGCTATGTTTGAAGCTAGAAAAGTACGTAATTCCTCTTCATTCATATTCACGGTGTGTCGAGTAGTCGGTGCCATTTCCTTCAAAATAGTCAAATGGAACAAGTTAATCATACAGAATATTAAGAGTAGTTAATAGTATTTCGTAGCATAATATGAACTCATTTATAAAAGCTTTTTCTTCATATTAGCGTTTTATAAGTTTAAATTCGGGTAGTACCTACCCGTTAAGTTCATACTTAGTAGCTAATATACAATTCAACTACTACAATTCTATATGAAAAACTGATTATAATAATATTTCGCGTTCAAACTTTTACACAATATTTTACAAACTTACAATACAGCTTATTTTACATATAGCATGAAATATAGCACACAATAAATTTGATACAAGATGGTTGTGAAGATAATTCTAGCTAGTACACAAGTCGTTCAGCAAAGCCAATAAAGACACGTAATTCATACGTCCAGAAACAAGTCATGCAATCTGGTTTTACTAGGACTACTTCCCATCCTTGGTCATGTGGAACATAACCGTTATGGCCGTTGATAAGACAGCGTGTTGTAACGTCGTCAAAGGGACGAGGGTTACGTAATGTCCAACAGTCCCGTAACAATCTAAAAACCTCATTTCTTACCCCAATTACCGACTCCGTCACTTGTGGGAACGTTTTGTTTAATAGTTGTAGCCCGATGTTCTTGTTCTCACTTTTGTGAGAAGCGAACATTACTAATCCGTAAGCATAACATGCTTCTTTATGTTGCATGTTAGCCGCTTTTTCTAAATCACGAAGTCCAATATTCGGATATATTGAGTCAAAATAATTTCTTAACCCATTGCGTAAAATAGCATTTGGGTTCCCCGCAATATATGCGTCAAAGTAAACACATCGTAACTTATGGATTTCCCAATGTGATATCCCCCATCTTTCGAACGAAAGCCTTTTATAAACCAAGGCATTCTTGGAACGTTCTTCGAATGTCTTACAAACTGATCTCGCCTTAAATAGTTGTGCCGAAGAATGTTGACCGACTCTAGACAAGATTTCATCAATCATGTCTCCGGGTAGGTCTCTTAAAATATTGGGTTGTCTATCCATTTTGTGTTTTTATACTGTAAAATAGACAAGAGTTAGATTCATAAAAAAAAAATACTTATTAATACAAGCAATTTTTACATATATCATAAAGCATAAGCACACTATATTACATATATTACACCACACGAATACAACTATCTTATTCCGAATCGCTTGTTTCTTCTTCTTCGGTTTTGGTTCGTTTGGCCAAGTTTCTAGGGATATATGATGTTCCTCTAATACGAGCCGTAATTTTCCACATTGGTTTAGAAAAACCTGGTGGTTTAGAGGTTCCTGGGTCATTGTTACAACTTAAGGACTTCGGGGGTTGACGATACATATAAAGTTCATCGGGGTTGGAATTAGATTTCTCTATTTTTATGCCCTTTCTCTTATTATTTTCTTTTGCCTTTTTAAATTCAATTGGGGTAATTTCTATAACATCATCGGAATTCTCGTCGGAATCCGATTCATCTGAGAATTGGTAATCCTCCCAATATTTTGCTTCCTTGGCGGAAACACCATTGACCGTAATTAACCTTGGTCGGTTGGTTGAGGATTTTCTTTTACTTAACCGTTTTATTATTTTCCCCACTCGTTCTATTTCTTCATCCGGTTCCGATTCTTCTTCCGGTTCCGATTCTTCTTCCAGTTCCGACTCTTCTTCCGGTTCCTCTTCGGGAACTTGTGAATCAGTCCACGAATCATTCCAATTTACATTTGACTCTTCATTATTATTAGGTGAGTCAATGGGACTTGTTCTAGAGGTAGACATCTATCACATAATATCAAACGCGTTAAGAGATTAATATATCACATAATATTCACATGTGAAAAATATATAGTTTCCAACAAAATTTGTTAAGCAATCATTTTTCAAGTAAACAAAGTCGAAGTCCAGACTCACTAATGCATCCTAACAAACTCGATAAGACACACTAATGCAAAATTCTGGTTCTCTAAGACCAACGCTCTGATACCAACTGAAATGTCCCGTTCTTATTGATTAAAAACGTTCCATATTAATTGATTTCGTTGCGAGGTTTTGACCTCTATATGAGACGTTTTTCAAAGACTGCATTCATTTTAAAACAAACCATAACCTTTATTTCATCAATAAAGGTTTAAAAAGCTTTACGTAGATTATCAAATAATGATAATCTAAAATATCCCGTTTACACACGACCATTACATAATGGTTTACAATACAAATATGTTACAACAAAATAAGTTTCTTGAATGCAGTTTTTACACAATATCATACAAGCATGGACTCCAAATCTCGTCCTTATTTAAGTATGCGACAGCGGAAGCTCTTAATAATCACCTGAGAATAAACATGCTTAAAACGTCAACAAAAATGTTGGTGAGTTATAGGTTTAACCTATATATATCAAATCATAATAATAGACCACAAGATTTCATATTTCAATACACATCCCATACATAGAGATAAAAATCATTCATATGGTGAACACCTGGTAACCGACATTAACAAGATGCATATATAAGAATATCCCCGTCATTCCGGGACACCCTTCGGATATGATATAAATTTCGAAGTACTAAAGCATCCGGTACTTTGGATGGGGTTTGTTAGGCCCAATAGATCTATCTTTAGGATTCGCGTCAATTAGGGTGTCTGTTCCCTAATTCTTAGATTACCAGACTTAATAAAAAGGGGCATATTCGATTTCGATAATTCAACCATAGAATGTAGTTTCACGTACTTGTGTCTATTTTGTAAATCATTTATAAAACCTGCATGTATTCTCATCCCAAAAATATTAGATTTTAAAAGTGGGATTATAACTCACTTTCACAGATTTTTACTTCGTCGGGAAGTAAGACTTGGCCACTGGTTGATTCACGAACCTATAACAATATATACATATATATCAAAGTATGTTCAAAATATATTTACAACACTTTTAATATATTTTGATGTTTTAAGTTTATTAAGTCAGCTGTCCTCGTTAGTAACCTACAACTAGTTGTCCACAGTTAGATGTACAGAAATAAATCGATAATTATTATCTTGAATCAATCCACGACCCAGTGTATACGTATCTCAGTATTGATCACAACTCAAACTATATATATTTTGGAATCAACCTCAACCCTGTATAGCTAACTCCAACATTCACATATAGATTGTCTATGGTTGTTCCGAAATACATATAGATGTGTCGACATGATAGGTCGAAACATTGTATACGTGTCTATGGTATCTCAAGATTACATAATATACAATACAAGTTGATTAAGTTATGGTTGGAATAGATTTGTTACCAATTTTCACGTAGCTAAAATGAGAAAAATTATCCAATCTTGTTTTACCCATAACTTCTTCATTTTAAATCCGTTTTGAGTGAATCAAATTTCTATGGTTTCATATTGAACTATATTATATGAATCTAAACAGAAAAGTATAGGTTTATAGTCAGAAAAATAAGTTACAAGTCATTTTTGTAAAGGTAGTCATTTCAGTCGAAAGAACGACGTCTAGATGACCATTTTAGAAAACATACTTCCACTTTGAGTTTAACCATAATTTTTGGATATAGTTTAATGTTCATAATAAAAATCATTTTCTCAGAATAACAACTTTTAAATCAAAGTTTATCATAGTTTTTAATTAACTAACCCAAAACAGCCCGCAGTGTTACTACGACGGCGTAAATCCGGTTTTACGGTGTTTTTCGTGTTTCCAGGTTTTAAATCATTAAGTTAGCATATCATATAGATATAGAACATGTGTTTAGTTGATTTTAAAAGTCAAGTTAGAAGGATTAACTTTTGTTTGCGAACAAGTTTAGAATTAACTAAACTATGTTCTAGTGATTACAAGTTTAAACCTTCGAATAAGATAGCTTTATATGTATGAATCGAATGATGTTATGAACATCATTACTACCTTAAGTTCCTTGGATAAACCTACTGGAAAAGAGAGAAATGGATCTAGCTTCAATGGATCCTTGGATGGCTCGAAGTTCTTGAAGCAAAATCATGACACGAAAACAAGTTCAAGTAAGATCATCACTTGAAATAAGATTGTTATAGTTATAGAAATTGAACCAAAGTTTGAATATGATTATTACCTTGTATTAGAATGATAACCTACTGTAAGAAACAAAGATTTCTTGAGGTTGGATGATCAACTTACAAGATTGGAAGTGAGCTAGCAAACTTGAAAGTATTCTTGATTTTATGAAACTAGAACTTTTGGAATTTATGAAGAACACTTAGAACTTGAAGATAGAACTTGAGAGAGATCAATTAGATGAAGAAAATTGAAGAATGAAAGTGTTTGTAGGTGTTTTTGGTCGTTGGTGTATGGATTAGATATAAAGGATATGTAATTTTGTTTTCATGTAAATAAGTCATGAATGATTACTCATATTTTTGTAATTTTATGAGATATTTCATGCTAGTTGCCAAATGATGGTTCCCACATGTGTTAGGTGACTCACATGGGCTGCTAAGAGCTGATCATTGTAGTGTATATACCAATAGTACATACATCTAAGAGCTGTGTATTGTACGAGTACGAATACGGTTGCATACGAGTAGAATTGTTGATGAAACTGAACGAGGATGTAATTGTAAGCATTTTTGTTAAGTAGAAGTATTTTGATAAGTGTATTGAAGTCTTTCAAAAGTGTATAAATACATATTAAAACACTACATGTATATACATTTTAACTGAGTCGTTAAGTCATCGTTAGTCGTTACATGTAAGTGTTGTTTTGAAACCTTTAGGTTAACGATCTTGTTAAATGTTGTTAACCCAATGTTTATAATATCAAATGAGATTTTAAATTATTATATTATCATGATATTATCATGTACGAATATCTCTTAATATGATATATATACATTAAATGTCTTTACAACGATAATCGTTACATATATGTCTCGTTTAAAAATCATTAAGTTAGTAGTCTTGTTTTTACATATGTAGTTCATTGTTAATATACTTAATGATATGTTTACTTATCATAGTATCATGTTAACTATATATATCCATATATATGTCATCATATAGTTTTTACAAGTTTTAACGTTCATGAATCACCGGTCAACTTGGGTGGTCAATTGTCTATATGAAACATATTTCAATTAATCAAGTCTTAACAAGTTTGATTGCTTAACATGTTGGAAACATTTAATCATGTAAATATCAATCTCAATTAATATATATAAACATGGAAAAGTTCGGGTCACTACAACGAGGTTCCTTGATCTGAGCAATCGCACCCTCGTTGTCACAAAAGATCTCAAGAGGGTCCTGAATGGAAGGGACCACTCCTAAGTCGTCGATGAATTTCTTCATCCATGCAGCTTCCTGAGCTGCCAATGATGCGGCAATGTACTCCGACTCTGTAGTGGATAACGCAACAACATCCTGTTTTGAACTCTTCCAAGAGACCGCACCTCCATTTAACATGAAGACATAACCGGATTGTGATCGAGAATCATCTCGGTCAGTTTGGAAGCTCGCGTCCACGTAACCTTTTACAGTGAGTTCCTCCTCACCAGACCCATATATTAGAAATATATCCTTAGTCCTCCTAAGGTATTTCAATATACTTTTAACAGCAACCCAATGACTGTTTCCTGGGTTATTCTGGTATCTACTTGTCAAGCTTAGAGCGCATGACACATCCGGTCTAATACATATCATTGCATACATGATTGACCCAATAGCAGATGCGTATGGGACATTTTTCATCCTCTCTTGTTCATCTTTTGTGGTAGGACATTGAGATGAACTGAGAATGGTTACTCTTTGAATAGGTACCAAACCTTTCTTAGAGTTTTCCATCTTGAACCTTTTCAAGACCTTATCAATGTATGTACTTTGACTTAAACCTATCAATTTCTTGGATCTATTCCTATAGATCCCTATCCCCAATATATATTGTGCTTCTCCAAGGTCCTTAATGGAGAAGCAACTTTTAAGCCAGGTTTTAACTCCTTGCATTGTGGCAATATCATTCCCAAATAACAATATATCATCCACGTATAGTACGAGGAAAATGATGGTGCTCCCACTAGCCTTCTTGTATACACAGGCTTCATCACCATTTTTAATGAAGCCAAATTTCTTTGCCTCCTCATTAAAATGATGATTCCACATTCTAGATGCTTGTTTCAATCCGTAGATTGATTTCTTTTACTTGCATACCTTTTCAGGACATTTCAGATCAACAAAACCTTCGGGCTGTACCATATAGACATCTTCCTCAAGATATCCATTCAGGAAAGCAGTTTTGACATCCATTTGCCATATTTCATAGTCACAGTGAGCAGCAATGGCAAATAATATCCTAATAGACTTTAGCATTGCCACAGGCAAGAATGTTTCATCATAGTCAACCCCTTGAGTTTGAGTGTAACCTTTTGCTACAAGTCTAGCTTTGTATGTATCCAAGTTTCCATGTATGTCGGTTTTCTTCTTCAAAAGCCATTTGCAATCAACTAGCCTAGAGCTAGGAGGTTGCACAACAAGTTCCCAAACTTAGTTTTCATACATGGATTGCATCTCGGCGTTCATGGCTTCCTTCCATTTGTCTTTATCAATCCTTGATAAAGCATCTTCGTAGTTTGTGGGTTCATCCAAATCAACCGTATAGCAACCATCCACGAGAAAACCATATCTCTCAGGAGGATTACTAATCCTACTAGATCTTCGAACGTCTTGTATACTTTGATCAACCACTTGATCATTCTCAACATTTTCATGTTGAGTGCTAGTGTCAACCAATTGTGTATCATCTATTTGATTTTGAACCTCTTCAAAGTCTATCTTCCTTTCACTATTTCCTTCCATTAGGAACTTAGTTTCAAGGAATTCCGCCTTTCGAGCAACAAATACATTTTGCTCGGTCGGATCATAGAAATAGTATCCCATATCATCCTTGAGATATCCTATAAAGATACACTTCGTGGATCGAGCATGCAACTTATTAGCATTATAGCGCTTTGGATAAGCCTCACATCCCCATACTTTCAAGTATGAAAGAGAAGGAGGTTTTCCAAACCACATCTCATGAGGAGTCCTTTCCACTTTCTTGGTTGGGGCCATATTTAAAATACGAGCCGCGGAGCATAGACAATAACCCCAAAACGATAGAGATAACGAGCTTCTTGCCATCATAGATCGAACCATATCCATTAGAGTTCGGTTCCTCCTTTCGGAAACTCCATTAAGTTGGGGTGTTCCTGGTGGAGTAAGTTGTGAGATAATCCCATAACTCCTAAGATGATCTTGGAAAACATCGCTTAGGTATTCACCTCCTCTATCGGTACGAAGTATCTTGATTGTCTTGTTGAGTTGATTTTGTACTTCGTTTTGATATTCTTTGAATGCTTCAAAAGTTTCATCCTTATGTCTTAACAAGTAGACATATCCGAAACGACTGAAGTCATCAATGAATGTAACAAAGTATCTTTCACCATTCCTAGTCATGGGCTTAAAGGGTCCACATACATCCGAATGTATTAATCCCAATAAGTCCTTAGCCCTTTCATAGGTCCCTTTGAAAGGTGCTTTAGTCATTTTGCCTTGTAAACAAGATTCACATACATCAAACGAGTCCAGTTCATTTGATTTCAAAAGGCCATTCCTCTGAAGTGTATGCATTCGATTCTTGTTTATGTGACCAAGGCGACAATGCCATAAGTAGGAATCACTCAAATCCCTTTTGAGTTTCTTGGTGTTTGCATGGTATATTGAGCTATTGTATGATGTGTCATCATGAACCAATTCATAAATACCATTCAAAGGCGAAGCCTTAAAATAGAACACATTATTTAAAGAAACATGGATATCATCATTAATGAAATTAAGATTAAAACCACATTGTTTCAAACGGGATACGGAAATAATGTTTCGAGATAAATCGGGTGCATACAAAACATTTTTCAAAACAAGCTCCAAACCACTTGGAGGCTTTAGAATAAAGTCTCCTTGAGCTACTATGTACACCTTAGCTCCATTACCCATGTAGAGACTTGATGTTCCCGCTTCTTGTTTACTTCTTTTGAACCCCTGCATAGAATTGCAAATGTGAGTTCCACATCCTGTGTCTAATACCCATGTATTAGAAGAAGTAATACTAAGCTCAATGTATACCATATATACATTACCTGAGGTTTGCTCTGCATCCCTCCTTTCTTTCAACTCCTTAAGGTAGACCGGGAAGTTTCGTTTCCAGTGACCCATTTCACCGCAACCGAAGCACGGATCTTCCTTGGGGTTAGCTTTTCCGGCAACCTTTTGCTTCTTGTTGTTGTTGGTTGGGGTAACCATCTTCCCCTTTCCCTTGCCCTTGCCTTGGTGGGCATGTCCTTTCTTCTTAGCCACCTTTGGCTTAGAAGTGTTATTGTTTTTGGACCCAACTTCATTGATCATAAGCACGGGTGAAGCCCTTTTGCCCATGCTAGTTTCGACCGTCCTTAACATGCCATGAAGTTCACCAATGGTCTTATCCATCCCATTCATATTGTAATTAATTACAAATTGGTCAAACCTCTTTGACAAGGAGTTTAGAATAAGATCCGTGGCTAGCTCATTAGATATGTTGAGATTAAGACGGTTTGCGTGATCAATAAGGCTTTTCATTTTGAGGACATAAGATGAAACGGCGCAATACTTATCCCAATAAGCCATGCCCTCTACATCTTCCTCGTCCGGTTGGTCGGGAATAGGTCTCCTTTTAATTCCTTGATGATAGGAGACCAATTTTTTATAAGACTCATATTGGCACCCACCGGGATCCCCAAGTAATTAAAAGGAACAGAAGCTTGAGAACAGCCTACAACTGCCGAGACACGGGCAAGCTCATCATCTGGTATACCAATCCCAAATAAGTTGGATTTCTGGATGTTTATGCGCAAACCTGAAACAGAGAAGAAACACCCAAGCAAAGTTATAAGATTTTGAATGTTTACATCGTTCCATTTTCCCACAAATAAAGCATCATCTACAAAGAAGCAATGCGATAAAAGGCAATCATTATCTCTCATTCCAATGTGGATACCCGAGAAAAGGTTGGAGTCAATTGCATCAAGAATGGCAACATGAAGACCTTCCATGCCAATAATAAAAAGAAAAGGAGAGAGGATCTCCTTGTCTAAGACCACGACCAATATGAAATTCGTCAGAGGGAGAGCCATTCACCAGAACTGACGTAAAAGATGAAGATAAGCAGCCCTTGATCCAAAGAATCCATCGGTTACCGAACCCAAGAAACGAGAGCATGGAAAAATTATAATCACAATTTATAGAATCAAAAGTCTTTTCAAAGTCAACCTTAAGAAGCACTGCTTTTTTCTTCCGCCACTTACACCATTCGACCACCTCGTTAATGATTAGGGGCCGTCAAGAATTTGACGCCCTATAATAAAACCAGTTTGTTCCGGGCTATTGATGTTGTCTGTTACATTTGCAAGCCGATTAGCAAGCAATTTCGCTAGAATTTTATATTGGATTCCAATTATGGTCGATAATCCTTAACAAATAAAGGGTTGTCCACTTTCGGAATCAAGGTAAAAAAAGAAGAGTTGCATCCCTTAGGAATGTATCCAGAGTGATTTAATTAGGTGTATCATTTAGGTTTAATTAAGTTTGTATATTTAATTAGGTGTATCATTTAGGTTGAGGCCTCATATGGATTTAGTGTTGGTATCATAACTAGGTTTTGTTTGGAAGACAATTAGTGCTGTGCTCAGGGGATCAGGGGTGTAGTTACATGGTAGAAGCATTTTTCAATGATATTAAGCTCTTACCAAGTATAATTGAGGAATACAGATAAATACTAGATATCAAAACTGTAAATCAAAGTATGTAAAGTGATCCCTTAACTTTATTGATTTGTATGAGTTTGATACTATCAATTGTGTGTTTCACGACCCCTCTTTTAGTTACAATCTTTCATATCTCTTTTAAAGATGTGACATGAAGCATATACCACTAAAGATATTGTGAATGTAAGATAGAGATTATATGATACATTGGTAAATAAACAAATACATATATTGAAGAACTGAATCATTAATAATGTTACTTCTTAATAGTACTCGGTAATAGTTACTCTTTTAAACACTGTATATATTATACTTGTTATCAAACACACTACAATACCACCTAAATTTTATAAGCGATTATCTATTTTGTGCGACGCCCTTCTTTCGGGGTTAGACGTTACGGAGGTACCTTTTATATGTGTACACGCTGCATAAACACGCACCCCACTCCATAAAGATAGTAATAAGGTCCCATGTGGACCGCTGAATAATTATCAGTAGCAGCATAAGGCACGCTGCTTCCCTCCTGCTACTCGTGTAAAGAAAGTAAAATTCACATTTCATAGCAAGAATTAGAATGTAGAGTCGAGCCCGAACCCAAACCCGGACCCTGAAAAAATAAATAAAGAGGAAGCTGTTTTTAGGGCCTTAAACAATGGAGGGACACGTGTAAAGAAAGTAAAACTAAAAAAAAAAAAAAAATGTATAGGGTTGAACCCTCACCACATGTTTTTGGTAACAAAGGAAATTACCAACTTAGCTAGATAAACACAGAGTAGTAAATGAGAAATTAACCCTCACCCATCCCACCTCTTTTTAACTCATTATGATACATTTTGCTGGGCCTATCATAACAACAGGATATATACACACTGCTTGTAACATAACAATAACAACCTGAATAACTGTAAAAGTAAACATCATTATAACATGGTTTATGTGTATAAGCAATAACTTTTCTTAGATAGTTAGGATGTTACTCACACTAACAATTTCAACTTACATGTGAGGCACTCTTTTTTCAAATTGTACATCGCAACAACTTTTTTAACACACTTTATGTAGTAATGCTGAAACCAACCATCTTTTTCGGAAATCTTAACTACAATCCGACGAACCACATTGCCTATTTGTGTCACAAAACCAAAATATAGGCGTATTTTAATTAGTTGATAATGAATCAAATAAAAAATTATCTGATTTGACATTGTTAAACTGAAACAACAAATTTAAATTTTAATCAACTTAATACCTTCTTCAAATGCTTGAGATCGTCAAAAACATACGCATCTGCCTTATCAGACTTGTCAACGGATGTCTTCACCACTGATCAAACTGTTAGTGTTATCTCTCCTTTTGGGTTAACATCACCATCTTCGTTAAGTTGAGAAGCACTCTGTTTATAAAGGGACAATAACTAAAACGTATCCGATTGGTGATAATCGAAGGTTTATATCGCATCCACAGAATAATAAACGGTTTTGAAAAATTGAGTTACGAAAGTTTACAATTGTTGATGCAGAACGTAGATGGAATGGGATTAGGGTTTTTTGTCATCGATGGTTTGGGAAGGATGCAAAAAGCTGAATCGTTGAAGTGTAGAATGGGATTAGTATATCGATCCCCTAATTTTCTTAGAAGCTCCCGTGTTTATTTTAATTAGAAGGGTACTAACGACACATAACTTAGCTAATGATGATTTATTACCTAATAATTTTGGTGGATGATTAATGATCGTTAAATTAAGGGATATTGTAAAGTAATTTTTTAATCTAACGGTGATTAAATGGGTTTTTCAAAAAAATTATTACATGATAAAAACTCTCTTTTAAGTTATAGAGTGATTTAGGTGCACATTTAGAAAGATGTTTATTGATAATTTAAAAACCAACAAAAGAAGCCCCAATTAAAGCCTTTGATCAAATTCTACCCATATTTATTACGAACATTTTAAAACTAGACTAGGCTAAGACCCGCAAAATTTGCGGGATTTTTTACGTAGAAATATATAAAAATGAAGCCAAATGATTTTTTTAGTCTAATGTTGTAAACCGCATGAGTAGCAAAATGCATTAATGAAATTATGTTTCCAACTACATAGTTATGAAAAAAGCTATTTAAATATAGCATAACAATTTATTTACGACTTAAAAGCAAGTCTTTGACTTAAAGCAAATCTTTGGACAATGAAACCAAACAAACATTCAAAATGTGAACATAAAAGCATATGTCTAACAATCGTGAATCGAGTCAAAGACAATGACCGACCATTTTATCATAATTTAAATCTTAAAACAAAAACTTAAATGATTTTGATCCTCGGGAATAAACTCAGCACCAAATGACAAATGATCCATCTTGGGTAGTCTGAGAGCCCCATATACAAAATCTTCCAAGTTAATTGTAGGTTCCTAATGAATGAGCTTGATGTTAATCTCATTTATGACTACAATTTCGTCAGTGACATCTATTACAGTGTAAACATTGTAATCGTTTTTCGACGTTAATATCAATCTTCTTGACTACAAGCGCGAATGTTTTGTTCAGATCACACACCTCAGACGAAACATCAAAAGGATCAACACACTATAACACAATTGTAATTAGTATGTTTAATAATTAAGCATGATCAAATATATCCCGATAGTTCATGTAAGTACCGGCTCTCGCATTTAACCATGCACTTTGAGAGCTGTGTATCAAACAATATAATATTAAAAGTACCAGTATGGTAGTTCGGATTCTGAATACTACAAATTAGTTAACATAGTTGCAACCAAATGAGACATAGAATCATAGTCTGTTCAAAATAGTGATCCGTATTTTGCAATTTAGCCAACAACCCATACAATACCAAGTAAATGAAATCCAACTTTGAAGAGGATCTGACATCTTAAGTTGCTGAATTTACAAAGCATGATGGGCTAATATTGGGAAGGTATGATGTAAACTTAGTTTAAAAATTGTCATAAATTAATGTATATGTACATGTATATATAATAAATGCAAGTTAATTTGTTGCTTTTTATACATGTATATTTAATAAACTACAAGTTAATTTTGTTGCTTTCATACTTTAAATTCTAGGATTACTAATTTTGTTGTCCGTGGACGAGTCACGTAAGTGTGTGAGAGAAGAAACTCGTGGAGATTTCTCTGTTGAGAAAGAAGAGTCGATCTTTGTGTTAGAAGGGCGAAGGTGAAGTTCAGTGGATCCATAAGTGAATATTTCCTACCTTCAAATTACTTATACAAGTGATACAATTAGTTGCAACTATGGTAACTAATTTGTACTGATCAAAATCCGAACTACCATGCGCATAAACGATAAGACTGGAACATGTGATCTCATACTGTTTGATACACAGCTCTGAAAGTGGACTAGCAGAAGTCCTACATGCTTAAATGTGAGAGCACGAGCTATAAGTTATTAGACTATTTCTAAATACATGAACTGTCAGGATTTAATTGTTCATGCTTGATTTTAAACATATTAATTATAATGGTGTTGTAGTGTGTTGATTCTTTTAACGTTTCGCCCGTGTCTGGTGTTATGAACAAAACATTCGTGTTTGTAGTCAAGAAGACCGATTTTAACGTCAAAAACAATTACAACGTTTACATTGTAATAGACGCCACTGACGAGATTGACGTCATAAATGAGATTAGTAGCAAACTCATTAATAAGGTACCTACAATTAACTTAGAAGATTATGTATCTGAGTACCAAACACCAAAAGCCCTGCAAGGTGAAACCCTTTAAATTCGTTAATGTTTTAAATCCTTACCTCACTCTTAACTATAAAAAATAATATCTTATAGTAGTAAATTATTTTGTAACGAAGTTTGTTTCTGGCTAATACATATGCAGAACACTGTTCCTAACGATTATTGTGTGTCAACTTTGGATAGCTGCAAGAGAGGAGAAAAAACATCTGATGGTAAACGTAAGAGTTTCTCCCCACTAAGATTGTCCATAATGAAACCCCGACGGGAGGAACATAGATTAGAATTGGAGCCCTTAAGAAACCCAAAATGGAACCTTTGTGATTTGGTGGCTGAGTTTATTCATGAGAATCAGAATCATCTAAGTTTCTGTTTTAAGGTTTAATTTACAATAAGATATTATTTGAGTATTTTTTTATTTATTTATTATTTTTTTTTTTTGAGTATTCGTTTGCTTTCATTGTCTAAAGACTTGCTTAAGTCAAAAATAAATTGTTATGCTATATTTAAATAGCTTTTACATAACTATGTTGTTGGAAACATATAATTTCACTAATTCATTTTTACTACTCAGGCCACTTGCAATGGTTCATGAGTTTAACACAAAATTTCTCGCCACACAAACCCTTTAATATTTCTTTCACTAAACTCTCACTATTATACACTCCATTTTCGAACTTTAACCAATTTAAAATTATTATTTAAATACAATAAATAAATACAAATAACATTTTATTAAATAAAATAAAAAATTGCATTATTAAAAAATAAAAACATTACATTATTAAAAAATTAAAAACATTACATTATTAAAAAATTAAAAACATTACATTATTAAAAATATAAGACATTACATCGATAAAAAATCACAATAAATAACGCTAATTGTTTCGAACAATATAATCATCCGGGAGTCTCCAAATGTGTTTGATCAAATTGTTGCGAAGTACATGATGCGCTCTTCGATCTCGCAACTCTCGTGACATCTGATCCTGAAGCTCAACTCTCTCCATCCAAGTACATCGCGGCATGTTTTCTCGTTCTCGGAGATAATCCTCTTCGAGGTCGTATATTTTGCGCTCGTTGTCTTCCGTGATCATGTTGTGAAGTATAACACAAGTGTACATGATTCGACGTATTTTATTGATACTAAAAGGTCTTGCTGGGTGTTTCGGTATTGCCCAACGACCTTGAAGAACACCGAAAGCTCGTTCCACGTCTTTTCTCGCTGCTTCTTAAAATCGTTTAAACTTTATATTTTTTTGGCTCAATTGAACATTTAAACGACTTGACAAGTGTTGCCCATTCTGGGTATATGCCATCTACCAAGTAATACCCTTTATTAAATTCTTGCCCGTTGACATTGTAACGGACCTCCGGAGTTCGACCATCCAATAAATCTTCAAACAAATCCGATTCATCAAGCACATTAATATCATTGTTCGAACCCGTTGGACCAAAGAAAGCGTGCCAAATTCACATATCGTAAGACGCAACCACCTCGTGATCCCCCTGTGGTAATGCCCTTCCCACGCAACTGGACAATTTTTTCAAGTCTAGTGCATGCAATCGAGACTACCTAACATCCCCGGAAAACCGTGCATCTCCAAATGTTTGGCATGCAATCAACAAACATCTTCTTCAGTTGGTTTCCTTAAATATTCTTACGCAAACATATGAATAATACATTTACAATAATAGTTTAAACATTCACAAGACGTTGATGAGCCCATATGTAAATATTCATTGAATGCATCAGGCGCAATGTCATACGCCAATTGACGTATGGCCGATGTACATTTTTGAAAAATATTGAAACCGAGTTGACCGGTAGCATCGTAACGTGGATCAAAAAAATGAAAATAAGCAGGTCTCGGTTGAGAATCGTATGTTAGAATAGCATGACAAATACGAATTAACAATGACATACTCATTCGGTATCATTTTCGAAAATAATTCCCCCAAAAATGTTGGATTATCCGAGAAATAGTCGTTGTACAAACGATTACTGGTATCAATTCGATCTCTTTGTAACCGACGTCTTCCAATAATTCTACGAGAATTTTGAGCTTCATCTTCTTCGTCCATTGCATCAAGAGAATCGAGTAAGTTGAGCGCGTTGTAACCATCTTGAATTAAAATTCAGCGGAATCGGACTGTGCGCTATCACTATCCGTCACGCTATCGCTCTGAGAATTCAATAAATCATCCGAATCCATTTGAATTTTTTGTCTGTGTAAAGGGTTAATATATAGAGTAAGTAAATATATTAAAAGGAAGAAAAAAAAAGCTGAACTAGCCTTTGGGAAAAAAAAGAAAGATGCGGGGCCCACTTTCCACCTGCAGGCGCCTGTGGCGCCTGGTAGCGGTTTGTGGTAGTGGCCGTGATGGCCGTGACCTGGTGGCGGTCTTTAACGGCCCTGGTGGCGATGCCATTGCTAATGGCCTCATGCGATATCCAACATTAGACTAGAAAAATCCTTTGGTTCCATTTTTACATATTTATTTGTAAAAAAAAACCACAAAATTTGCAGGTCTTAGACTACTATGGTTTTAAACAATGTGTAATAAGTATGTGCAGAATTTGAAGTGTGGGTAAAATAATGCTTTTAATTGGGGGATTCTTTTGTTATTTTTTAAAATTGTCAAAAAAACAATGATCTTTCTAAACGTGTAGCTTTACGCTTATTATTAAGCGAAATAAAAATAAAAAACTAGTTATTAAATATTAATTAACTAGTACGGAGTATATATGATGATAAATTATTAATTTTAGAGTAATAGTTGCCCAATACTTTTATGTGTAAAAACACAAACCTTACCACAAGTCACAAGTACATTGAGACCTTTTATTTGGTACGTTTTATGATCATGTAAATAACTAAGAACTTGTGATAATGGAAAAACGAAAGCATATGCCAAAACAAAACATTAAATAATGACATAAAAAGCAGCAAACCACCATGATTTAGCTGACCAAAAAACTTACAAACAAGACACGGTCTCATCATGCGCAAACTTTTTAAAGACCTCTCAGGTAAATAACTAAGAACTATAACTAACTTGCTATGATGATTGGATAAATGAAACATTAAAGGCCAAAATAATACTCAAAAAAATGAATATAAAAAATCAAAAAAATAGAAACCATGAGAAATTAAAAAAAAAAACTAGTTGTGATGATTAAAATGATGAAACCCATAATGCCAAATCACAAAACTCATCATGCACAAGTATTCCGACACCTATCAGCAAACCCATAAGACCATTCGTAACGGTTGGGGGTGTGAGTTGCTTTTTGTACAGTACCTTTTTTATGACTAGGACGTGTGAGTTGTTTTTTTGGAGTAGTGGTGGTGTAGGTTTTTGGTGTGGATTGAGAGTATTGTGATGATGTGTTAAAATATAATTGGGTTAAATATTAAAAAGGGGTATAAAATAATATTTTAAATTAATAAAAAAATTAAAAAAAATTGAACACGCCCATGGCTTCTTGCGTTGCAGACCCACGAACACACCCACCAACACCATCACCCACACCCCCTGATACGGCGCTGAAACCTCATCCCCCACGCCGTGACCAGGGGCTCGTTACAACTAGTCTAATAAAAAAACATTTGCGTGTGATGATGACAAAATGAAACTCATAATGCCCATAGACAAGACACTCAGAAAACAACATAGAAAAGGCAAACCATATATGGATTCCCAAAAAACTTACAAACACAAATACTATAATGCACACGCTTTCACAAACCCATCAAGCAAATATCTAAGTACTTATGTTGCCAAAACAGACACTCAAATAAACGGGGTACTTATAAATGCACCAGGATGTTTGACTTAGTTTATTTTCATTTTCTTGATTTTTGTTTTGTTAATCTTTTGTGTCAGATTTTATTCTACTTTTTATTAAAAATCAGTAACTTTACCAGCTTTTTACTTTTTTTCTTATCAATACTCATTTAATCCAGTCAATTTTTTGAAAACATAATCTAATAAATAATCTAATAAATTTGTATTATTTTCAAGGAAAAAAACAGTTGTAAAAATGAATATAAATATGTATTGTATTAAACTTTACATTTACCATTACAATTTATTTTTATAATACAATACAATAAACAATATGCACAATACATTTTCATAAATACAAAACACCACCGGTACCATCACAACCAACCACCAGTCCACCACCTGCGGCCACTTCCTTCAACAAACAACAAGGCCGGCGTCGAATTCCGGCAACAAACAACGCCGGCGTCGAATTTCGGCAACAAACAAGAGCCACTGCCACCACGATCTGGAAGAGAAAAAAAATTAAGGTTTTTTTTACATACATAACGCCTTCAGCTCTCAAAAATCATTTTTTTTGTTTTTTTGTTTTTCTATAGTTACATCACTTATAACACAAAAAACTTATACATGAACAAATCAAAGTTGAAACAAGATAAAAGAAAAAATTAAAATACAAAAAAACGAACCTGATAAAATACTCAGATCTGAAAAATTCAGATCAATATATGAGGTGCGACGGTTGGGTTGAAGAGAGAGTTGGTGGTTGATTCACTTTTAGATTAAGGATGAGAGAATAGAGGATGAGAGGATGAGAGTTCTTGACCAAAAGTATAATTTTTCTCCCTTTTAATAACCAAAAAAATGCATACGGGGGTATATAGTAGCCGACAAAAAAAAAGTCACGCATATTGCTTGCTTTTCTTTATTATTTATATATTATTATTATTATTATTATTATTATTATTATTATTATTATTATTATTATTATTATTATTATTACTACTCCGTATTATTATAGATATAGAAAAAGAAATCTTTTTTTTTTAGTACAGTAGGACTACTCTAAAATCTAGATAATGGAGTAAGGCTAAATTTTGTTTCCATGCTAGTATAAGTTTAAAATAAAGAGTAGAGATGCCCACGACTAATAATGCTCCGTAATTTATTTTATTTATGTACTATAACTTTTTATTATTATTTGTACTACGTAATTTATTTTATATGCTACAGTAGCTTTTTATTATTATTTTGTAGAATTGTAGATGTCAGGTTTTAATGAAGAGTACAACACAATGGGAGAATGTGATTTTTTTTATGAGGACATCTGAATTTGTTTCTAATCGGGTACGTTCATTTTATTTTAATCTAACTTTTATTATTATTACTATTATTAATTATAATTATTATTGCCATTTTTCATATACACTCACTTTTTTAAGGTGTTCGGGTCCCGTGAAGAATTGATGGATTGGGTACATAAGTTAGCTTATTCTCTTGGTATTGTCATTGTTACAAAGAGGTCAAACAAAAGAGCTGATGGTTTCAAGCATAAGGTTGTATTTAAATGTGATCGTGGCGGTGTATATAAAAACGTTGATTCAAGTAAAGCATCCGGTACCAAAAAAATTAATTGTCCATTTGAATTAGAAGCAAGATATTCGAGTGAGGATGACGCGTGGACTCTAAAGGTGATAAGTGATCAACACAATCATCAACCTATACAGTATATGGAAGGGCATCCATATGCACAAAGACTTTCCGATGAAGAATTTAGTTTGGTTGCAGAGTTGACTTACATAATTAAATTTGTGCACTTTAGTGATTATTTACTTGATATTTAATAATAATAATAATAATGAAATATTAATAAAAATATTAAAGACAACATCATTACATAATCATTAATATTTAATATAAATAAAAAGTAAAAGCAATTATTATTTTATAATTAGTTGACTTGGTTTAAAAATCTTACTAACTTGGGATCAAAAAGGCTTACAAAAAGTTGGGATCAAAAAGGCTTACACACACAACACAAACTTTTTCAAAAATATCAAGTAAATAACTAAGAAGTTGTGACGATAGAAAGATTAACCGGAATACAAAACAGTACTCTCTAAAACAAAAGAATAGCCAGCAAACCATTATAGATTAGAAAGCGGTGATGGGACCATAAAAAATTAACAATCAAAACACATATCTCATTATGCACAAACTTTCTTAGACATGTCATGTAAATTAAATAACTAAGAACTTGTTGTGATGACGGAAAAACAAAACCATATGCCAAAACAATAGACACTAAAACCATACATCAACTTTTGCATAGCTCCGAAATACTTGCAGCATTTCGGAGTGATCACTCCAAAAGAAATATAGCCATCTTTTAAAGGATTTAAGAGCAAGAAGACATAGCCATCTTTTAAAGGTCAAACCGGCAATGAGAACAAATACATGGTGTAATCACTCCAAAAGAAAGTTTCAAGCAAATAAGTAAGAGCGTCTATGATGACAGAAAAATCACATCATGGCCAATTATTTTTAAATACTATCAAGTAAATAACAAACAGGTTATTGTGATGATGTAAAAATGAAACTCAAAATGCAAACACGGAAGGGACTTGGAAAACAAAATGAAACAAAAAAAACAAACTATAGTAGAATAAAATGTAATGATGGAACCGAAAACGCTTACAAACAAAACACAATTACTATCATCCACAATACACAATCTTTCTTAGACCCATCAAGTAAATAACTAAGAACTTGTGTTGCCAAAACAGATGTAACGACCCTGGTTTTTCCAACGTTATTTATTAATAATTATTATTATTAATACGCTTGATTAAACGAATGTATGTTATTACATTTACATGTTGCTTTAATTGCCCGTACTTGAACTTTAAATGCCCGAAACGTCTTTGTGACACCCGGAACTTGCACGAATAATATTTTAAGATATTATTTACATTCATGATTAATTTTATTAATCATTTTAATTAACTAAGGCCTTTAGTTAGTTACTTGGGCTTAAGATGGACTTTTGTTGGATTACTTGCTAACTACTTGCAACTTGGGCCTTTTAAGTGTTAATGGACTAGTGTAAGCCCCCCCTACTTATATTATGGATTAATCTAGCCCATGTTTACATGTAAGTATGATACTTGAACTTAAACTAGATGGTTAGCTTGGAAATGGAATCTAGTTGCCATAATCCCCATGAACACCACCTTATTATCCAACTTTATGAGCTTTACCATGCTAATAACCTTAGAACAACTCTCTCCCCCCCTCCTTTTGCTGCTGCAGCCGTGAGGTACCATGATGGGGAGGTGTTTTTGGCTTTCAAATTTTGATAACTTGGCTACTAGTTCTCTCACACTTCATTCATTTCAAACACACTTGATTTTCTCTCAACTTTTTCCTCTCTTTTTCTCTCTAGTTCTTGTAAGTAACTTGACTTTTTCTCTTCCTTTCTTCTTGCTAAAACTGAATTTAAACATCACATAATCATCATCATCTTTTGTTGTTTGTTACTTAATCTTGTTGTAGTTTAATTACTTGTAGATTACTAAGTTGTTTACTTACTTACTTACTTGTCTTTCTTTACATGTTTCAAGAATCAACTCTTTAGTTTGATTCTTCACTTATATCTTGTATTTATCAAGAACATTCAAGAACATAATCTATCTAGTTATGTTCTACATATTTTGTTTCAAAAGATTAAAGTTCATAGTTGTATAAACTCTTTACTTGTAGTTCTTGAAGTAACTTTAAAGTTACTTCACTTAAAGATCAACTTGGGTTGAATCTTTAAAAGTATGAGCAACTATGAACCATTTTCTTATTTAGTTAGTTTTCTACTTTATTTTGTTTCAAAAGATTTAAAGTTTATAATCTTTATAATTGTTACTTGTGTTCTTGTTTGTTGTATGTTACTAGAATACCACCTTCATGGTTGGTTTAGGCTTATCATTCATTTTCTTTATTTCTTATTGTTAGTTGCTTACTACACATTTGAACAAGGACATGAAACCAACAAGAGCTTACACTTTGGTGCAAGTATCATGGATCCAACACTTGGTTGTGATCTTTCTTAGTGTTCATGAACTTGTTCATAAACTTACATGTAACCTTGGTTCATCAAACACTTACAACACTTGCACTTGAGTTATGATGGACAAACCTTGGTCAAAATGATGTTAACACATCAACGAGTTGTACACTTGAAGCTATACGCATCAAGGATGAGAACCGTGATGAACATCAAGCACCGAGACAACCGGAACTCTCCAAAACCCACTGTTCTGTCCAAAACCTACTGACCTGATGCTTCTGGAACAGACCAGTAGACCTGGGCTGTTCTAACCTTGATTTTTAGATAGAACTTTTCGAGTAGATAACTTTTCATATAGGACTCGTCTTAATCCGAGTTACGGTTTAGGATTTATGGCCCTCCGATCGTTACCATGTCCTTTAACGTTGTGCAGAAATTTCTGACCTACTCGCACTTAGACCGTCGCCACGGTCAAACCAAGACGAGTTTGCTTCTGTAAATTTTACCACACTTAAGGGACTCATAGACGGAGCCATGACCACTGGTCTCACCTTAATTCAGTAAGGGTAGAGGCCGTGGTGACTGACCGAAGTCAGCCTTTGTTTTAAACGACTTTCATAAACGAGTCTTACTTGTTACCTTTTGTTTAATGATGATTGATGATGACCCTTATGACCTTAATTACGTACTTGTAAACCTTTTGAGATGACTTATTGACTTAGTGCTATTTGACTTAGGTTGAGGACGTTTGGACCGTTACTTGCACACCACTTTCCGACTACTACCTTACCATTACTACTAATCATTGTGAGTTATAGCATTCCCTTTTTACTTTAACTTATTTTGGGAACTGAGAATACATGCGGATTTTATGTTTTACATACTAGGCACGAGTACTTAAACTTTATATATGTGTGGGTTATATAACGGCAGAAACATTCCCTTTAGCTCGGTAACGTTTAATCATTGGTTTTTGAACCGTGAACGCGAATCTTAGATATGGATCCATAGGGTTTGACATCCCCACTCGGGCTAGTAGCGCTAGCATTTAACGAGTGTTTAATACTTCGAGGTTATACGCACTTGCCAAGTGCACTTTAAGGGGGTACATTAAACGTTAAGTTAGTTACCGGGTGCCCACGGTTAAGCATATACTTTTACATACTTTTGAAACGCTCGTTGTAGCACTGAAATCTCGTGGCCTACTTACATTACTGTTATACTTAAACTATAGCTCACCAACCTTTGTGTTGACCTTTTTAAGCATGTATTTTCTCAGGTGTTTGAAGTCGCTTCCGCTATCTTACTAGTCGTGCTGTAGAACCCGCTGCCTAGAGTTGTTATCGCATGACTACTTATGTTGCATTCAAACTTTTTACTTATGAACTTATGTTATGTAACGACCATTATGGTCACGTACACTATTTAATGCTTCTACTTAGCGAAGCATACTTTTGATTTGTAAAACAATTGACGTATGTTATGACGTCACTTTTATTTATGAATGTAAACTCTGTTTTGAAAACGCATATAGTACTTAACCTTGTAATGATCCTGTTGTTGATGGTCCGTACATGATGATTTAGTACGGGGCGTCACATTTGGTATCAGAGCATTGGTTGTAGGGAATTAGGATGCATTAGTGAGTCTAAGACCGACCCGAGTAGGATTCACTAATAGGGCTAATCTACAACTTGTTAGTTTACTTGTTTCCGCTGAACTTACTGCATGCTGCTGCTTACTGTTACTGCTATATGCCGTATGCTACTACGTGATTTCACTACTGCATGCTATTACTTGCTTTCGATTGCATGCTAGTTTCGTACGATTACTGATATTGCCATGCTACTTATTGTTATACATGAATTAAACTGTTGGCCTATTATTTGCTTGCTTTATGACATACTGACATGGAAAATTTATTTTTCCTTGTTCAGATGTCGGACGTTCCACCTACTGACATCCCGAGCGGCTCAGGCCCCGTTGTTCCACCCACTGCTGCACCTGTTGCTGCTGCTGCTGCTGCCGACATTCCGGCCCCGACACCCACTGGCGACCCTGGCGCCTCTAGTTCTGGAGCTAGCTCTAGTGTGCCTATCCCGGCGTCTTCTTCCAGACCCCTGAGGCAACTGGCTCGCATTGGTGGCATGGAGATCCCCGCGGAGTTCGGGGAAGGACCCTTCCGTAATCACTGGCGCACACCTTGCCGACGCACTGCCGACGGCCGCTTAGCCGTGATTACGCCAGGCCGACACCGACAGATGTTGGCCGCTTTCGGATATGTTGAGCCACCCGCGCCACCACCGCATGATTCAGACGACGGTTCTTCCACCGATGCTTCTTCAGACGACACCTCATCTGACGACTCCAGTGATGAGGAGGATCCCGCTGACCGACCGATTCAGGCACCTTCTACCCCGCCGAAGAAGCGGTATCGCTTCGCTGGCATAATTCCTGGTCGTACTGTCACTGACGCTTATGGTCGGCGTCGTAGGATCACTGCACGTAAACGGCTGGTGCCGTACCCCGCCGATCCACAGATATTACCGTCTCCACCCAGAGCCGGACCATCCACTTCAGCACCACCGGCTCCACCTGCACCGCCAGCACCACCTGCCCCATCATCTTCCTCTAATGAGGAAATGAGGCGGGAGATTGAGATTCTCCAGACTCGAGTTACTGAGCTCGAGGAGCAGTTGGCTCATGTTTTGGACATCTTGTACCCACCATCGCCGTAGGACTTTGTACTAGATTCTGTATTGTAATCTCTTTTGTAATTTCATATTTCACTTATGTAATGTACGAACTTATTGTAATGTATGAACTTATTATCATTAATGAATGGAATTTGTGTTGCTTACTTCTTGCGCAAGTGTTCTATTTACGTTATCATCTCATGGTTTTGTGGTACCTATATCTGCTTGCGTTATTTAATCAACATGTGTTGTGCTGTTTTCATGTTGGTTGTTATATAATGTACTATTATTATTTGCATAATGGATTTTGACTTGAGTCAAAATGTTTGTATAGAACATCATGGCCAACGGGAGATCTATCCCCACCGCGGCACAAATTGAGGAAATGATTAACGAGCGAGTCGCTGCTGCACTAGCTGAAAGACAACCCCAAGTTCCACCACCACCGCCTGTCAATCCACCTGTCGTCCGAGATGGGTGTACTTACAAGGAATTTCAAAACTGCAAGCCACACTACTTCAGTGGCACTGAAGGACCCGTCGGTCTCACCAGATGGTTCGAAAAGTTGGAATCGGTATTCAGGGTTAGCAATTGTTCTGAGGCTAACAAAACGAAATTTGCATCTTGCACACTTTCTGATGGCGCGCTTACATGGTGGAATACCATGGCCCAAGCGCAAGGAATTGATGAGGCGTATGCTACGCCTTGGGAAGAATTTAAATGTGCTATGATCGAGGAATACTGTCCGAGAACCGAGATTCAAAAGATGGAAATCGAATTTATGCAATTGAAAACCGTAGGGAACGACCTTAACAGCTACAACCGTAGGTTTTTGGAATTGGCTCTTATGTGTCCAACCATGGTCACCCCCGAATTTAAGCGTTTGGAGAAATACTTCTCGGGACTTCCTAAGTCCATCAAGGGTAATGTTACCTCATCCAAGCCACCAAGTGTTCCCGAAGCAATGCGCATGGCGCATACTCTCTTGAATCAAATCATCCTGGACGAGCCGGAGAAGGCTAAGTTTGAAACTGTTAGTGGTGAAAAGAGGAAATGGGACAACAACCACAACAACAACAGGGGTAGGAACTATGATCAAAACCCGGCAAAACGACATGAAGGGTTCAGGCAAAACAACAACATACACAACAACAACACCAACCCCAACAACAACAACCGCACCAATCCGAACTACAAAGGAACCTTACCACAATGCAATAGGTGCTACAAGCACCACACTGGGTATTGCAATGTTATCTGTGAGAAGTGCCAACGATCTGGACATGTTGGCAAGGATTGCAAGGTTACCACTTTGAACGTGAAGCCAAACCACAACAACAATGGGCCTAAGAAGTGTTATGAATGTGGAAAGACGGGCCATTTCAGAAACGAGTGTCCTAACAAGCGTAAGGATGGCGAACCACCACGTGCTAGAGCCTTCAATGTTAATGCAAGGGACGCTCGCGACAACCCCGACTTGGTGACAGGTATATTCAAGATCAACAATCTTTTAGCTTCTGTCCTATTTGATACTGGTGCCGATAGGAGCTATGTGTGTAGACATTTTTGTGATAAGTTAGATTGGTCGTTAGTTCCTTTGAAGGAAAGTATGCTTGTCGAGGTCGCCAATGGAAAACTTGAAAAGGTTGACCATATTAGTCGTGGAGCTATTATCAACATAGCTGGTGCAGATTTCGAAATTGATTTGATACCTATCAAACTGGGAAGTTTTGACGCAATCGTCGGTATGGATTGGTTGAGCAAGATAAAGGCCGATGTTATCTGTGGAGATAAAGCACTTCGCATACCACAAGGAGATGGCGAACCACTGGTTATCTATGGAGAGAGATGTACCTCGAAGTTGAACCTCATTAGTTGCGTGAAAGCGCAAAAGATTATGAAGAAGGGACGCTTTGCTGTCCTAGCACATGTGAAAGCGGTAGAAACTGAGGAGAAAAACGTGAACGACGTTCGAATTGTGAACGAATTTTCTGATGTCTTCCCAGAGGAATTGCCTGGATTACCGCCGCAGAGAGCAGTAGAGTTTCAGATTGACTTAGTGCCAGGAGCTGCACCTGTAGCTCGCGCACCTTATAGACTCGCACCTTCCGAGATGCAAGAATTACAGAGTCAACTACAAGAACTATTAGATCGAGGGTTTATCCAACCAAGCTTCTCGCCTTGGGGCGCACCTGTGTTGTTTGTAAAGAAGAAGGATGGATCCTTCCGTATGTGTATCGACTACCGTGAACTCAACAAATTGACTATCAAGAATCGATATCCTCTTCCACGAATTGATGATCTTTTTGATCAACTACAAGGATCGAGCGTTTATTCAAAGATCGATTTGCGATCCGGATATCACCAGCTGAGGGTGAAGGAAAGTGACGTGATGAAAACTGCATTCAGGACCCGTTATGGTCATTATGAGTTCCTCGTGATGCCATTCGGTTTGACAAATGCACCTGCCGTGTTCATGGATCTCATGAATCGTGTCTGCAAGCCTTACTTGGATAAGTTTGTTATCGTCTTCATAGATGATATCCTCATCTACTCTAAGAGCGAAGAAGAACATGAGCAACACCTTCGGCTAGTGCTTGAACTCTTAAGACAAGAGCAACTTTATGCCAAATTCTCCAAGTGCGAATTTTGGTTGAAGGAAGTACAGTTTTTGGGTCATGTTGTGAGCGACCAGGGTATCAAAGTTGATCCCGCCAAGATTGAAGCCATCAGCAAGTGGGAGACCCCCACTACTCCAACGCATATTCGCCAATTTCTAGGTCTCGCCGGTTATTATCGAAGGTTTATCGAAGGATTTTCTCTGATTGCGCGTCCTTTGACCGCACTGACTCACAAGGGCAAGAAGTTCATTTGGGAACCCACACAAGAATCAGCATTCCAAACTTTGAAGAAGAAGTTAACCTCCGCACCTATCCTATCACTTCCTGAAGGCAGTGACGACTTTGTTGTTTATTGCGATGCATCAAAGAGTGGTTTTGGTTGTGTACTGATGCAACGATCAAAGGTTATTGCCTATGCCTCCCGCCAATTGAAGATTCACGAGCGGAACTACACTACACATGATCTTGAACTTGGAGCCGTTGTCTTTGCACTCAAATTGTGGAGACATTATTTGTATGGAACTAAGAGCACTATCTTCACCGATCACAAGAGTCTCCAGCACATCTTCGATCAGAAGCAATTGAATATGAGACAGCGTCGATGGATCGAGACGCTCAACGACTACGATTGTGAACTCCGTTATCACCCTGGCAAGGCCAATGTTGTAGCTGACGCTTTAAGCCGAAAGGAGAGGACGGCACCTCTCCGTGTTAGGGCTCTGAACATCACCATCCATTCGAACCTCAACAACCAGATCAGAGTAGCCCAAGTTGAGGCTCTCAAGGAGGAGAACATATCTCACGAGCATTTGAACATACTTGTCTCTCGATTCGAGGTTAGAGAGTCTAGACTCCGATGTTATGCCGGAAGAATTTGGGTACCTTACTATGGAGATCTACGAAGCCTGATACTTGATGAAGCACACAAATCGAGATATTCGATTCACCCCGGTGCAGGTAAGATGTACCACGACCTTAAAGAACAGTATTGGTGGCCGAATCTTAAGAAGGACGTTACGACTTATGTTGGTAAGTGTTTGACTTGCTCGAAGGTTAAAGCCGAACATCAGAGACCTTCTGGGTTACTTCAACAGCCGGAAATCCCACAATGGAAGTGGGAAAGGATCACAATGGATTTCATTACTAAGCTGCCGAAGACGGTGGGCGGATGCGATACTATTTGGGTTATTGTTGACCGCCTCACCAAATCTGCACACTTCCTAGCGATGAAGGAAACTGATACAATGGAAAGACTTGCTCAGCTGTACATCAAAGAGGTTGTATCTCGTCATGGTGTACCTTTATCAATCATCTCCGATCGCGATCCCCGTTTTGCTTCCAGATTTTGGCGTTCTTTGCAAGAAGCCATGGGAACTCGTCTTGACATGAGTACTGCTTATCATCCTCAGACTGACGGGCAAAGTGAACGAACGATTCAGACCTTGGAGGACATGCTGCGTGCATGTGTCATTGATTTTGGAAAGGCCTGGGAAAGGCATTTGCCACTCGCCGAATTCTCGTACAACAACAGTTATCACTCAAGCATTAATGCTGCACCTTTTGAAGCATTGTATGGTCGTAAGTGCCGATCTCCTATTTGTTGGGCCGAAGTAGGCGAAAAGCAAATCACCGGACCCGAGGTAGTTCACGAAACCACGGAGAAGATTGCTCAGATCCAAGCTAGACTTAAGACTGCCCGTGATCGCCAAAAGAGCTATGCCGATCTTAAACGGAAAGACTTTGAATTTAATGTTGGTGATCGTGTAATGTTGAAGGTTGCACCTTGGAAAGGTGTGATCCGTTTTGGAAAACGTGGAAAGTTGAACCCACGATACATTGGTCCTTTCGAGATCTTGGAACGTGTTGGACCAGTTGCATACCGTTTGGATCTACCAGCACAATTGAGCTCAGTTCATCCTACCTTCCATGTGTCAAACTTGAAGAAGTGTCTTGCTGCACCCGAACTCATCATACCTTTGGAAGAACTTACTATTGATGACAAACTCCACTTTGTGGAGGAACCTGTTGAGATTATGGATCGTGAGATCAAAACTTTGAAACGCAACAAGATTCCGATTGTACGAGTACGATGGAATGCCAAACGAGGACCTGAGTTTACTTGGGAACGAGAGGATCAAATGATGCGGAGATATCCTCATCTTTTCCCGACTCCTCCATCTACTTCAGCTTAAATTTCGGGACGAAATTTTCTTTAACAGGTGGGTAATGTAACGACCCTGGTTTTTCCAACGTTATTTATTAATAATTATTATTATTAATACGCTTGATTAAACGAATGTATGTTATTACATTTACATGTTGCTTTAATTGCCCGTACTTGAACTTTAAATGCCCGAAACGTCTTTGTGACACCCGGAACTTGCACGAATAATATTTTAAGATATTATTTACATTCATGATTAATTTTATTAATCATTTTAATTAACTAAGGCCTTTAGTTAGTTACTTGGGCTTAAGATGGACTTTTGTTGGATTACTTGCTAACTACTTGCAACTTGGGCCTTTTAAGTGTTAATGGACTAGTGTAAGCTCCCCCTACTTATATTATGGATTAATCTAGCCCATGTTTACATGTAAGTATGATACTTGAACTTAAACTAGATGGTTAGCTTGGAAATGGAATCTAGTTGCCATAATCCCCATGAACACCACCTTATTATCCAACTTTATGAGCTTTACCATGCTAATAACCTTAGAACAACTCTCTCCCCCCCTCCTTTTGCTGCTGCAGCCGTGAGGTACCATGATGGGGAGGTGTTTTTGGCTTTCAAATTTTGATAACTTGGCTACTAGTTCTCTCACACTTCATTCATTTCAAACACACTTGATTTTCTCTCAACTTTTTCCTCTCTTTTTCTCTCTAGTTCTTGTAAGTAACTTGACTTTTTCTCTTCCTTTCTTCTTGCTAAAACTGAATTTAAACATCACATAATCATCATCATCTTTTGTTGTTTGTTACTTAATCTTGTTGTAGTTTAATTACTTGTAGATTACTAAGTTGTTTACTTACTTACTTACTTGTCTTTCTTTACATGTTTCAAGAATCAACTCTTTAGTTTGATTCTTCACTTATATCTTGTATTTATCAAGAACATTCAAGAACATAATCTATCTAGTTATGTTCTACATATTTTGTTTCAAAAGATTAAAGTTCATAGTTGTATAAACTCTTTACTTGTAGTTCTTGAAGTAACTTTAAAGTTACTTCACTTAAAGATCAACTTGGGTTGAATCTTTAAAAGTATGAGCAACTATGAACCATTTTCTTATTTAGTTAGTTTTCTACTTTATTTTGTTTCAAAAGATTTAAAGTTTATAATCTTTATAATTGTTACTTGTGTTCTTGTTTGTTGTATGTTACTAGAATACCACCTTCATGGTTGGTTTAGGCTTATCATTCATTTTCTTTATTTCTTATTGTTAGTTGCTTACTACACATTTGAACAAGGACATGAAACCAACAAGAGCTTACACTTTGGTGCAAGTATCATGGATCCAACACTTGGTTGTGATCTTTCTTAGTGTTCATGAACTTGTTCCTAAACTTACATGTAACCTTGGTTCATCAAACACTTACAACACTTGCACTTGAGTTATGATGGACAAACCTTGGTCAAAATGATGTTAACACATCAACGAGTTGTACACTTGAAGCTATACGCATCAAGGATGAGAACCGTGATGAACATCAAGCACCGAGACAACCGGAACTCTCCAAAACCCACTGTTCTGTCCAAAACCTACTGACCTGATGCTTCTGGAACAGACCAGTAGACCTGGGCTGTTCTAACCTTGATTTTTAGATAGAACTTTTCGAGTAGATAACTTTTCATATAGGACTCGTCTTAATCCGAGTTACGGTTTAGGATTTATGGCCCTCCGATCGTTACCATGTCCTTTAACGTTGTGCAGAAATTTCTGACCTACTCGCACTTAGACCGTCGCCACGGTCAAACCAAGACGAGTTTGCTTCTGTAAATTTTACCACACTTAAGGGACTCATAGACGGAGCCATGACCACTGGTCTCACCTTAATTCAGTAAGGGTAGAGGCCGTGGTGACTGACCGAAGTCAGCCTTTGTTTTAAACGACTTTCATAAACGAGTCTTACTTGTTACCTTTTGTTTAATGATGATTGATGATGACCCTTATGACCTTAATTACGTACTTGTAAACCTTTTGAGATGACTTATTGACTTAGTGCTATTTGACTTAGGTTGAGGACGTTTGGACCGTTACTTGCACACCACTTTCCGACTACTACCTTACCATTACTACTAATCATTGTGAGTTATAGCATTCCCTTTTTACTTTAACTTATTTTGGGAACTGAGAATACATGCGGATTTTATGTTTTACATACTAGGCACGAGTACTTAAACTTTATATATGTGTGGGTTATATAACGGCAGAAACATTCCCTTTAGCTCGGTAACGTTTAATCATTGGTTTTTGAACCGTGAACGCGAATCTTAGATATGGATCCATAGGGTTTGACATCCCCACTCGGGCTAGTAGCGCTAGCATTTAACGAGTGTTTAATACTTCGAGGTTATACGCACTTGCCAAGTGCACTTTAAGGGGGTACATTAAACGTTAAGTTAGTTACCGGGTGCCCACGGTTAAGCATATACTTTTACATACTTTTGAAACGCTCGTTGTAGCACTGAAATCTCGTGGCCTACTTACATTACTGTTATACTTAAACTATAGCTCACCAACCTTTGTGTTGACCTTTTTAAGCATGTATTTTCTCAGGTGTTTGAAGTCGCTTCCGCTATCTTACTAGTCGTGCTGTAGAACCCGCTGCCTAGAGTTGTTATCGCATGACTACTTATGTTGCATTCAAACTTTTTACTTATGAACTTATGTTATGTAACGACCATTATGGTCACGTACACTATTTAATGCTTCTACTTAGCGAAGCATACTTTTGATTTGTAAAACAATTGACGTATGTTATGACGTCACTTTTATTTATGAATGTAAACTCTGTTTTGAAAACGCATATAGTACTTAACCTTGTAATGATCCTGTTGTTGATGGTCCGTACATGATGATTTAGTACGGGGCGTCACAACAGAAGACGCACAAAAAACAACACAAACACCATTAACCAAAAATATGGGGACCAAAAAGGCTACAAACAAAACACAAACTTTCTTAGTCATATCAAGTAAAATACTAAGAACTTGGTTGTGATGGAATCAATAACAGCAGCATAACCAGCAAACATTATAGATTAAAATGCAGTGTTGGGACCAAAAAAGTTGACAAACAAAACACAAATCACATCATGCACAAATTTCTTAGATTATCAAGTAAATAACTAAGAATCTGTTGTGAAGGTGGATAGACTGTATCGAAAGACAAAAACAGAAAAAAAGAGAACAACTCAAAATTGCCATAAAAACCAAAAAACAGCACCATGATAGATTAAAATGCAGTGCTGGGACCAAAAAAAGCTTACAAACAAAACACAATCTCTTTACGGATGATCTCTTTAAAGACTTATCAAGTAAATAAGTAAAGATCTTGTGATGATGGAAAGATGGAACCTGTAGACGATTTTTTTATGGATCTTAGGTCGCTTGCAAACCGATCTAGCGGCGGAAATCACTAGAACAATGTTAAACCGTGAATTGGGTCGTATCGAGGTCGAATTGGTCGAACCTAGAGTTGAATCTAGATTAGAACGACTCCTAAATGTAGTAATTCGGTGGTATTTGGTATTGGAATCAACTGAGACAAAAACTAAATGATTTAGGGTTTATGGGATGTGTAACCTCGTTAAGGAGGTTTTCACCCGTATATATACTGGATCTCAGAGACAGACGGTCGACTGTGTTAGAAAGTCGGTCTACTGAGTCACACAGTCGGTCGAGTGTGTGGACACAATCGGTCGACTGTGTATGCTGATATTGATTTAACTAATATTAACGCGCACACACACATATCTAATCAATAGTCACAAAGTAAACGTTATTACATGACCAAATGTATTAAACGACAATTCAACTAGAACTAGGGATTACATGCACCAACAGAACCCACAATGCAAAAAAACAAAAAAAAACACTACAAACTGACATATCTTATAAGCTTACAAAGAAAACACAATTTAACCATTCACAAGTTTTTAGAGACCTATTAGTCAACTAACTAATAACTAAGAACTTGTTGTCATGATACAAAGTCAAAAACTTGTAATGCCAAAAAAGGATACACTTAAAAACAACAGATTACCATCAAACCATTAACACCAAAAAATTTGACAAACAAAACACAGATCTCATCAAGCACAAACTTTCTTAGGCCCATCAAGTAAATAACTAAGAAATTGTTTTGATGGTGGATAGACGAAACCAAAAAGACCAAAACAAACAATCAAAAACGACATTGAAACCAAAAAAAAATACAATCAAAACACCGGCCCATCATACAGAAGCTTTCTTAGACCTATCAAGTAAATAACTAAAAGAACTTATGTGATGATGGAAAAACAAAACCATATGCCAAAACAAAGGACACTTAAAGAAGAAAATTAGAACCACCAAATCGCGATAGATTAGAAAAACGTAAAAACTAGTTGTGATGATGAAAAAGATGAACTTACTAACAAGACATGATCTCATCATGCGCAGACTTTTTAAAGACTTGTCGGCTAAATAACCAAGAACTTGCTATGACGCTTGCTATCATGAAAAAGATGAAATCCAAAATACCAAATCACAAAACTCATCATGCACAAGTATCCTGACTCCTATGAGCAGTCCCACAATAAAAAACATGTTGTGATGATGACAAAACGAAACTCATAATGCCCATAGACAAGACAATCAGAAAACAATATAAAAAAGGCAAACCGTAAATGGATTAGAAAGCAATCAAGGGACCAAAAAGCTTACAAACAAAACACCTATCATGTACACGCTTTCATAGACCGATCAAAAGTAAATATCTAAAAACTTGTGTTTGCCAAAACAGAAGGACGGTCAAAAAAACAACATACAAACCATCAACCAAAAGTTGGGATCAAAAAGGCTTACAAACACAACACAAAATTTATTAGACATATCAAGTAAATAATTAAGAAGTAGTTGTGACAATAGGAAGATTAAACGAATACAAAACAATAAACGCTTCAAAAACAAAAGAATAACAAGAAAACCATTATGGATTAGGAAGCAATGTTGGTACCAAAAAAAATTAACGATCAAAACACATCTCATCATGCACAAACTTTCTTAGGCATGTCATGTAAATTATTAAGAACTTGCTGATGACGGAAAAACGAAACCATATACCAATATAAAAAACACTAAATAAAATAACTATCAAACAACGAGGATTAGAAGACCAAAAAAGCTTACAAAGAAAACACAATATCATCAATTCATCATGCACAAGCTTTTTAAGACCTATCAGGTAAATAACTAAGAACTTGGCATGATGATGGATAGACGATACATAAAAGACCAAAATAGTGGACGTTCAAAAAACGATATTAAAATAAAACAACTTGTTGTGATGATGTAAAAACGAAACTCATAATGCAAACACATAAGGAACTCAGAAAATTAATAGAATGCAACAAAAAACAGCAAACCATGATAGATTAGAATGCAATGATGGAACCCAAAAGGCTTGCAAACAAAACACAATTACTATCATCCACGATCTTTCTTAGACCCATCAAGTAAATAGTTAAGAACTTGTTTTGTCACCGCCAAAATAGATAACGCACAACAAACAACATAAACACCAAAAACCAAAATTATTATGACCAAAAAGGTTTACAAACAAAACACACTTTCTTAGTCATATTAAGAACTTGTTGTGATGATAGATAGATGGAATCAACAACAACAACATAACCAGAATCAACAACATCAACATAACCAACAAACTAACATTTAACATTTATAGATTAAAATGCAGTGTTGGGACCAAAAACGTTGACAAAAAAAACACAGATCACATCATGCACAAATTTCTTAGATTATCAAGTAAATAACCAAGAATCTGTTGTGAATGTGGATAAACGAATCCAAAAGACCAAAACATATAATACTAACAAACGACAGAAAACCCAAAAAACAGCACACTATGAAAGATTAAAACGCAGTGCTGGGATTAAAAAATACAATCAGAACATCATCCCATCAAACACAAGCTTTCTTAGACTTATCATGTAAATAACTAAGAACTTGTTGGGATGATGGAAAAACGAAATCATATGCCAAAACACAAGACACTAGAAAATGACATAATGACGACCAAACCAAGATAGATTAGAAGGCCAAAATAACTTGCAAATAAAACACAATATCATCATGCACAAGCTTTTTAAAGACCTATCAGATAAATAACCAAGAACTTGCTACGATGATGAATAGACGAAACACAAAAGACCAATTAAATGAACACTAAAGAAAAACAATATAAAAAATCAAGAAACAGAAACCAATATAGATTAGAACGTAGCGCAGCAAGACGAAACACCATTCCATCATTAGATCCGATCATGTAAATAACTAAAGCTATTTGTGGGAAGGACATAAATACCATCAAAACACAATCTCTTTATGGATTATCTTTTTAAAGACTTACGAAGTAATAAACTATGATCGTGATGATGAAAGAATAGAAACCGCAATGCAAAAAACAAAAAAACGTTACAAAACCGGCATATCTTATAAGCTTACAAAGAAAACACAATTTCATCAAGAAACAGATATCATCCACAAACTTTTTTAAACTTATCAAGTAAATACTTCGTAACTAAGTAATTGTTGTGATCGTGGATAGACTAAACCGAAAAGAACAAATCAGATATCGATCGAAACAACAATAAAACTGAAACAACAGCACACCATGATAGATTAAAACGCAGTGTACGACCAAAAAACTTAAAAATAGAACATAGTCCAAGCATACAGAAGCTTTCTTAGACATATCATGTAAATAGTTAAGAACTTGTAGTGATGGAAAAACAAAACCGTATGAAAAACTAAACACTAAAAATGACATAATAACCAGAAAATCACGATGCAATAGAAGACAAAAAAAAGCTTACAAACAAGACACAATATCATCAGAAGCATTTTAAAGAAGTAAATAATTAAGAACATGCTATGTTGATGAATATACGAAACATAAAAGACCAAAAAAATGAACCCTCAAAAACGATATAAAATCAAAAACATGGGAAATTAGAAACAACAGGTTGTGCATGATGAAAAAGATGAAACCCATTATGCCAAATCACAAAACTCATCATGCACAAGTATCCTTACACCTATCAGGTAAATAAAAACAACTTGTGATGATGATAAAAAGGAACTCAAAGTGCCCAAACACAAGCCACTCAGAAAACAACATAAAAACGGCAAACCATGATTGATAAGAAAGCAACCAAGGGACCCAAAAAACTTACAAACAAAACGCAATTACTATCATGCACACACTTTCTTAGACCCATCAAGTAAATATATAAGAACTTGTGTTGAAACCAAATAAAAACAACATAAAAACCATCAACCAAATGCTAGGATAAAAAAGGCTTACAAACAGAACACAAACTTTCTTAGACATATCATGTAAATAAGTAAGAACTTGTTGTGATGACGGAAAAACAAAACCATCAAACCACAATAGATTAGAAGACCAAAAAAACTTACAAAGAAAACACAATATCATCAATTCATCATGAACAAGCTTTTTAAGACCCATCAGGTAAATTACTGTGATCTTGCCATGATGATGGATAGACATACATAAACGACCAAAATAGTGGACGCTTAAAAACGATATTAAAATCAAAAAACAAGACAAAAAAGGATCGCATTACGCACAAATGTCTTAGATTATCGGATAAATAACTAAGAATCTGTTGTGAAGGTGGATAGATGATATCGAAAAGACAAAAACAGAGAAAACTCAAAATTGCCATAAAAACCAATGAAGAGCACCATGATAGATTAAAACGCAGTGTTGGGACCATGATAGATTAAAAAGCACAAACTTTCTTTGTTAGACATATCACGTAAATAACAATAAGCTTGTTGTGATGATGAAAAACGAAACTGATAAAGCCCAGATTTTAGAAACTCAAAAAACCAAGTGTTTAGATCAAAAAGGCTTGCAAACAAAACACAAACATTCTTAGACATTTCAAGTTAATAATTAGAAACTTGTGATGATAGAAAGATGAAATGAATACAAAAACAGCACACCATTAAAGATTAAAACGCAGTGCTGGGATTAAAAAAAATACAATTAGAACACCACCCCATCAACTAAGAAAAATGATGGAAAAACACTACAAAACCGACATATCTTAAAAGCTTACAAAGAAAAAACAATTTCATCATTCAAAGTTTTTATAGACCTATCAGGCAACTAAGAACTTGTTGTCATGATAGAAAGCCAAAACTTGTAATCCGAAAACAAAACACACTAAAAAACAACAAAAACAAAAACCAGCACACTGTTATAGAATAAAATGCAGTGTCGGGACCAAAAAATTGACAAACAAAATGCAGATCTCATCATGCACAAACTTTCTTAGGGCCATCAAGTAAATAACTAAAAAACTGTTGTGATGGTGGATAGACGAAACCAAAAAGACCAAAACAAGCAATCAAAAACGACATCATAACCAAAAACACGTACAATCAGAACACCGGCCCCATCATACAGAAGCTTCCTTAGACCTATCAAGTAAATAACTAAGAGAACTTGATGTAATGATGGAAAAACGAAACCATATGCCAAAACAAAGGACGCTAAAAAAATGACATAAAAACCAGCAAATCACGATCGATTAGAAGACGATACAAGCTTACAATCAAGACACAATCTCATCATGCGCAAGCATTTTAAAGACCTATCAGGTAAAAAGTTGAGAACTTGCTATAATGAAGGATTGACGAAACATAAAAGACCAAAAATAACAAATAACCAACAAACGATATAAAAATCAAAAAACAGAAACCATAAGAAATTAGAAACAACTAGTTGCGATAGAGAAAGATGAAACTTGTTGTGATGATGGTTAAAAAAAAAAAAAAAAAAAATTCATAATGCCCAAACACAAGCCACTCAAAAAACAACATAAAAAACGGCGAACCATGATTAATAAGAAAGCAACCAAGGGACCCAAAAAAACTTGCAAACAAAATGCAATTACTATCATGCACATACTTTCTTAGACCCATCAAGTAAATATCTAAGAACTTGTGTTGACACTAAAATAAACAACATAAAAAACCATCAACCAAATGCTCAGATAAAAAAGGCTGACAACCAAAACACAAACTTTCTTGGACATATCAAGTAAAAAACTAAGAACACGTTGTGACAATAGAAAGAAAAAAAAAAAAAAAAAAAAAAAAACTCTGAAAACAAAACCAAGTGCCAAAACAAAGACACTAAAAGAATCAACCATCAAACCACTATAGAATAGAAAACCAAAAAAGCTTATAAAGAAAACACAATATCATCTTTCTATGAGGTAAATAACTAAGATCTTTCTATGATGATGGATAGACAAAACATAAAACACCAAAACAATGACCACTCAAAAACGATAAAAAAATAAAAAAAAAAAATTAAAAAAAAAAACAGAAACCACCAATTTGAAAAGGAAACAAATATAATATAGACACCATGTTTCATGTGATCACTTAAACGTAATCAAAAACAAGACTATTAAGTGTACATCAATATTTGTGAAAAGGATACAGATAAATAAGGCGACTACGCGTGTGACAGTAGTGTTACACCAATTGAAGAGGATACACTAAAAACTTATAATGCCAACAGAACACAATAAAAAAACAATAGATTGCCAGCAAACCATTATAACTTAAAATACAGGGACCAAACAAGTTGACAGACAAAACACACATCTCATCATGCACAAACTTTTCTTAGGCCCATCAAGTAAATAACTAAGAAACTGTTGTGATGGTGGATAGACTAAACCAAAAAGACCAAAACAAACAATCAAAAACGACATTAAAACCAAAACAACATACAATCATAACACTGGCCCAGAAGCTTTCTTAGACCTATCTAGTAAACAACTATGAGAACTTGATGTGATGATGAAAAAAAACGATACCATATGCCAAAACAAAGGACACTTAAAAATTGACATAAGAACCACCTAATAACGATATATTAGAAGACCATAAAATCTTACAAAACAACACACAATCTCATCATGCGCAAGCATTTTAAAAACCTATCAGGTAAAAAGTTAAGAACTTGCTATGATGAAGGATTGACGAAACATAAAAGACCAAAAATAACGAACCAACAAACGCTATAAAATCAAAAAACAGAAACCAAGAGAAATTAGAAACAACTAGTTGTGATGATTAAAAGATGAAACCCATAATGCCAAAAAACACAAAACTCATCACGCACAAGTATTCTTACACCTATCAGGTAAATAAAAACAACTTGTTGTGATGATGATTAAAGAAAACTCATAATGCACAAACAAGCCGCTCAGAAAACAACATAAAAAAACAAACCATGATTGGTTAAAAAGCAATTAAGGTACCCAAAAAACTTGCAAACAAAACACAATTACTATCAATCACATGCTTTCTTAGTCCCATCAAGTAAATATCTAAGAACTTGTGTAACCAAAACAGGACACTCAAAAAACAACACAAAAACCATCAACCAAATGTTGGAATCAAAAAGGCTTACAAATTAAACAAAACACAAACTTTCTTAGACTTATCAGGTAAATAACTAAGAAATTGTTGTGTCGCTAGAGAATGAAACAAAAACAGAAAACGCTCTTAAAACAAAAGAATAGCGAACAGCCATTATATGTTAAAAGGCAATAATGGAACCAAAAAATTGACACACAAAACACATATCTGATATCCATCATGCACAAACTTTCTTAGAACTATCATGTAAAAACTAAACTTGTTGTGATGACAAAAAAACAAAACCATATGCAAAACAAAGAACTTGGTGCCATGACGATGAATACACAAAACATAAAACACCAAAACAATGAGCACTCAAAAACGATAAAAATCAAAAAACGGAAAACATGATAGCTTAAAATGCAGTAATAGAACATCAATCTCATCATGCACAAGTTTCTATAGACCTATCAGGAAAATAACTAACAACTTGTTTTCATGATATAAAAACAAAACTCGTAATTTCAAAACAGAAGATAATCAAGAAAACGACATTAAAATAACAAACCATAAAAAGATCATTGTTTATTACAGTATTTTCCACCAACTTGAAAAATAAACAAATATAGTTTAGACACCATGTTTAATGTGATCACTTAAACGTAATCAAAAACAAGACCATTAACTGTACATCAATACATAAAAATCATTGTTTTGGCATCAACTTCAGAGTATAGAAAGAAGTTTGAAAATAGTATCCAAAAATCACATACAGGTTACTGAAAAAACAAGATATAGATACGGATACATGTAGAAATTTGGAAAAATAAGCTTCACATAAATACTATTAAGAATCGTTTGCGTATCCCAAAATCTTTATAATTTGCGATTTCAACAAAACCCTAATTCCCACAAAATCAAAAAATTATTGAGAAACCCTAATTTCGAATAATAATAAAATATAAATATAAATATAAATGTTGGATAAAAAAAGAAAGAAAGAAATAGAGAGAGAAAGAAAGGAAGAAATTAAGGACCTTGGCCGATGTTTCTGTGATGATGTAGGACGATAGAATGCTTGTGTTGGAAATAAGATTTAGAACACCAGATCCATTCGTCTGATAGATTTGCTGGTACCATCCAGCAGGGGAAGGAGAGCGACGATGGAAAATTTGAAAATAAATGCTGTTTACGTTTGTCCATTTCTATATATATACACCGTATGTATATGTATAGTCGGTCAGTTTGGTTGCGTAAATGTAAACGCTGGAATCATATGCGTTATTATTAAAATAAGAAATACGCGGCATAGTACAAGGACTAATAATAATTATAAATTATAATTTATAATTAATAATTAATAAAATACGGAGTAATAATTATGATTATAAATTATAAATATAAATAAATTAAATAAATATACATACATTACAAATAAATCAACTATAAAATTAATCTTTCTTATCTATAATAAGAAAACTTGTATAATGTCATAAGTAATGTAAAAAATCAACATGGCAAAATCCCAACCATAAGTAACTAGTTTATAACTCGCGCATTCGCGGGATCTTTTCTATAACCATCTTATTCCCGGGATTTTTTGCATAAATGATTCTTAAAAGAAATTTCTTATTAGGTCATTTATAAATGATTCAACAAACATTAGTGCAACATTGTCAATATTTTCGTTTGTCGTCTGCACAAAAATAAACTCAAAAGTAATGCTGAAAAATGTAAAGATCAACCTCAAGATAACTTCCAAATATAAAGTGCACTATAGTCAAAAATTAAAGGAGATTATATAAAACTGAGTTTAATGATAGTAAACACTTCATTATATAAACTAAGTCACTAATCAACATTTACATAAATACCTATGCGAATGAAAACACCTAAACTAAGATATCGGGATTGATAGAGAATTAAACAAACGAAAACAAAGTACTGAAATAAAGCAAGCAACATAAACAACTTCCACAAAAACATACTCAAAGGAAATCCTAAAACATCATCAAAATATTGATCCACGACATTTAACTTCTCATATGTCCTCCATCTTCTGTAACTTCAAAGACTTGAGACATTTGACCACCTTTAAAGACGATTTTAAACATTCCAAGTCAATGGCTTTATGTGGACTTTTGCTCTTACGTTTACGTTTGGCATTATCATTCTCGGGTGAAATATCAATATCCTGATTTAGAGCAGAAAGATCAACAAAAGAAGATGGCACCTACACATAATGTCCTAAACAACATGTAAGTATGTTAATGAGGAACAATTAAAAAATGTGTCATTAAAGCATATAGCAATCTGATACTCATTATTTCTTAACTTACATAACCTAAGTTATAAATTACATTTAAATTTAGTCAAGTGAATGAAAAGGCTATTAGTAAATAATTTGTATATTATTATAAGTTTATAACAATACACATGTCAAATTATACTTAGTATGAGCATGGGAAAAAATGAGCATGAGAATAAGTAAGCATTGTTCGGTCTTATTACTCTTTGAATAAGAGGGTAGTGCCATACTCCAGAACTATATCCAATTTCTCCAATCCTATGCACTTATTGTCTTTTATAATTCAAATCAAAATAGCATATAAGCTTGTGAAGAAATTCAAGCCTGCATGTTCTATAATACACTCTCAGCTTATTTAGAATAAAATGGACCAATAGTGGCAAAATCTACCTAACTCCCTATGTCTCATATAACCCTATTCCAATGACACAAAATCATGACAAACTCTAAGCCTGCGACTCTTAGGTTTAAAGATTGAGATTAAGCTCAGTTAGTACCCATAAAATGTGAGTGACCTTTACTGATATTGTAGCCTGAATCATGAATGGAGTCATTAACTGCTCTCCATACACCTTAATGTAAGGGAAACTGCAACATCTCCCCTGTACCTCAAATTTTACCCTAGTCATATCCATCCCACCTACAAATGAAAAGCTAAGATCAAGGCCAATTTTTAAAACAGAATCACACTCTTTCATTTATTATACTCTATTCCTCCTTAAATCATATTAAGTTTTTATAAAATGGTAGCATGACCCTACACCCACTTTCACATCAAGAACCTATGCAATTGAGCTCCCAAACCATCCTTTTTACTAAGAAAAACTGCTTGTGAAATATAATTAAGTAGTTTAGATTTAATGCAACATTTTGAAAGAAGCATAATCAACCTTTTAAAACATTCACACCTAAAACATTTAAAGATTCAAGTGTTGGGAGATAAATAAAAGAATGGTTGATCACAAACCAAATTCACTTGCAACCTTGGGTTCCGAGCTAGATCTATCATGATGATAATGTCTGCCTTAGTAAGGCTAAGCCCAAAGATATCGACGCAGGAGGTAAAATAAAATATAGGAGGTCCAACACCCTCTTGAAAATCCTGTTATGAATATCATGTCATTATTTAATCGAATATAATACAAGCAACACTTATTTTTCATTTACTTATATCTAATATTTTATTTGGTAACTCCCATCCAACAATATGTACTTCAATGATATTCATATCTATTCTCATAAGAAGTTGCACCTCAAATAGATATGTACTTCATCCATTGCATTGAATGACCATATAAGTATTTCACAAACACTTCCACCAAGTATCTGAAAAGATATTTCACGTAAACTATAATGTTTCTGCAATGGTGAGCTTAGTAATTTTCAACATAAGACCACCAAGTATCTGAAAAGATATTTCACGTAAACTATAATGTTTCTGCAATGGTGAGCTTAGTAATTTTCAACATAAGACCAAATGATAAAGTGTAATATATAATCATAAACATGTACAAAACTTACCATTACAAATTATACTCAGTTGGTGTCATAGCCTCCACCGCAGTGTAATTAAAAATCATTAATAACAATTTATAGTTAATATAGACCTTGTGATAGAAAGAAAAAAAATGTTAGTCTTGTAGCATAATTATACCTGATGCATAACATAACTAAGGATCATTTGATTTGTGTTGACTCAGCCAAAAAGAAGTCAAACTCCAAAGTTCTGAATGAATAAATATGCACTGGCTACTCAACTCAACCATTTGGAATTCTGTATATTGAGTGACGCATTATCCATTTCAATCGACAGATAGTAACCAAAAGCATCACCTATTTGAAGATATTCAACAACAATTACATAAAAACCTGCCAAAAGAAAATCAATACAGATACATATATAAATAAATTGAAATTAAAAACAAGATGATGTTTAATATAGAATGATAATTGTTTAAAATCGAAATGAATAAATTCATAATAAATCCATTAACCATTAGAAACGAACCCAATCGTTGGATATAACCGACAAAAATAAAAAATAAATGGATTTAACCTAGAAATCGAATTTTTGTACCTTTTTCCATAATTTGAATTGAAATGAAGCAATCAGATATGTCGATTGTTTATGGCGTTGGATTGATTTCTGAATGCGTTCCGATCTAACTCGATTTCATTGCCGGATAATTTATTATATTATTGTCGATTTCATTGTCGGATTCAAACGCAAAGCAAGACTTATTTGCAGATTCCAACGAATGGAGACTAACGCAATGAAGTTGAACAGATTGAGATTTAGGTGCACCGTTTGGCCTAGAACGGTTGTTTCCCTAATTAATCGGCTGGTATTTCTTTTAGTAAATGACACAAGGGCAGAAAGGTAATAAATCTCCTCAACTGCCTCTACAAAAGCTAAATGACACTATCATGAATTTAGACGGATCAGATTTACATTAAGGGATGTAATCTAATGGCGGGAGTTTTGACATGTAAGCTTTTTTCAAAAACTAAGACATCATATTTGTTTTCTTATTATAGTGTAAAGAGATGTAATGGCGTCATTTAGGTTGTTAATGGGAAGTTACAGACTACTTTTCCTTTCAAATCAGGGGATAAACCGCTTTCACGTTCATTTCTTCTCCATCATTGTTCAATTCCATCGATAATTAAAAGACTATGTTTTTTGATTCATGTTTATTTTTCAATCAAAAGTATGTAATCAATGATTTATGTATCTCGCTAAAAGGTTTGGTGATTGATTTAGGTTTTTGAATTCTGAAATATTTGCTCAATGGGTGGCCATATCAATATCCTTGATATGTCAAAACGTAACCTTTAAAATGAAGACAATTGTAACATCCCGTTTTTCCCGTACGTATTGAAAGGTACAGACTTAATCATTTGTACGTTTATAACTCGTTAGCTTACGCGTAAATGTATGAATATATGTATATATATATATATATTTATATATATATATATATATATATATATATATATATATATATATATATATATATATATATATATATATATGTGTGTGTGTGTGTGTGTGTGTGTGTATACTTGATAATGTGTGCTTAAGCAAGTCTATATGTGGGTTTTGATAGCGTCAAGTCTTGCGAGACTATAGTTGAAGGTTAGGTGAGAATAGGAAGTGGGTTTGGAATGTACAAAATTAATTAATGTTGAAATTTGTTTAAGATGGTCGAGCTGCTCAGTTACAGCCTTAGGCCGCGCCGCGACAAAATGGTCCGCGCCGCGGCATAACAAGCAACCCAGGAACAGAATGAGGGTTAAGAAGGGTCGATTTTCATGTTGAATGTCGCGTCGCGACGAATTGGGCCGCGCCGCGGCAGTCCTGCTGGACAGAATCCGGACTTAGCTCATTTTAAGTGATTTTAAGGGGCAATTTAGTAATTTGGCATGTAGATCAGATTGGAGCATTAAATCTCATCCACTTATTCATTTAATTCAATTCCTTTTCCCTTTTCTTTCTATTTTCTCTCCCAAAACTTAAAACCCAATTGAATTAAAAGTGAGATTTGAGAGTGAAGGATTGAGGGTTGATCTTTGGAGCAAGAATTAAAGTTGTTCCTCTTGTCTCTAGCTACCCGTTGATAGTCTCGGTAAGTTCTAACTCTAAGTTTTGAGTTTTAATTGGTTAATGGCTAGGGTTTTGGTTACTAGGGACTTGTATGACCCATTTGGGGTTAAAATGGGTGAACTTAGGTTATGTGGGTGAAAGTGTGATGACTCGGGAATTTCCGACCAAATTTAAACTTAATCTTTATATGATTTCGATACGATAAGCAAAGTATGTAATGCTGAGTCTAGAAAACATTGGAACGATGTTCATATATTCAATTGACCTTCGACCATTCCCGACGATTCACGAACAACTAATTGTAAATAAATACATATATAATTAAATGTATATATAAATAATAATTTGGAATATTATTTGAAATATTATATGATTTAATGGTAGGAAATAAATATTGTAACGACCCGGAAATTTTCGACCAAATTTAAACCATAATCTCTATATGTTTCCGACACGATAAGCAAAATCTGTAATATTGAGTCTAGAAAGTTTGAAATCTCTATTCGGATAATCAGTTACCCTGTTGACCATGCCTGACGATTCACGAACAAATTATTTGTAAATAACTATATACAAGGGTATACATATATAAATGCAAATAAATATAATAATTGGGAATAACAATATTTAACCAATTGAACTAAAAATAATTATTATTAAGTATTGACATTAAATATTATTGTTAGTATTATATTTTTTTTTAATTATTAATATTAATTAAAAATATAAAATATAAATATAGTTAACCGAATTGAATTATGTCACAATCGTTTCTATTATTTTTCCTACTATCTGTTAATCCGTTTACTGCTCAAGATACCTTGTTGATTTCATTTAATCACTACAATCCTTCCACCAAACGACGAATATAAATCTGTGTCAAAATCATTGTCAACTGTATTAAATTGTAAATCTCTGTATCTGATTAGTACGAAATGGTTAACCATCCCTATCCACTTTTTATTTTTGTCTTATTTTATTTAGGATAAATAAGTTGATTGATATTAATTCCTCATATGTTTGGAGCACCCACTTCTTCCTTGACCACAACCGACCTCCATCCACCTCCGGCGCTCAGCTTCATCCGGCCACTATCGATCGCCCTACAACCATCACCTTGAACCGCCACTTACCACCACCCATTTCAAAACCATTTAACCACCATCATAACACTTTCCATCATCAAACTACTGCATCTTGATTCAGTCCGATTAGTTTACAACAACCACTATTATTTGTTATTTCTGTTTAAGTGTAAATCATACCAACACCAACGAGTAACTTAATACCGCTGCTCCTTCCTGCTATAAACGATAATGATAATAGAAGAGATGATAAATAGTGAACCTGCAACCTCCTTAAATCACTGTTACAACTGCGTTTATCTTTCTTCTTCACGGTTATTGTTTCATGTTACTCCTACTCGTATACTATCTTCTCCGAACAACCCACGTTTACTTTCTTTTCTTCTTCGAGTGACAACCACCCATCGAACACTTCCATAACCTGTTGCTTGTTCCTTGTGTTTCTTGTTCGTCTCACCACTTTCGAACACCACCACAATCGAGTCACCACTTTTTCATTACAACCGTCACCACCAAAACACGCATAAAAACAATCACAACACATCATACTTGTTACTACCATTCTCGTTTACTCTTGTTTGAACCCCTAAACCGCCACGATTATCTGCTGCTACTACGAATGTTTTTGTTCCCAACGATAAACATCGACCCTCACTATTAACCATCGACCCACAACCACCACCTACTTCTCTCTCTTCGAACCACCATCCCTCTCCTGTAAACTGCTATTGCAGCCGCAAGTTTCTGTTTATGATACTCGAAACCCACATAATAAAACCCATGTAAACCGCTATTGCTTCACTCGTTAATTCTTGTTATTGCTCAACCCAATACCACCCTTCTTGTTCGATATGATCACCACCAACATCACGTAAAAACTGCTGTAGAACATAAGCTTCTGCTAATCTTTTTATGCTTCTGATCAGCGACACAAATACCCCAACAATGCTACTTCGATTATTTTGATAAAAGAAGAAAAGTACGTGTGAATATTTATATGGATGGCTGTTTCAATTTTTGAGAAACTTGCAAGTTAATGGCAGACTAGTGGGGAAAAGAGAGACTAATAATTATTCTTTGCCAGCTATTAATTGTATTATTAGACCTACTTGTTTTATTATATCAAACGGCAGCTAACAAGAGAAAAGGAACGGATCCTAGGGACAAACTCAACTGCTCGATTCCATTGTAATTTTGTATTTGGGCCGTAAATGGTGATCTAGGGTTAAATAATTATTGTTGGGCCGAGACCCAACTAAGTTGCTGTTGGGCCAGTTAAACCTTGCAAAGAGGAGACAGGCGTACAGATTTAATGCATATATAGATACGGGATATATATTAAATCAGAAAAATTAGAAATGGTATGATGGTAGGAGCATGGGTGTTTAACTGGGTGACGCGGGTTCAAGTCCCGGTTCTGACAATTTACTCCTTTTTAAGCCTTTTAAGGTAGTTCTCATATTTATAATTATTATTATTATTATTATTATTATTATTATTATTATTATTATTATTATTATTATTATTATTATTATTATTATTAACACTAATGTTATTAGATTATTATAAGTATTATTATAATAAGTATCATTATTATTAATTTGTTATTAAAACTCAATATCATAACTATCATTAATAATAAAATTTATATTCTTATAGTTATTAATGATTAATACCATTATCATTACCACTAACATTATTATCATTATTATTAATAAATATTGTTGTTATTATCATTTTTTTACTAATATTATTTAGTATTATTACAATTAATATTTTTAACGAACAAATGATATATATATAAAGAATATATTCAATATAACATAACGAAATTAATATTTTTTTTGTAAAATGAATATATGAAATATATATTATTATCTAAAAAGATATAACTAATGAATTTATATATATATATAAACTTGTTCGATTACAAATACGTGTGTTAATATAAATATAAATGATATAGGTTCGTGAATCCGAGGCCAACCTTATACTTGATCAATGATGTTATATGTATTTTTACTACAAAATACATTAGGTGAGTATATAGTCCCCTTTTTTTTAAACTTTAAATATTTTTGGGCTGAGAATACATGCGCTATTTTTATAAATGATTTACGTTATGGACACAAGTGACTAAAATTACGTTCTACATGGGTTTGAATCAAAAATCCCCTAGCTTGGTAACTTTAACTATTGGTTTATGAACTGGTAGGCGCGAATCCTAAAGATAGATCTATCGGGTTTTACACCCCCACCTAGATGTTGTTCTAGTCACTACTAAACTAGAAGAACGGGTGTTTAGTACTTCGAGGTTAATGGAACGCACTTGATTCGGTGCACATATTATTATAACTCAGGGGTACACACTCTTGTTAAGGCTAGTTACCGGGTGCCCACTGCTTGGAATGCTTTTCATACACTTGCGAGTGTATTATGTTTTTAAATATGAAATCTTGTGGTCCATAGTTATTACGCTGCTAGCATTAAACCTATATATCTCACCAACTTTATGTTGACTTTTTAAAGCATGTTATTCTCAGGTACGAATTAAGTCTTCCGCTGTGCATTTGCTCACTTTAAAGATATTACTTGGAGTCGATCACCGCAATGGAACCAAATGTCGATGACTTCGTCCAGGGGGATAAGGACGGGTTACTACAGATGGTATCAGAGCGGTGGTCTTAGCGAACCATGCATTGCATTAGTGTGTCTGACTAGTAGTTGTTAGGATACATTAGTGAGTCTGGACTTTGACCGTGTCTGCATGACAAAAAGTTTTGCTTATCATTCCCAGTCGGAAACTATCTGCTTATCATCTTTAGGAATTGCCTGCTTAAGTCTAGACACGTCTTATTGCATTTACTGCATTGATAGTGTATAGACAAATTCATATCCTAGCGTATCTATTACGGTAAACTTTGCCTAATATTTTCCGTAAATTTCTCCGTGATTTAAGGAATCCTGGTACTATATATATTTATGCATATTATGCATTGAGTATACCATCCAACTCTCATTGCTCTCACTAAGCTTTTCATACCAAAAATCTTTCTGTGATCGCGTACGATGGCCTCCACGAATCGACAAAGTTCCTCTGACTCCGAAGATAGTGTGACGGGAGCGCATCAACCGATCAACTACCGAGATTTCTTTAGAAAGTGGGGATGGGTTCGTGAAATACTTACTCTATGGAGAAATGAAGAAGGTACTCCATATCATGAGCCGAATCTACCGCCTAATGTCGGAGTACTCGACCCGCTCACCGGCGAACCTGTTCGCAATACTGTTTATACCCTCGTTGCAAGAATTTTTCGTCTTGAGGCTACCATTAACGGAACTAGAGAAGATATCCAACCTCCATCTCACACTAATAACCGGCCAGGGTTAGTAGAAGAAGTCAACGAACTTCGTGCTCGAGTAGTAGTTTTGGAGAATATGGTGCAAAACTTAACAGCTCCAGCAACATCACTGGCACCAACATCAACACCAGTACCACCAACAACCCAAGTTTCAACATCACCTGCCTCAACATCTCATTCTGTACCTCGAGCCTAATCATCGTTGTACGTATCCGTTCATTCCAGAATAACCATTTCTATTCAAATTTCATATTTGGATTTTGACCTATCAGAATCCAACAATTGGCATAACGAAGAAAACATTTGACAAAAATAAAAAGTGTTAGAAACAAACGAAGTAATTAATTGAAATTGTGATAGGATTTCACGCTAACTGTTCCGGCTAACTGTTCCCAGCTAACTGATTAACATTTATATTATCGCAATTTACATCCTCGCACTTTACATTCTCGCAATTTTATTTATCGTCATTTAATTTCTGTTATTTATTTTACGCACTTTATTTATCGTCATTCTGTTATTTACGCATTTTAAATAACGGGACATGTATACAAGGTTTCGACCTATCATATCGACCCATCTATATATATATATTTCGAAACAACCGCAGACACTCTATATGTGAAGGTGGGAGTTGGCTATACAGGGTTGGAGTTGATTCCAAAATATATATATGGTTTGAGTTGTGATCGACACTGAGACCGGTACACGGGTCACGATACGTATTAAGTAATTCGAATATTATATATATCTAATTTATATATGAATCTATTGAACCATTGGACAATCGGGCTATTGGACTGCTAACTTTGGACAATTAAAATGAGTTAAAATGCTGATTATAACATATGAAACTAAACGATTCTTCAAGTTTGCCACTTGATTCTATTTTAAACCTCATTCGTATCTTGACGATTACAATTCGCATTCACAACTTTTCATGATTCTTGAAAACACCTCGATTGAGAAGTTGAACCAACTGCACCTCGTCTACGGAAGAAAGACTTATATATACAGTTATGTACCTGGAAAACTTTCGAAACCGAAGTTATAGTTATAGCGTATTCGTGTCGAATTCCTTATCATTCATTAGCAAAACAACCATACGATTCCTTTTCAAAGTAGACAATTTTGTTACAACTCCACTTCGACTTCTCAGTAAGACTACTCCTATTATAACCTCGATATTTATACCTTGTCCTTTCGCCGTCATTACCGAAAAACCTTTTATATTCCATGAAATCATCGTCAGATGCATCAGCAATTTGTTATCTCTTTGGCAGAACCCGCAATTAGTATTTTGAAAATCTCGCAGAACTTCTCCAGTTATACCTATAGCATCTATTCCTAAGAATTTCATACTTTGAGTGTGAAGTTTCTGAAAAACACCCTGGACTATGAAGTAGTTCTTGAAATACTGATAAAGCAGCAAAAACCGTAAACGACTTTAACGGTCAAAAGTTTGATGATAAAGTACAGTGTATTGGTAAAGCTCCGAAAAAGAGAAGGTTGAGAACTGGAAAAAAAAAAAAAAAAAATTTGAGCAAAGTATGAAGGAGGCCGTGAACAAATTAAATCTGACTTCAAAGAATCAAAATGATTCAGTGCCTGCTGAAATCGTCAGTAAGAACCCTACTCCTTATTCTAAGCCTTGCTCGAACGATATTCTTCATCATCATCTTATCTTAGATATTATAAGATATCTTCATATCTTTCGTTATACATATTCTCCATATTTCTGGAGATATTTTCGCAACTATTCCTATCTGAGATCATTTATCCTTCCGTAACTTCTGCGTTACAATACCAAGGAAACTGTGTTAGTTTCTAAGTTCTAAAACTTTCGAGTTTAAAATAGGAATGTTCTGAAGCAGTGTTGGGGAACTGATGCATGAATTAGTATAATATAATGAAACTTGATCAACTTCATTATATTATAGTAAGCCATGTTAAGTTTCTAATGAAATATGATGATTCACAGTACCATCATCATGTGCCATGTTACACGGCTCTTACATTCTATTCAATCTCCAAACGTATTAGGAACATATCACCTTGATAGTCCTATCTTTCCAAAATATTCTAGTAATTTAACAATTCGAAACCATTCCATTATCGTTTCTTTCTAAGAGCATTAACTACATTCATTCCAAATTCCATATCTACGAATTCCGGACCATTACTCGCTTGACTCGAAGTCGGGAGGAGAAAACGAAAGCATGAAGCTCCGGAAAATAATGAAGAATATAAAGCCCAATAATAACTCCGAAATTACAAACCGTGTATATCAATACGTATTGCAACGTAAAGACACGGGAGAATTAAAAACATTATAATTCCAAGGAAATGATAGAAGTAAATAGATTCTTCTAGCGGTAGATGAAAGAGGAAAATGAAAAATATGAAAGTTAGAAGTATAACAAGAATCAGAACGGGATGGAGCCTTTTAAAGAATACTTTAAGGTATGAACTGAGGAGAAAGAATAGGATGTGAGATATGGAAATAAGGAAACGAAGGGGGTGAATTTAGAGTGAAATATCCGACAAAGAAATCGAAACAGATTGCTGCATTAAATCAAAGAAGATCCTGATCGCTGAAGAACCAAATCTTATTACGTAAGATTTTCCTTAAATCCTTTAAATTCCGGAAATTCAATCATAACCACGTCTTCGGTTAAGAACGAATCTATACTTACTCAATTCACTCTTTTATGATAGCTTCACTCGTGCGATTCACATGATCTAATCGTTTTATCTATATCTCTCAATAAAGATAAACTCCATTATTACCTCATATTCGTCATGAAAACATTCTTATTGTTATCTATGACAACCTCTACCAAATTTCGGGGACGAAATTTCTTTAACGGGTGGGTACTGTAACGACCCGGAAATTTTCGACCAAATTTAAACCATAATCTCTATATGTTTCCGACACGATAAGCAAAATCTGTAATATCGAGTCTAGAAAGTTTGAAATCTCTATTCGGATAATCAGTTACCCTGTTGACCATGCCTGACGATTCACGAACAAATTATTTGTAAATAACTATATACAAGGGTATACATATATAAATGCAAATAAATATAATAATTGGGAATAACAATATTTAACCAATTGAACTAAAAATAATTATTATTAAGTATTGACATTAAATATTATTGTTAGTATTATATTTTTTTTTTAATTATTAATATTAATTAAAAATATAAAATATAAATATAGTTAACCGAATTGAATTATGTCACAATCGTTTCTATTATTTTTCCTACTATCTGTTAATCCGTTTACTGCTCAAGATACCTTGTTGATTTCATTTAATCACTACAATCCTTCCACCAAACGACCAATATAAATCTGTGTCAAAATCATTGTCAACTGTATTAAATTGTAAATCTCTGTATCTGATTAGTACGAAATGGTTAACCATCCCTATCCACTTTTTATTTTTGTCTTATTTTATTTAGGATAAATAAGTTGATTGATATTAATTCCTCATATGTTTGGAGCACCCACTTCTTCCTTGACCACAACCGACCTCCATCCACCTCCGGCGCTCAGCTTCATCCGGCCACTATCGATCGCCCTACAACCATCACCTTGAACCGCCACTTACCACCACCCATTTCAAAACCATTTAACCACCATCATAACACTTTCCATCATCAAACTACTGCATCTTGATTCAGTCCGATTAGTTTACAACAACCACTATTATTTGTTATTTCTGTTTAAGTGTAAATCATACCAACACCAACGAGTTACTTAATACCGCTGCTCCTTCCTGCTATAAACGATAATGATAATAGAAGAGATGATAAATAGTGAACCTGCAACCTCCTTAAATCACTGTTACAACTGCGTTTATCTTTCTTCTTCACGGTTATTGTTTCATGTTACTCCTACTCGTATACTATCTTCTCCGAACAACCCACGTTTACTTTCTTTTCTTCTTCGAGTGACAACCACCCATCGAACACTTCCATAACCTGTTGCTTGTTCCTTGTGTTTCTTGTTCGTCTCACCACTTTCGAACACCACCACAATCGAGTCACCACTTTTTCATTACAACCGTCACCACCAAAACACGCATAAAAACAATCACAACACATCATACTTGTTACTACCATTCTCGTTTACTCTTGTTTGAACCCCTAAACCGCCACGATTATCTGCTGCTACTACGAATGTTTTTGTTCCCAACGATAAACATCGACCCTCACTATTAACCATCGACCCACAACCACCACCTACTTCTCTCTCTTCGAACCACCATCCCTCTCCTGTAAACTGCTATTGCAGCCGCAAGTTTCTGTTTATGATACTCGAAACCCACATAATAAAACCCATGTAAACCGCTATTGCTTCACTCGTTAATTCTTGTTATTGCTCAACCCAATACCACCCTTCTTGTTCGATATGATCACCACCAACATCACGTAAAAACTGCTGTAGAACATAAGCTTCTGCTAATCTTTTTATGCTTCTGATCAGCGACACAAATACCCCAACAATGCTACTTCGATTATTTTGATAAAAGAAGAAAAGTACGTGTGAATATTTATATGGATGGCTGTTTCAATTTTTGAGAAACTTGCAAGTTAATGGCAGACTAGTGGGGAAAAGAGAGACTAATAATTATTCTTTGCCAGCTATTAATTGTATTATTAGACCTACTTGTTTTATTATATCAAACGGCAGCTAACAAGAGAAAAGGAACGGATCCTAGGGACAAACTCAACTGCTCGATTCCATTGTAATTTTGTATTTGGGCCGTAAATGGTGATCTAGGGTTAAATAATTATTGTTGGGCCGAGACCCAACTAAGTTGCTTGATGTTATGCGAGGTGTATATAAAATAGTTATTATTTTACTAGGAAAAACTATTAAATACGATACAATTTTACACAAGATATTTATTTATTTATAGAATGGATATACTTAAACCTTGCTACAACACTTATAGGCAGTGTACCTAATCGTACAGTAGTGTAGTTTTTAGTAAGTCCGGTTCGTTCCACAGGGAAATCTTTAAACAAAGCTCAACGCTATATTAGTTTATTTTTATAAAAATACAAACATATATATAAGTAATATTATTATTATAAAGGGGGGTTTTTACCGTTTAATGACCGGTTTGTCGATTTTAAAACTTTAGTCGCAGTTAAAACCTAATGTAAAATATAAATACAAGACTAAAATTAAAGCGTAAAGTAAATAACGATAATGAAATTGCGAATAATAAAAATGCGATAAAATAAAATTGCGATAATTAAAAAGTACGATAATTAAAAGTGCGATAAAATAAAATAACAATAAATAAAAGTGCGATAATTAGAAGTGCAATTAAATATAAAATAAAGAAAATTAAATATGAAATAAAAGAATTATGCTTATTTAAACTTCCGTAATCATGATGTTTGACGTGTTGATTTTAGTTTTATGCCCATGGGTTAATTGTCCTTTGTCCTGGATTATTTAATATGTCCGTCTGGTTTTTGTCCATAACAGTCCATCAGTCATAAATATAAATTGCAAGTGTCCTTGTCAAATTATTATTATACCCGAAGATAAATATTCCAACTAATTGGGGATTCGAATTGTAACAAGGTTTTAATACTTTGTTTAATGAATACACCAGGTTATCGACTGTGTGTAAACCAAGGTTTTACTACTTTGTTAACAATTACACCAATTACCCTTGAATGTAATTTCACCCCTGTTTTAATTATTCTAGTGACTATTAATCCATTCCCGTGTCCGGTTAAATGAACGATTATTCGTACATATAAATACCCCGCCCATCGTGTCCGATCGAGTGTATATGGTAATTTATAGGGACGCCCAATTGTAAATCTTTATATTAACATTAACAAACTTTCATTTAGTTAAACAAATATAAAGCCCATTAATAGCCCATAGTCTAATTTCCACAAGTGTCGTTCTTTTGTCCAAACCCCAATTATGGTACAAAGCCCAATTACCCAATTTTAGTAATTAGCCCAACATCATGATTACTTCGTTTTAAATAAGCATAATAATAACTTAGCTACGAGACATTAATATAAAAAGGTTGAACATAACTTACAATGATTAAAAATAGCGTAGCGTTACACGGACAGAATTTCGACTTACACCCTTACAACATTCGCTAACATACCCTTATTATTAGAATTATAATTAAAATTAAAATTAAAATATAAATTATATATATATATATATATATCGTATATATTGAGAGAGATTAAAATTATGTGTATAAAACTCGGCAGAAAACTGGCTTTATATAGGACCTGACCAGCAATTTTACTCCATGCGACTCGCATGGATTTGTGCTTCTGGCCATGCGAGTCGCATGGCCACCCTGGATCCAGCCAAATTGCTTTGTTTTCTTCTTGCCGACGTAATATAATAATAATATAATATATAATTATATATAATTATATATATATTATATTATATTCTTGTGCATAGTAGACTAGATATTTTTGGTCCGTTGCATCGGGCGTTTCTTCTTGGCTCAGGTCCCGGTTCCGGATTTTCGAACGTCCTCGCGTACAATTTAATATCTTGTACTTTGCGTCTTGTAACTTGTACTCTTGTCATTTTGAGACGTTCCTCATCAATATTTTGAACCTTTTTAGTTGTATCTTGTACTTCTTAGCTCTTTGGACCTTTTTGTCTTCAATTTGTCGAATCTGCCTTTTGTCTTCACTTTTTAATTTTTAAACGAATATTGCTTGTAAATCGAACAATACCAACTAAAATCTTGTCTTTCTTGGGGAATAATGCTATGAAATATATGTTCGTTTTTAGCATTATCAAATATTCCCACACTTGAGCGTTGCTTGTCCTCAAGCAATATTGTCTTGAAATACTAGAATCACTTCTTTATTCTTCATACTTTGTACATCAGTGATTTCTATACGGCGGTATAAACAATGGTAATAACGATATGGTTTACAGTCCCACATGACTATAAAAATTTAGATCCATTAAGGAAATTGGATCTTTATGAAAACAATTGATCTTTTGAAATCTAGTTTTTACCCTAGATAAGTTTTCCGGGATAACCCTTTACCGGTGTTTGCAAAATATTTTTGTGGGTTTTGTGGGTTTCAGATTTGAAAATTTTAGCTCAAAACTTGCGGTTTTGTGTCACCCACTTGCTAACCTTGTATTTGGAAAGCAACACGTTCAGTTTACTTGTTCCGTATATTACCTTTCGGCAAACTACCGTCCGGTTGTAAAGGAAAGCGTTGAACAAGCAACTGTTAAGGCAATGTCCCGTGACATGCTTTTGATTATGGTCTATAACGTGTCGGACGCAATTACTATCCTTGGTAGGAGCAATAGTAAAACTCACCCTTATAATTTTTCAGTCTGGCACAAGGTCCTGTCTTTGACCACTATGCAACCACCGTTCTTACGGTTGACACCCGATTTAGTTCAGGTGACCTAATGAATTCCAGGTGAATTCCTAGGATTTTACGTTCAATGGTAATGAACGCATTGAAAATGGATTTTCAGAAAACAAATTGGTTTGTAATTTTGATCAAAATATTTTCTCGTTCAAGCTCGAGTTTAGATATCATTGAATTCCATGAGTTTGAATTCTCAATCTTTAAGGTCAATCTCAAGGATTGAGTAATATCAGGCTTAAAAGCTGATTTTTAATCTTTAAGGAGATTATCCTTTCTGGGGATCTGATTCATTAGTCTTATCAAGCTAATTTGCACGGTGCCTCCCCATTGTACGAGATAAATCCTTCTCATGGTTAGGATAAATCTGACCACATGGCGACCCTGTTTAATGCTGAGGTCCGTGGATTTCTTGCTGATTTTAGTGATGACTTTTCTAGATTTTTCGTCAACCTACAGCTGGTCTGAACGACAACTTCATGACCTAAATCAAGAAGCGCGTGTCTTTTTCGGAAGACTTTACTTCCTTTTAATGATGGAATTGATTCATCGTGTAGATCCATCTCTTCTTTTCTTTCATCGGGTAAAACAGTTTAGTTTAGTTCAAAGCAAAAGTATTTTCAGTTATTTGTTACAGATATATGTGGCATATGTTTAAAATAACTTGGTAAATTTTCCCACACTTGGCTTTTATTTTCCTTTTTATCGTTCTCTATTCCATTTTAAATGAATTTTAACATTTTAGTTTGTTTCTCAATTTATGTCCTTTCCGAGGTAACAATAATTTCGGTGTTAAAACCTAGTTTTATCGTTCATAAATATGTATAAACATGATTTGAATTCATTTAATTGAAAAATTTTACTAGAATTGGGTAGTCAGTATATAAGACTAGGGCTGTTCTTTTTTATCAGAGAGCACTAGATTCTAATACAACTACTGCTTTACTAGTATTTTTAATGGTAACCAAGTGTTTAATATAAAAATTTTAAAATCCGAAAGAATTTAACCCCTTCCCACACTTAAGATCTTGCAATGCCCTCATTTGCAAGAAATCAGTAACAATTTAAATTATTGAGGGTGATTTGTGTGAAAATGATTAAATTTTTACCAAAGTTTCCAAATATATTGGCGTTTGTTTGCTGAATGATAAATGGTGCACATCATTTGTTCATTCCGTCTTGTTGCTATTTCACATATATTTTTCATCTTGTCGTCAAAATTTGTTGCTTTTGCTGAACTTAATGCCAGTCTTTGAAAACGCGTTGTTTTACCCTGTTTTGTGATGACCCGGGAATTTCCGATCAAATTTAAACTTTAATCTTTATATGTTTCCGATACGATAAGCAAGTGTGTAATGTGGAGACTTAAAAAGATTTGAAACTATATTCAAGTAATCAATTACCCTTGGACTGTGCTCGACGATTCACGAATAATTGTTTGTAAATAAATAAATAGATATATATATATATACAAGGATACATAGATATTATTTTGAACTAATAAAATGCATTCCAATCAATTAGAATTAATACTAAGAAATAAAATTTAGAATAAATAAGTTGCTATATATATATATATATATATATATATGAATTCTGAACATAAATAATATTCTATGTAATTGTAAATGATAAATATAAAATATTTAAAATAAGATATTATATGAAATATATTATACATTATATAATTAATAATTAGAATGAAAATTTATAAATTGTGATCCCGTTAAATTTCATTATCACCCTACTTGATTTATTAATTAATATTATTATTATATTTATTATTATTATATTGTCATGATTATTTAGTCCGTGATTTTATTAGACTATTAGGATTGAATTCTGAATGATTAGGTTAAGATACTGTTTAGGCTTTTATCACTTGTTCCCCACTATCTCACATATTTGGTAGAGAATATATATATAAAATAGTTTACAAGGACACCCATCACCACCACTTTTCTTTCTTTCTCTACTAACCCCCACTTGCTTCTTTTGTTTTGTGTAACACAACATACACGTACATATATACATGACATATCCACAAAATATATTACTACTCATTTTCACCCACTACCACTACCTTTGTTTCTTTCTTTAATTCAAACATGACATCCACATTCTAATTTTTGTATTATATTAGTACTACTAATACTAATTACTAGTTATAGTTATAGATATATATCTATTGATATATATATATATGCAAACATCTGCATAGGAACAAAGCACCACTAACCTTGAGTAATATTGAGATATACAAACACCCACTCCTTACAACCATATTCGACCATCTCCTGTTCTCTGCTATCACCAACCTCAAACCACAACCCATTATTTTAATATCATAAACATTTGTAAATTATAGAGCACTCCACTGGTCGCTCAGATGGTTCAAGCTGAGGAAGAGGTTTTACGGGATTCGGTACAAACTCAGTTCCATTTTTAAGGTAAAACATAACCGAATTCAAATAAACATTTATTATTAGTCATGGTTGATCATAGTATGTACTCCGTACAAAATCTTATTTAGACAACCGAAACCAACTATCATTAAACTCACCTATTGATCACCATTTTCTAACACCATTCGCCACCCTACAACCTTCATGAACTCACCCAAAACAACCGCCATTAACCACCACGAACCTGTTGCATATGCTTTCTGTTCCATTACATTATTTTATTTTATTTTTTTTCTTTATGTTTGTTGTTCGAACAAAACTACAAACCCAGAACCACGGCATGTTTTCTGGCCAACTTGGCAGTTCCTTACGTCTCGTTCACTGCACATTTTCCTGCTACAACTTGCTACTATAGCAGCTCTTCAAAACAGACCCTACATATTCGAAATCCAACTCTAAACCGCTACTAATGATCGTGTATATGCTACTGCAAGTAACCGCTATTTCAGTACCAATTTTCTACTGTAAACAGTAGCCAAAAAAAAAAAAAAAAAAAAAAACACCTCTTCCTCGATCCTTACCAGCCCTTTAAATCTAGGTGTTATTGTGTGATGATAACGACATATGATATAAGTCAATGATAAGGATAGTCGATGATGTTGGGGAATATGTTAACGATGATGTTGGATAGTATTATATAGTGATGAAAATGGCGAATTGATTTAATGATATTGATGAGGAGATCGTGAAGATAATAACGAGTTATGATGATTCGTTATTCAGTTAAGAAAATAAAAGAAGAAGATGAATTAGAAATACGGATTAAGTATATATAACTTAGTAATAATATCAGAAAAATGGAATTGCTTGGATGGTTAAGGGATGCTTGTGATTATCAAGAGGTTCTGTGTTCGATTCCCAATTGCTGCAATCATTTTTTTTCTTTTTTCAGCAAGGATTAGCCATGGGGCTTGAATAATCATTAAGTGGGCCGATACTTTCAATTGGGCTGCAGAATCAATTGGGTCACTACATGCTGATGGGCCGAGATGAACTTAGACTGTTAGTTTAAAGAAGACAGTGGACATGGGTTAAAAGGATTTAATACAGGAATTAAATCAGGAAGTATTAGATGGAGGAGTGGTGTTGAGTGCTTGTGTGTTATCTTGATGTTGCGGGTTCGAACCCTGTCTGCGGCATTTTTTTTTTAGAAAAGCTTTTGAGGTAGTTAAGTTATATTATTATTATTATTATTGCTGTTATTATTATTATTATTAGTAAATCATTAATATCAAAACTATCGTTTTTAAACAAATAAATATTTTGTACATAAAGTATATTTGTTACATATACTATAATTATATTAAAATTTTCATATAACTATATATATATCAAACCTATTAATATTATTTATATAAATATATACAAATAACAAATTACCAATTTTTAAATATAACATTAAACAAGTATGTATATAAATATAGATATATTAATATAACTATATAAATATTAACTATTATGAATATATACACAAATTGAACATACATAATATATAAATTAAAGGTATAATAAGTAAATTTGTTCATTTATGATTATATGTTTTAATATATATATACAAATGATATAGGTTCGTGAATCCGAGGCCAACCCTATGCATTGTTCAATTTAGTCATATGTATTTTTACTACAAAATACATTAGGTGAGTTTCATTAATCCCCTTTTAAATGCTTTCGCAATATATATTATTGGGACTGAGAATGCATGCGCTGCTTTTATAAATGTTTTACGAAATGGACACAAGTGATCGAAACTACATTCTATGGTTGGATTATCTAATCGAATATGCCCTTTTTATATAGTCTGGTAATCTAAGAATTAGGGAACAGAAACCCTAAATTGACGCGAACTCTAAAGATAGATCTATCGGGCCCAACAAGCCCCATCCAAAGTACCGGATGCTTTAGTACTTCGAAATTTATATCATGTCCGAAGGAGGATCCCGGAATGATGGGGATATTCTTATATGCATATTGTGAATGTCGGTTACCAGGTGTTCAATCCATATGAATGTTATTTTTGTCTCTATGCATGGGACGTATGTTATTGAGAAATAGAAAATATGAAATCTTGTGGTCTATTAAAAATTATGAAATAATTCTTTATGATAAACTAATGAACTCACCAACCTTTTGGTTGACACTTTAAAGCATGTTTATTCTCAGGTATGAAAGAAACGTTCCGCTGTGCATTTGCTCATTTTAAAGGCAGTATTTGGAGTCGATCATCGCAATGGAACCAGTTGTTGGTGACTTCGTCCAGATGGATTAGGACGGGTCCTTTCAGTTGGTATCAGAGCGGTGGTCGTAGCGAACCAGGTCTGCATTAGTGTGTCTAACTGATAAGTCGTTAGGATGCTTTAGTGAGTCTGGACTTCGACCGTGTCTGCATGTCCAAAGTTTTGCTTATCATTTTGTGTCGAAAATCATCTGCTTATCATCCTTAGGAAATTACCTACTTATTATTCTTAGTCTAGACGCGTTTTACTACATTGACTGCATGAATAGTGTGTAGACAAAATTCATATCTTAGCGTATCTGACAATTCATATCTTAGCGTATCTGACAATTCATATTTTAGCGTATCTGACAATTCATATCTTGGCGTATCTGTTACTGTAGACCTTGCCTGATATCTCTCGTAAATTTCTCCTCAATTTAAGGAATCCTGGTACTATATATATCTATGTAAATTATGCATTGAGAATACCATCCAACTATCAATTACTATCACTAAACTCTTCATATCAAAAATCTTTCCTGAGATCGCGTAAGATGGCCTCTACGAATCGATCAAATTCCTCTGACTCCGAAGACAGCGTGACAGGAGCACATCAATCAGTCAACTATCGTGATTACTAGAGAAAATGGGGGTGGGTTCGCGACATACTCACTCTATGGAGAAAGGAAGAAGGTACCCCATATCATGAATCGAATCTACCACCTAACCTTGGAGTACTCGACCCGCTCACTGGCGAACCTGTTCGCAACACCGTTTATACCCTTTTTGCCAGAATTTTTCGTCTTGAGACTACCATTAATGGAACTAGAAAAGATATCCAATCTCTACCTCACATTGATAACCAACCAGGGTTAGTAGAAGAAGTTAAAGAACTCCGAGCTCGAGTGTTAACTTTAGAGAGCACGGTACACAGTCTGCAAACACCAGCAGTATCACCAACACCAGTCACATCACCAACCTTAGCACCAACAACACTAGTACCACCAACAACAACATCCGCATCACCAGCTTCGACATCTCATTCTATACCTCAAGTATAATCATCGTTCTACGTATCGTTCTATCTATTTTATTTTCGTTCGACATGGCGATTATGTAATCTTTAATGTTTTAGAAATTATATATTCTTGCTCTAATGATAAATCAAATGAGATCAATATCACATTAACTCATTAAATTCATGATTACATCTAAAGGAAATATATACGTATATATGTTTTCATAAAGATTGTAATTAAAAATTCTTTTGTACAAACTATTAATGGTGAAAATATTTTAACGGGTAGGTAATACCCGAGGAGTATTTAGATATCACATTAATAAGTTACATTGTACATTCTTCGGAATTGATTCAATGATCATTTACTATCCTATTTACAACCACCGATTTACGTATCCGTTCACCAAAGAATAACTATTTTCATTCAAATTCAATTTCATATTTGGATTTTGATCTATCAGAATCCAACAAGTGGCATAATGAAGAAATAATGGACACAATAAAAATTGATTAGAAACAGATTAATTAACAATATGAAATTTTGTTAAGAAACCACGCTAACAAAATCCTAGCTAACTGTTCCTAGCTAACTGTTAATTCCATATTACATTTTATTTATCGCAATTTATTTTATCGCAATTTTAATTCTCGCAATTTTATTTATCGTCATTTAATTTCTGTTATTTACTTTACGCACTTTATTTATCGTCATTTAATTTCTGTTATTTATTTTATGCACTTTAAATATCGGGACACGTATACAAAGTTTTGACATATCATATCGACACATCTATATATATTATTTGGAATCACCATAGACACTCTATATGCAGTAATGATTGAGTTCTCTATACAGGGTTGAGGTTGATTCTATAATAATATATATACTTTGAGTTGTGATCGAGTCTGAGACGTATACGGGTCACGACACATATTAATTAATTCGAATATTGTATATTAAACTATATGAATTATTGGACTGTTACTGTGGACTATCGACTGTGGACTAATAACATTGGACAATTAAAATGAATTAAAATATTGATTATAATATATGAAACTAAACAATTCTTCAAGTTGCCACTTGATTTCGTCTTAAACATCATTTGTATCTTCACGACTACATTCGGCGTTCAAACCTTTCATGATTCTTGAAAACACCTCAATCAAGAGGATGAACCAACCGCACTTCATCTGTAGAAGAAAAGATAGATACATATAGTTATGAACCTGAAAACACTCAGAATCTGAGTAAACATTTAACACATATCTGTGCTAATTCCTTTAGCTTTATTATTACCGAAAATAACTTTGCAATCTCTTTCCAAATTAGCCAAATTTGTCACAGCTTCATCAAGTCAACTTCAATTTTTCGTTCTAAACTACCTTATTATAACCTTGATATATATGCGTACTCTTTTATTGTTACCGTGGAACCTTTCATATTCTACCATATTACCAACAGACGTACCAACAACCTCGTTGCTTCTTGGTTTAAATCTCTTCGATAAATCATTATATTTATTCATTGAAACCCTATCATATACTTATCCGCATCATGTAACGAGAACTGCCATACCAATTACCGGGAATCAGAAATCAATACTTTGAAAACTCACAGCATATCTACAACAACAGTTATATGTATAACATTTACCTCTTCGAATTATGGTCTTTCATTCTGAAATTCTGAACAGCACTCAGTCTACAAATCAATGCATGAACTTTGAAAAAGCTGAATGAAGCAGCAGAAACCATAGACAACCGTAAACGACTTTAATCGTCAGAAGTTTGATGATAAAGAATAATATGTTAGAAAAGCTCAGAAACGTTGGAACTGGAAAACGGATAGAGTTAACCACGAAAGAGACCAAGGACAAATACAAGGACCATACCCTATATTCAAAGAATCTAGATAATTCTGGATCCGTTGAAATCTTTAGAGAATATCTTGCTCCGAAGTCATGTTAAAATCTTGAGGAAAATCTTTCTCCATCAACCATCGAACTTAGAAATTTCCAAAATATCATCATCAATATCTTCGATATTTCTGAAGATATTTTCATAAATATTCTCGTCCGAAATTATATACCTCCTCGTACTTCCTGTGTATCATTATATTGGAAACATTCAATAGAAAATTTAGTATCGAAAAGCAGATTATGCGAAACTATGAAAGAAACCATGGACAAAACACAAAGAATAAGTTTGACTTCAAAGAATCTAAATGGTTCAATATCTGCTAAAGTCTTTAGCGAATATTTTGCTCATTACTCTAAACCCTTGCGGACAATAGTCTCCATCATCCTCTGATCTTAGATATTCAAAGATATTATCGTATCTTTCATTATAAATATCCTCGATATTTCTGAATATATTTTTATAACTAATACTATCTGAAATCATTTATCTCTTCGTGCTATCAGTGTTACTTCATATAGAAACTGTTAGTTTATATATTCTGTAAATTTACGAGCTTAAAATATGAATGTTATTGAAGTAATGTTAGGAACTGATGCATGAGTTAGTATAATATAATGACACTTGATCAACGTGATTATATTACATTGAGTCATGCTGAGTTTCTAATAGAACGTGATGATTCACAGATCATAATGTCATCATGTGCCATGTTACATAACTCTTTCATTTTGCTTAACTTCTGGACATATCAAGAAAATATACTCTTGATAGTTCCATTCTCAGTGATTCTGGTAATTTGATAAATCAAATCGTGCTATTACGTTCTTTCTTGTTTAGAACATTAAGTTCATTCGACACTCCATAATTATGAATTCTGGACCATTACTCGTTTTACTAGAAATCGAGAGGAGATTAAAAAGACAAAGAGCTCCGAAATATAAGGGAAGATATAAAACTCGACAACAACACTGAAATTACAATAATTAAAAATTAAAACATCACGACAATTAAAAATTTAAAGATTTCGATTATTAAACTAAAAATACTAGATCAAACTACTTGTCGTCGTCGTCATCTGCGAAGTAGCGTTCACCAGTCATTTCACCATCTGTGAGGTACTCTGGAGACATCGGTATTTCTCTTACTGCTTCAGCTGATTCATCGAGGTAACGATAACCCAACGTCTCTTCATCTTCAAGAACCGCATACAAAGAAATGCGTTTACCACGATCTTCAATGGTATCTTTTATAAAGTACCATTGATCATCGGTACACAGAAAACTTGCCCTACAATCCGCATCATAATCGTCTTTATAAAAGAATACAGACGTGAATTCACACGGAACTTTTTCCTTCAGAAAGGATAGCAAGTCTTGTAAACCAACATCACGAATGTCGATATCTTCAAACGAAATACTGTCGCCCCACTTATATTCCTCCATTTGATTACGGAAATCACCTCCGTAATGAACATCGAATGAAACAATCATTGGGGGAAGTGTTAACATTTTGCAGTTTGGGAGTGTTTAATTTTGATTTTTGAGAAAGGTGGAAATATAAAAGAAATATATGTTTGAGTGTTTAAAATGAAATATATGATTGGTGTTTTTATAGTGTAAAAGTGACCGTTGGGATAGCCGTTGGAATTTTTTTACTAACGGCTAAAAATTTGGGCAAGTTTTTGGGCGAAGGTGGACGATGTCCGTTGGGACCTCTCTCATGATAGTTTCATTCGTGCTCTTCGAATAATCAAATTATTTTATCTGTATTATTCAATAATGATAAAACCCTATTTATCAACACATATTCGTCATGAAAACATTTTTATTGTTAGCCATGACCACCTCACTCAAATTTCGGGACGAAATTTCTTTAACGGGTAGGTACTGTGATGACCCGGGAATTTCCGATCAAATTTAAACTTTAATCTTTATATGTTTCCGATACGATAAGCAAGTGTGTAATGTGGAGACTTAAAAAGATTTGAAACTATATTCAAGTAATCAATTACCCTTGGACTGTGCTCGACGATTCACGAATAATTGTTTGTAAATAAATAAATAGATATATATATATATACAAGGATACATAGATATTATTTTGAACTAATAAAATGCATTCCAATCAATTAGAATTAATACTAAGAAATAAAATTTAGAATAAATAAGTTGCTATATATATATATATATATATATATATATATATATATATATATATATATATATATATATGAATTCTGAACATAAATAATATTCTATGTAATTGTAAATGATAAATATAAAATATTTAAAATAAGATATTATATGAAATATATTATACATTATATAATTAATAATTAGAATGAAAATTTATAAATTGTGATCCCGTTAAATTTCATTATCACCCTACTTGATTTATTAATTAATATTATTATTATATTTATTATTATTATATTGTCATGATTATTTAGTCCGTGATTTTATTAGACTATTAGGATTGAATTCTGAATGATTAGGTTAAGATACTGTTTAGGCTTTTATCACTTGTTCCCCACTATCTCACATATTTGGTAGAGAATATATATATAAAATAGTTTACAAGGACACCCATCACCACCACTTTTCTTTCTTTCTCTACTAACCCCCACTTGCTTCTTTTGTTTTGTGTAACACAACATACACGTACATATATACATGACATATCCACAAAATATATTACTACTCATTTTCACCCACTACCACTACCTTTGTTTCTTTCTTTAATTCAAACATGACATCCACATTCTAATTTTTGTATTATATTAGTACTACTAATACTAATTACTAGTTATAGTTATAGATATATATCTATTGATATATATATATGCAAACATCTGCATAGGAACAAAGCACCACTAACCTTGAGTAATATTGAGATATACAAACACCCACTCCTTACAACCATATTCGACCATCTCCTGTTCTCTGCTATCACCAACCTCAAACCACAACCCATTATTTTAATATCATAAACATTTGTAAATTATAGAGCACTCCACTGGTCGCTCAGATGGTTCAAGCTGAGGAAGAGGTTTTACGGGATTCGGTACAAACTCAGTTCCATTTTTAAGGTAAAACATAACCGAATTCAAATAAACATTTATTATTAGTCATGGTTGATCATAGTATGTACTCCGTACAAAATCTTATTAAGACAACCGAAACCAACTATCATTAAACTCACCTATTGATCACCATTTTCTAACACCATTCGCCACCCTACAACCTTCATGAACTCACCCAAAACAACCGCCATTAACCACCACGAACCTGTTGCATATGCTTTCTGTTCCATTACATTATTTTATTTTATTTTTTTTCTTTATGTTTGTTGTTCGAACAAAACTACAAACCCAGAACCACGGCATGTTTTCTGGCCAACTTGGCAGTTCCTTACGTCTCGTTCACTGCACATTTTCCTGCTACAACTTGCTACTATAGCAGCTCTTCAAAACAGACCCTACATATTCGAAATCCAACTCTAAACCGCTACTAATGATCGTGTATATGCTACTGCAAGTAACCGCTATTTCAGTACCAATTTTCTACTGTAAACAGTAGCCAAAAAAAAAAAAAAAAAAAAAAACACCTCTTCCTCGATCCTTACCAGCCCTTTAAATCTAGGTGTTATTGTGTGATGATAACGACATATGATATAAGTCAATGATAAGGATAGTCGATGATGTTGGGGAATATGTTAACGATGATGTTGGATAGTATTATATAGTGATGAAAATGGCGAATTGATTTAATGATATTGATGAGGAGATCGTGAAGATAATAACGAGTTATGATGATTCGTTATTCAGTTAAGAAAATAAAAGAAGAAGATGAATTAGAAATACGGATTAAGTATATATAACTTAGTAATAATATCAGAAAAATGGAATTGCTTGGATGGTTAAGGGATGCTTGTGATTATCAAGAGGTTCTGTGTTCGATTCCCAATTGCTGCAATCATTTTTTTTCTTTTTTCAGCAAGGATTAGCCATGGGGCTTGAATAATCATTAAGTGGGCCGATACTTTCAATTGGGCTGCAGAATCAATTGGGTCACTACATGCTGATGGGCCGAGATGAACTTAGACTGTTAGTTTAAAGAAGACAGTGGACATGGGTTAAAAGGATTTAATACAGGAATTAAATCAGGAAGTATTAGATGGAGGAGTGGTGTTGAGTGCTTGTGTGTTATCTTGATGTTGCGGGTTCGAACCCTGTCTGCGGCATTTTTTTTTTAGAAAAGCTTTTGAGGTAGTTAAGTTATATTATTATTATTATTATTGCTGTTATTATTATTATTATTAGTAAATCATTAATATCAAAACTATCGTTTTTAAACAAATAAATATTTTGTACATAAAGTATATTTGTTACATATACTATAATTATATTAAAATTTTCATATAACTATATATATATCAAACCTATTAATATTATTTATATAAATATATACAAATAACAAATTACCAATTTTTAAATATAACATTAAACAAGTATGTATATAAATATAGATATATTAATATAACTATATAAATATTAACTATTATGAATATATACACAAATTGAACATACATAATATATAAATTAAAGGTATAATAAGTAAATTTGTTCATTTATGATTATATGTTTTAATATATATATACAAATGATATAGGTTCGTGAATCCGAGGCCAACCCTATGCATTGTTCAATTTAGTCATATGTATTTTTACTACAAAATACATTAGGTGAGTTTCATTAATCCCCTTTTAAATGCTTTCGCAATATATATTATTGGGACTGAGAATGCATGCGCTGCTTTTATAAATGTTTTACGAAATGGACACAAGTGATCGAAACTACATTCTATGGTTGGATTATCTAATCGAATATGCCCTTTTTATATAGTCTGGTAATCTAAGAATTAGGGAACAGAAACCCTAAATTGACGCGAACTCTAAAGATAGATCTATCGGGCCCAACAAGCCCCATCCAAAGTACCGGATGCTTTAGTACTTCGAAATTTATATCATGTCCGAAGGAGGATCCCGGAATGATGGGGATATTCTTATATGCATATTGTGAATGTCGGTTACCAGGTGTTCAATCCATATGAATGTTATTTTTGTCTCTATGCATGGGACGTATGTTATTGAGAAATAGAAAATATGAAATCTTGTGGTCTATTAAAAATTATGAAATAATTCTTTATGATAAACTAATGAACTCACCAACCTTTTGGTTGACACTTTAAAGCATGTTTATTCTCAGGTATGAAAGAAACGTTCCGCTGTGCATTTGCTCATTTTAAAGGCAGTATTTGGAGTCGATCATCGCAATGGAACCAGTTGTTGGTGACTTCGTCCAGATGGATTAGGACGGGTCCTTTCATGTTTTGTGCATAAAAGAGAATACATACAATACAAATATAATCATACATGCAATTTGAAATGGAACTTTGGCATCCCACTTTCAAACTATAAGAAAAATATTAGTACACAATAATAATAGAAATATCAAACATTACATAAACGTAATTAAAATGTTAAGTGTTTAAAATAATAAAAATATAAATTACCAACTTATCTCTACTGATCAGGAGGTGGGTTAGGAGGATAATTAGGATAGGGATCCCAATTCATGTTCGCGTCCGGGTTCCATGGCTGATTATAGGTGAACTGGTATGCTGCGTCATAATCATATGAATCATAGGGTGGTCTCATTTCTGGCTGATGTGCGGGATAGTATGCGGGTCGGGTCGGATAATACATCTCGCCAGGCTGCAACTGGCTTATAATTTGGCGCTGATGATAATCCCATCGGCCATGCTCTCGTTGCCGGGAATGCTCGTAGTCATTCCGACGTTGCCATGCCTCGTACTGCATATGCCTATCATAGTTCGTCATGTATTCATCCTCCATACGAACGCCTAAATCAAGAGCAGTCTCCCGAACAACTCCTATAATGTTGTTCGCATCCTCCATCTCGTCATCCGAACCTCTTTCTACCTGTCGCTGAGGTCCCTCGTATCGATATACCCGACCACGTCTCATCAATAATACCCTTGCACCGTGATAAAGGTTTGAACTTATAGTTTCACCTCCGTCCTCTATTTCGTTCATTGGACCCCCTTGGTGCTTATCTACACCTAAATACTCTCCAATGAGAGTAATGAAAATACCACCACCTATAATACTCCCCGATTTCATCCCCGAAACTACATTAGCGAGATAATAACCAACACAATAGGGAATGTTAACGAAACTCCTCGGGTCTCTAATACACTTGAGGTAGAACAAATCGTTTACGGTCAATTTCTCCTTATTTCTTCCCCTTTGTGTAATTGTGTTTGCTAAGAATCTATGAATCACCCGGAGTTCAGCTCTGTCTATATCTAAGTATGTATGATTTCCACTGGCGTGAAATTCATTAAAGTGGGACATACGCCTCCAGATGGCGTTAATATCAAATTCCCTATCTACCCTTTCTCCTTGGGCAATCAGGCTATTACAGTCGGGGCTCAAAAGTTCAGCCGGGGTGTAAATCTGTAAGGCCCTGGCTAAATCTATCATGGACATTCTGTACATGCGTCCACCTAACAGAAATCTAATAAAGCTTCTATCATCTATCCTCCTAACATCACTGTTTAACTTAATAGTACTAAGTAATTCTATACACCATTCCCTATATATGGTTCTACGAATGGAAAATAGGCGCATCCAATCGTTAAACTGAGAATTACCATACCTTTGCACCAATAATTCCCGAATTGGTTCGGCAAGGTTAACTGTTTCCAAAGGTACCCAGTCAATTGCCCTTGGCATTTCAACAACCTTAAAGTAGAGAATGTGCATGTTCTTTTGATAATCTGGATACTCTATCCAACATCGATCAAATCTCAGATTTGGGTGTAACTGATCTTCATTAATGTCTAAGCTCAGAATCCTTTGATGTGGAGCGAATTGACGAAACTGATTCATGAATAATTGATCTTGATCGTGATATGGAATATGTTGCTCCTCCTGTTCTTCTTCTTCTTGTTGCATATGTTGTTCTTGTTCATGAAACATTTCCGGTTCGGGCTCTGGTTGCCTGGACGATGATGCTCCTGAACCTCCAGTATCGGCTCTCTTTCTCCTGAAGGGGTTGAGACTACTGAATCTAGGCATGATTGTTGTGAAGTTTTGCAAGAAATTTGGTGAAAAATGATGAATTTTTGAGAGTGTTTTGGAGAGTTTTCGTGTTTGTGTATGTGTGTTATTGTGAGAAACAGAGCAGATTTGCTGGATAAATGATCCTGACCAGTTTTCTTTAGCCATGCGAGTCGCATGATTATGTGCCTATCCCCATGCGACTCGCATGGGGTGTAATTTCTGGTATATTTTTTTATTTTTTTATTTTATTTTTTTTTTTTATTTTTTTTTTATAAAAACCTTATACTTTTAAAACATAAAATTTAATAAAATTTTTAAAAATTTTGTTTCTTTTTAAGACGAGGTCGTTTCGGGACGATGCCCTAGTCCGTCCCTCGACAAAATTTTAAAATTTGTCTTTTTGTAGCGATTGTTTTAAAAGCTAAGATTTTTGGGTTTTTTAATGTTTTTGGCATACTTTAAATCAATAAGATTAAAAATAATGATAATAAAAGTTCGCGTCCCTCCCTCGGGTAAAGCAATTTCGGTTCAAAGACCTAGTCTTCAACGTACGACGAATTTTAAAAATCATATTCTTAACTTAATGAGATAAAGTAAATTTTTGTTTTTAAATTCACACAACTTAAATATAAAATTCAAAATTAAAAATTAAAAATTCACACCAAACTTAATTTAAAAATTTATATTATAAATTCATATCAAACTTATATTAATTTTTCAAATATTTACAATTTTAAATATATTGTTTTTACAAAGTTTACAATATTAATTTAAGATTTAAATATTAATTTTAAAAACATGGTAAAAAATAAAATTAAAAATCTTTTTGTCTTTTTATCCCACTTTAATCAATCAAATATTATCAAAAATATGCGCCCCTCTTTTCGGTAAAGTAATTTCGGTTCAAAGACCTAATTTAACTCATGACGAATTTTTGAAATATTTTGGGTTGATTGATTAAAGATATTTATACCTTAAGAATAAACGTTAAATTTCGCAGTGATGTAATAAATTTTTGAATGATATCAATAATTTCGGTCGCCAAACCTAATTTTATTTAATACCAATTTAATACTTTTTAGCGAACAAATTAGCGTTTATTATCAAAAGGTTAAAAAAAAAATAAAAAAAAAAATAAAAATAAAAACTGTACAGACATACCTGTGAAATAGATTTCTTAGTTATATGATCTATTATATTCATAAGATAGTCGGTTTAATTGGTTTTCCATGGCTCCAAAGGCGTAACCTCGAGCATTCATTGTCTTTTCTTCTAAACATATGAACGGTCCGTCTCTGCATAAAGTAACAAATTCGGTATTTGAATAGGTTTGATTATTTGAACATTTACCTCCATGTGACCATTTTCCGCATTTGTGACATCGTTCTAGGTGTCGTGCTCTTCTTTTCGCTGCGGATTTTGATTTTCCTTTACCAAATTGTAACTTATTATCTTCGCATCTGGATTCTTTTCTAACTCCGTCCATTCTTTCTCTGATTACTGATACTATTTCACTCGGGAGTATGTCATTATTACGTTTAGTGATCAAAGCGTGTAGCATTAGACCATGGTTTAGTTCACAGGCAGTCTTCATTTCGTAAAAACCTAAAAAAAATAAAAATTCAGAATGGGGGGAGAAGACTAGTTCTTTAGGGTCTGCTAGGGAAAGACCATACGTGTTCCATTTTCGAGAACTACACGAAAACAGACAATCTAACTCTAACAGAAATACATATTATCCTTTAAAGACTTGATTCTCCCCACACTTAGTTAGCTGTGGTGTCGAAATTGTGATTAACTTCGTTGTCGACTTCCATCGGACCATGTATGTAATGTTTAACTCTGTGACCATTAACTTTAAATTCAATCCCATTTGAATTTATTAATTCTATCGTTCCGTATGGGAAAACTCTTTTGACTATGAATGGTCCAGACCATCTTGATTTCAATTTTCCAGGAAATAGCTTGAATCGTGAATTGAAAAGAAGAACTCTGTCTCCTTCTTTAAATTCTTTTGAATTTCTGATTCTTTTATCATGCCATTTCTTCGTTCTTTCTTTATAGATTAACGAATTTTCGTATGCTTCATGTCTTAATTCTTCTAATTCGTTTAGTTGACTTAATCGTAGACGTCCGGCTTCATGTAAATCAAGATTACATGTCTTCAAAGCCCAAAATGCTTTGTGTTCAATTTCTACTGGAAGATGACATGCTTTTCCATAAATAAGTCTAAAAGGTGTGGTTCCAATTGGAGTTTTGTAGGCTGTTCTAAAAGCCCAGAGTGCATCTTCCAATTTAATGGACCATTCCTTCGGATTTGTTCCTACGGTTTTCTCTAGAATACGTTTTAAAGCTCGGTTGGTATTTTCAACTTGTCCACTTGTTTGTGGATGATATGCGGTGGAGATTTTATGAGTTACTCCATATCTTTTAAGAACTTTCTCAAGTTGATTATTACAGAAATGAGTACCCCGATCACTTATTAAAGCTTTCGGTGTTCCAAACCTTGCAAAAAGACGTTTTAAAAAGTTGACTACAACTCGTGCATCGTTAGTTGGGAGAGCTTGTGCTTCCGCCCATTTAGATACATAATCAATGGCTACGAGTATATATAGATTATTATGAGATTTTGGAAATGGACCCATAAAGTCAATACCCCAAATGTCAAATACTTCACATACTTGGATGACATTTTGTGGCATTTCATCACGTTGACTTATTTTTCCGGCCCTTTGACAAGCATCACAGGATTTGCAAAGAAGGTGTGCGTCTTTGTAAATTGTAGGCCAATAGAATCCAGCTTCATAAACTTTTCTTGCTGTTAGTTGAGGCCCATAATGCCCTCCTGTTGGTCCTGTGTGACAATGGTTTAATATTTTACTAGCTTCATCTCCAAATACACATCGGCGTATTATTCCATCGGGACAACTTTTAAACAGATGTGGATCTTCCCAGAAATAGTGTTTATATCACTGAAGAATTTCTTTCGTCTTTGGTACGATAATCCTTTTTCAAGGAATCCACAAACTAAGTAGTTTGCATAGTCTGCAAACCATGGGATTTCTTTATAATCTATCTTCAATAGATATTCATCAGGAAAGTTGTCTTGTATGGCCGATTCATTTAGAACTTCTAATTCGGGATTTTCAAGACGAGAAAGATGATCAGCGACGAGATTTTCTGCTCCCTTTTTATCTCGGATTTCAATATCAAACTCTTGTAAGAGTAAGATCCAACGGATTAATCTTGGTTTAGCATCTTGTTTTGAAAATAGGTATCTAAGAGCAGAATGGTCGGTATAGACCACCGTTTTTGCTAGAACGAGATATGATCGAAATTTGTCAAAAGCAAAGACAATAGCAAGGAGTTCTTTTTCAGTAGTTGTATAGTTCGTTTGTGCTCCTTGTAATGTCTTACTAGCATAATATATAGGTTGAAATCGTTTTTCAATCCTTTGTCCTAAAACGGCTCCCATTGCAAAATCACTTGCATCGCACATTAGTTCAAATGGTAGATTCCAATTTGGTGTTATCATGATCGGTGCATTAGTGAGTTTTTCTTTAAGAATATTAAAAGATTTGATACACTCATCTGAAAAGATGAATGGCGCATCCTTTTCTAGGAGTTTATTCATAGGAGTGGCAATTTTAGAAAAATCTTTTATGAAACGTCGGTAAAAACCGGCATGCCCTAGAAAACTCCTAACTCCTCTAACATTGGTGGGATGTGGAAGTTTAGCAATTACATCTACTTTAGCTCTATCCACTTCAATTCCTTCTTTTGAAATTTTATGTCCAAGAACGATGCCTTCTTTAACCATGAAATGGCATTTCTCCCAATTAAGTACTAGATTTGATTTTTCGCATCTAATTAGCATTCGTTCCAGATTAACTAGACATGATTTAAATGTATCACCGAAGACTGAAAAGTCATCCATGAATACTTCCATGCATTCTTCTATCATGTCGTGAAAAATCGCCATCATACACCTTTGAAAGGTTGCAGGGGCGTTACAAAGTCCAAATGGCATGCGTTTGTAAGCAAAAGTACCATAAGGGCACGTAAATGTGGTTTTCTCTTGATCTTCGGATGCTATTGGAATTTGAAAATATCCGGAAAATCCATCTAGAAAACAATAGTAACTATTTCCGGCTAATCTTTCCAACATTTGATCAATGAAAGGTAAGGGAAAGTGATCTTTTCTGGTGGCGTCATTTAATTTTCTATAATCAATACACACACGCCATCCTGTTACAGTCCTAGTAGGAATAAGCTCATTTTTCTCATTTGTGATGACAGTCATGCCACCCTTCTTAGGCACGCATTGAACTGGGCTTACCCATGGACTATCAGAAATTGGATATATCAAACCTGCATCTAGCAGTTTAATAATCTCTTTCTTAACTACATCTTGCATATTAGGATTTAGTCTTCGTTGGCGCTGCACATACGTTTTATGACCTTCTTCCATAAGGATTTTATGTGTGCAATACGAAGGACTTATTCCTTTAATATCATGAATCTTCCATGCAATGGCTGGTTTATGAGCTTTCAACACAGAAATGAGTTGTGATTTTTCATTTTCAGTAAGAGAAGACGATATTATTACAGGTAATTCAGATTCACCATGTAAATAAGCGTATTCCAAATGGTTTGGAAGTGGCTTTAACTCTAATTTCGGAGGTTCTTCTATCGATGATTTATATCGATATCTGTCTTCTTCTTTTAGCATTTGAATTTCTTCTGTTGTTGGTTCATATCCATTAGCTATAAGTGTAGCTAACATTTCAGCTTCATCAATTGGTTCATTACCTTCTCCTAAAGAACATTCTCCTGTTCCTTCTAATTCTGGAAATTCTTCTAATAATTCTGCATGTGCATCTATAGTTTGAATATAATAACATGTATCATCTGCAGATTGTGGTTGTTGCATGGCTCTATCCACTGAAAAGGTAACACTCTCATCCTCTATACTTAGGGTCAGTTTCTTACCGAACACGTCTATCATTGCTTTAGCCGTGTTTAAGAATGGTCTTCCTAATATGAGAGGAACTTGAGAATCTTCTTCCATGTCCAGAACAACAAAGTCTACTGGAAATACTAAAGTACCAACTTTAACTAGCATGTTCTCCATTATCCCTCTAGGATATTTTATTGATCTATCGGCTAGTTGTATGCTTATTCTGGTTGGTTTCAATTCTCCAAGGTCTAGTTTAGCGTATAGTGAATACGGCATTAGATTTATACTAGCACCTAAATCTGCTAATGCTTCTATTGAACTAAGACTACCCAGAAAACATGGAATTGTGAAACTTCCTGGATCAAATAGTTTTTCTGGTATCTTATTCAACAGCACTGCTGAACAATTAGCATTCATAGTAACAGCCGAGAGTTCTTCCATTTTCTTTCTATTTGAGATTAGATCTTTCAAGAATTTAGCATATCTTGGCATTCCTGAAATCACATCAATGAAAGGAAGATTTACATTTATCTGTTTAAACATATCCAAGAATTTGGATTGCTCGGCTTCAAGTTTTTCTTTCTTCATTTTACTCGGGTAAGGAAGTGGTGGTTGGTATGGTTTAACATAAGGTTTATCCTTAACTGTGTTATTTTCATTAACCTTTTCAACTACCGGTTCTTTTTCCTTATCTTGATCAGGTTGTGGTTCTTGTAGAGTAGGAATGGTTTCATCAGAAGTTACAGGTATTTCAGGTGGTTTAAGTGTTGTACCACTTCTTGTGGTAATGGCTTTAGCTGTTTCATTCCGGGGGTTAGCATTTGTATCACTAGGTAGACTTCCCGGTTTTCTTTCACCTATTAACCTTGCTAGGTTACTTACTTCTTGTTCCAGATTTTGAATAGAAGCTTGTTGATTTCTAAATGCTTGAGCATTTTGTTCATTGGTTTGTTTTTGAGATGTGAAAAACTGCGTTTGAGTTTCAACTAGCTTCGTCATCATATCTTCTAAATTCGGCTTTTTATCATCTGTTTGTTGTGGTGGTTTGTTTTGAAAATTTGGTCTTTGCTGATTGTAAGTATTATTGGATACTTGTTGATTGCTAGGACCTTGTTGGTTATTGTATGGAATATTTCGGTTATAATTCTGGTTTTGATTGTAAATCGGTCTTGGCGGTTGATAATTATTCTGATAATTATTTCCAGGCCTTTGGTTTATGTATGAAATATTCTCTCTTTGTTCCATTGTTAATTCAATACTGAGACAATCTTTTGTCAAATGTGGTCCTCCACACTGCTCACAACTAATTCGTATTGAGTGAATATCCTTAGTCATCTTTTCCATTCGTCTCTCGAAAGCATCTATCTTTGCCGAAATGGAATCTAAGTCATGGCTAGAATCGGCTCTAGCTGCTTTAGATGATCTAATGATATCTTTTTCTTGGTGCCACTCATGTGAGTGGGAAGCAGTATTATCAATAATTTTGTAAGCATCAGTTTCGGTTTTCTTCATAATAGAACCACCAGCTGCTATATCTATGTCTTTTCTTGTAGTGATGTCGCATCCTTGGTAGAATATTTGTACTATTTGACAGGTGTCTAAACCATGTTGCGGACATCCTCTTAATAACTTTCCATATCTTGTCCACGCCTCATATAGAGTTTCATTTGGTTTCTGTGTGAACGTAACAATTTCTGCTTGAAGTCTTACGGCTTTAGATGCAGGAAAGAATTGTTTAAGAAATTTGTCAACTAAAACATCCCATGTATCAATCGCCCCTTCAGGTAAGGATTCCAACCAATCTTTGGCTTCTCCCTTTAAAGTCCAGGGAAATAACATGAGATATATCTGTTCATCCTCCACTTCTCGGATTTTAAATAGTGTGCAGATCCTATTAAAGGTACGTAGATGTTCATTTGGATCTTCCTTCGGCGCACCACTAAATTGGCATTGATTAGTCACCATGTGTAGAATTTGTCCTTTGATTTCATAATCTGGCGCATTAATGTCTGGATGAGTAATTGCGTGACCTTGGCCAGTGCGTTTAGCTCTCATTCGGTCTTCCATACTTAAAGGTTCCAGATTCTCCATAATCGAATTTGTTGAATCGGTATCACTAGATGATTCTGATTTAATGGTTCGTTCCTCAACAATCTCTGTTTGAATGATTGGTGGTTCCGGAGGAAAGTTTAATGGTTCAGGATCTATGAACCGTTCCTGAATATTCTCTGGATTCTCAATTGTGAGGTTGGGTTCAAAAAATGGATTATCGGAAATTTGAACTGAAGTACTTGGTCGACTGGATGACGATTCTAAAGAAAAATCAACGGCGGTTATATTTGTTAAACGATGTCTTGATCGAGTTACAGGTGGTGAACGTACAAAAGGTGATGAACGTCTTGCTCGGTGCATTCACTGAATATCCTATTAGTTTTTAAAAGGAAAGAAAAATTATAATAAGTTATCCAATCAATAGACTTTTCTGATTTTGCCCACGTTTCGAATAGCCAAAAGATGCAGCAGAGGGGCAGGATTCGTTTGGTCTCAATATAATTGAGGACTGTTTGGCTCCAATAACCCGGTCCACGTACAAATCCAACTATTACTACGAACCAGAAAATTTTGATGTCTATTAATTTAACCACTTAAAATAAATTTTCGTAATTTTAAGAAATTTAGATAAGAAGTAGAAAAAATTCTAAGTCCTAAAAATTAGAATAGCGAGAAATAAGAGAGAAAAAAAGTTCGTCGAAAAAGGTCGAAAAAGAAAAAATGGTTGAAAAATAAAAGGTGACGGAAAAATAAAAGAAACTTATAAAAACTTAAAAATACTTGACTAACCTAACCTTATTACTACAACTAACTTAAAATTATAATCGCAAATTGAGATTACTAATTGGAATGATAATTGATACATAGTAAAAGGTCTAAAAATATTAAAGCTTACAGGAAAAACTAAATCCCAAATGGAAATAACTTAAAAAGAAACTACAACTTAAAAAGGCGTCGCAAAATTCTAAAGCACCTAAATCTTAGTCTAAAGAAAAAGCACTTAAGGAATTCTACGGCAAAGCCTAAAAATCTAGGAGTAAAAATAACTATAGCAAAAACTAAGTTTAAAATTAAATATGAGCTAAAAATACAAATATTACGCTACAACTATTAAAAAGGGACAAAATATTAAAAGAAATAAAAAGTGATAAAAAAAATACAATTTTTATTAAAATATTATTTTTATATTAATTATATTAAAGTATTAAGTTTTAAATATAATAAAACTAATTAAAAGTAGTTAAAATTAATTAAACTAAAAACTTAATTAATAATAATAAAATCAAATTAGGGTTTAATTAATAATAATAATATATTATACTCCGTAATAAATGCGTTTTTAGGGTTTGTTTGTGGCCCTGTCAGACCCCTCATGCGAGTCGCATGGTTTAAGGGGGTGGGTCATGCGAGTCGCATGGACACCCTGAACTGGTTCAATTGGACTGGTTCAAATGACAGGTCACGTAATTATTTAATATTTATTTTTAATTTCTGTTTTATATATAATATAAGATATAAATATATAATTTAAATAAAAACTTAATAAAATACTAAAATAAAATACAAATACTTTAATATTTTGTAAATAATAAAGAAAAACTTAAAATATATTTAAAATACTTTTTTTTTTTTAATTTTTTTATATCTTTTTAAATTTTTATAATTTTTAAACAAAAATATATATATAACAAAAACTAATTAAAACTTAAAAATATTTTTTTTTTATATTATATTGACGTTTCGCTTCGGTGTTCCCCGGCAGCGGCGCCAAAAATACTTTGATGTTATGCGAGGTGTATATAAAATAGTTATTATTTTACTAGGAAAAACTATTAAATACGATACAATTTTACACAAGATATTTATTTATTTATAGAATGGATATACTTAAACCTTGCTACAACACTTATAGGCAGTGTACCTAATCGTACAGTAGTGTAGTTTTTAGTAAGTCCGGTTCGTTCCACAGGGAAATCTTTAAACAAAGCTCAACGCTATATTAGTTTATTTTTATAAAAATACAAACATATATATAAGTAATATTATTATTATAAAGGGGGGTTTTTACCGTTTAATGACCGGTTTGTCGATTTTAAAACTTTAGTCGCAGTTAAAACCTAATGTAAAATATAAATACAAGACTAAAATTAAAGCGTAAAGTAAATAACGATAATGAAATTGCGAATAATAAAAATGCGATAAAATAAAATTGCGATAATTAAAAAGTACGATAATTAAAAGTGCGATAAAGTAAAATAACAATAAATAAAAGTGCGATAATTAGAAGTGCAATTAAATATAAAATAAAGAAAATTAAATATGAAATAAAAGAATTATGCTTATTTAAACTTCCGTAATCATGATGTTTGACGTGTTGATTTTAGTTTTATGCCCATGGGTTAATTGTCCTTTGTCCTGGATTATTTAATATGTCCGTCTGGTTTTTGTCCATAACAGTCCATCAGTCATAAATATAAATTGCAAGTGTCCTTGTCAAATTATTATTATACCCGAAGATAAATATTCCAACTAATTGGGGATTCGAATTGTAACAAGGTTTTAATACTTTGTTTAATGAATACACCAGGTTATCGACTGTGTGTAAACCAAGGTTTTACTACTTTGTTAACAATTACACCAATTACCCTTGAATGTAATTTCACCCCTGTTTTAATTATTCTAGTGACTATTAATCCATTCCCGTGTCCGGTTAAATGAATGATTATTCGTACATATAAATACCCCGCCCATCGTGTCCGATCGAGTGTATATGGTAATTTATAGGGACGCCCAATTGTAAATCTTTATATTAACATTAACAAACTTTCATTTAGTTAAACAAATATAAAGCCCATTAATAGCCCATAGTCTAATTTCCACAAGTGTCGTTCTTTTGTCCAAACCCCAATTATGGTACAAAGCCCAATTACCCAATTTTAGTAATTAGCCCAACATCATGATTACTTCGTTTTAAATAAGCATAATAATAACTTAGCTACGAGACATTAATATAAAAAGGTTGAACATAACTTACAATGATTAAAAATAGCATAGCGTTACACGGACAGAATTTCGACTTACACCCTTACAACATTCGCTAACATACCCTTATTATTAGAATTATAATTAAAATTAAAATTAAAATATAAATTATATATATATATATATATATATCGTATATATTGAGAGAGATTAAAATTATGTGTATAAAACTCGGCAGAAAACTGGCTTTATATAGGACCTGACCAGCAATTTTACTCCATGCGACTCGCATGGATTTGTGCTTCTGGCCATGCGAGTCGCATGGCCACCCTGGATCCAGCCAAATTGCTTTGTTTTCTTCTTGCCGACGTAATATAATAATAATATAATATATAATTATATATAATTATATATATATTATATTATATTCTTGTGCATAGTAGACTAGATATTTTTGGTCCGTTGCATCGGGCGTTTCTTCTTGGCTCAGGTCCCGGTTCCGGATTTTCGAACGTCATCGCGTACAATTTAATATCTTGTACTTTGCGTCTTGTAACTTGTACTCTTGTCATTTTGAGACGTTCCTCATCAATATTTTGAACCTTTTTAGTTGTATCTTGTACTTTTTAGCTCTTTGGACCTTTTTGTCTTCAATTTGTCGAATCTGCCTTTTGTCTTCACTTTTTAATTTTTAAACGAATATTGCTTGTAAATCGAACAATACCAACTAAAATCTTGTCTTTCTTGGGGAATAATGCTATGAAATATATGTTCGTTTTTAGCATTATCATTGCTGTTGGGCCAGTTAAACCTTGCAAAGAGGAGACAGGCGTACAGATTTAATGCATATATAGATACGGGATATATATTAAATCAGAAAAATTAGAAATGGTATGATGGTAGGAGCATGGGTGTTTAACTGGGTGACGCGGGTTCAAGTCCCGGTTCTGACAATTTACTCCTTTTTAAGCCTTTTAAGGTAGTTCTCATATTTATAATTATTATTATTATAATTATTATTATTATTATTATTAACACTAATGTTATTAGATTATTATAAGTATTATTATAATAAGTATCATTATTATTAATTTGTTATTAAAACTCAATATCATAACTATCATTAATAATAAAATTTATATTCTTATAGTTATTAATGATTAATACCATTATCATTACCACTAACATTATTATCATTATTATTAATAAATATTGTTGTTATTATCATTTTTTTACTAATATTATTTAGTATTATTACAATTAATATAATATTTTTAACGAACAAATGATATATATATATAAAGAATATATTCAATATAACATAACGAAATTAATATTTTTTTTGTAAAATGAATATATGAAATATATATTATTATCTAAAAAGATATAACTAATGAATTTATATATATATATAAACTTGTTCGATTACAAATACGTGTGTTAATATAAATATAAATGATATAGGTTCGTGAATCCGAGGCCAACCTTATACTTGATCAATGATGTTATATGTATTTTTACTACAAAATACATTAGGTGAGTATATAGTCCCTTTTTTTTTAAACTTTAAATATTTTTGGGCTGAGAATACATGCGCTATTTTTATAAATGATTTACGTTATGGACACAAGTGACTAAAATTACGTTCTACATGGGTTTGAATCAAAAATCCCCTAGCTTGGTAACTTTAACTATTGGTTTATGAACTGGTAGGCGCGAATCCTAAAGATAGATCTATCAGGTTTTACACCCCCACCCAGATGTTGTTCTAGTCACTACTAAACTAGAAGAACGGGTGTTTAGTACTTCGAGGTTAATGGAACGCACTTGATTCGGTGCACATATTATTATAACTCAGGGGTACACACTCTTGTTAAGGCTAGTTACCGGGTGCCCACTGCTTGGAATGCTTTTCATACACTTGCGAGTGTATTATGTTTTTAAATATGAAATCTTGTGGTCCATAGTTATTACGCTGCTAGCATTAAACCTATATATCTCACCAACTTTATGTTGACTTTTTAAAGCATGTTATTCTCAGGTACGAATTAAGTCTTCGGCTGTGCATTTGCTCACTTTAAAGATATTACTTGGAGTCGATCACCGCAATGGAACCAAATGTCGATGACTTCGTCCAGGGGGATAAGGACGGGTTACTACAAATATGTAAAATAATATGCGATGTAATAAAAACTATTATGTTATTAAATATATATATATATATATATATATATATATATATATATATATATATATATATATATATATATATATAGTTTATATAAAATAATACTTGTAAATATATAATATTATATTTATTTGTTTAAACAGATATAATTAATATAATTATTTACTTAAACTTTTTAATTAAGATTGGTTATATATATAGAAAGAGCATATATTAAAGATAAATGATTTTGAGCTTAAATGGTAAACGTCGGTAACACTCGTTGGATGTTTCGATTGATATTAAACAAGTTAAATTTAAACTTATGTAATCTTAAAATAAACAGTGATTCGAAAATGAGTTCTATAAATTTTAGGGTTACTAAAAATGTATTTATAGTAAAATGTATAAATAATAAATATTCAACATATGTTATCATATTATATATATTACAATATATAATATTAATATATTAAATGTAATTACAAGTTACAAATATAATTGTTAGACTAATATTATTATTACTTTTATTATTATTAATATTAAATTAATATTAATATCTAAAAGCAGTATTAGTTATATTATTATTTTTCAATACCTGACATGTAGATATGAAAGTTGATACATTTAATTTATTATAATTACTAATATTATTGTTATCATTATTAATACCATTATTGTTATAAGAGATAGAAAAATTATGATTTATTATTAGTATCATTAATATTATTAATATTAATAATAAACATAAATGTTTGTATTATTAATAATATTATGCTTCTTTACATATAATATGCAAATACAAATATAATTAGATATACATATATATACAAATATAATATATGTAACACGTTGAAATATATATATATATATATATATATATATATATATATATATATATATATATATATATATATATATATATATATATATATATATCACTTTTAACTTTATTCTTTTCCTTATTTTCTGTACACATGTGACTCCTTCAGTCAATTCATCTCTACAAATTGATTCAATCATCCCTTAATTTCTACAATGATTGCTTTGTTTATTATCAATTAAAAACTGTACGGGGTAATATATACACATTAGATAGGCATATTGATATAATCACACATACACACTATAACACCATCTCCCTAACTCTTTCTCTATATCACCGAGTACATCATCGGTTAACCACCATCATAAATAAATGCTAATCCTTTTTGTTGATTGATTTTCGATTAACACCATAGAACCAAAACTCATACTAATACTACTAATATTGTTTCTTATTATTGGTTGCTCGACACCAATACCCTTACGAAACCATCTCAACTTGCAACCCGAACCATTGTTGATCGAAGTTATATCACCATCATCAAGTTTCGGCCATTACCATTCATTCAACTTCGCATGACCAACAACCCAAAACCACCACTTACAACTTATCTCTATTATTCATTTTCCCTCTTACTTATGTTACTCAAAAGCCAAAGAACACCACTAATGAACTACTGCTGCATAATTTATATGTTTTCTACTACTTTTGATATTCATTGCTACTCAAAACCCAAACCAAAAATCAAACACCATTCTTGTTTTCTTGTTGTTATCCGAAAACCATTAAACTATCAACTTCGGTTTCCTTCGTACACCCACCCAACGAAACGGATCATCTTGTTTCTCGATTCTGTTATTGACACAAGCAACCACTAACCACCATCGTTTTCTAATTATATATTACTTGTACTACTGCTACGATTGAATGCTTCTGTTTTGTCGAACAACCATGAACCCAAAACTCCGTCATTCGAAAACCATCACTAAAACTATCAATATTTAGTATGTTAATTGTTTGAGCTGATACTCGCTGCTTTCTATTTTTGTTCCTGTTAAACAATGATGGGATAAAGATAAATAAAGATGTTGATGATGATACATGATGGCGGCTGGGAATGATGATGATGATGTATCATGAAGAACATAATGAACGGTGAAAACGATTTAGGATGAGGCTACAGCTGCGTTTGTGGGTTCTGTTCCCTACCACTATATTATAATTAATTAATGAAGTTGATGATTGGATAAATATGAATGATAATTGTTTACAAACTGAACCAATTTCTTTCTCCTGTTCGTTTCTTTTTACCTACTCCACAACAAAAGGGATTTATAATCTAGTTAATTATCCACTTGCAAGTCTCCCTTTTTATGTTTTGGAAACTAAAACCCAATTAAAATATATACATGGCCGTGATATATTTTTTTCCTGTCGAGCCATGTATCAATTACATAATGAGCCGATATCCATTGTATCTATATGGGCCGCGAGCTTATAAAATTCAGTTGGGCCAAGAACATAATCTGGTGGGCCAAAAACTACTGTATTTTGTTGGGCTCGAAGAAGAAATACGGGCTTATTATAATTTAATAGTGAACAATTTCAAGGAAAAACGGATTGAAGGGATGGTTAGTGAACAATTTCTAAGGTATTATTATTATTGTTATTAACATAATGAACATATATTTCATTATCATTATATCTATTAACATTATTATTATTATTATCATTTTTTAACATTAATATTATTGTTATCAATATTATTGATTTAACAAAAGTTACTAATAGTATTATTATTTTCATTACAACAGATATTATTTATAATTACTACTTATAGCATAGGCATAATAATATTACAAGTTACTACGTTTTTATATTTTAACTAACATATTATTATAACATTAAACTATATATTTTATATATAGCATAACCAATTATAGGTACTCATATAATTATACATAAAAAATATTAAGATAATACACTATAAAATATATAAACTTTATTCGATTACAAGTATATGTGTTAATATATATATGAATGATATAGATTCGTGAATCCGAGGTCAATCCTGCATTGTTCGGTTCAGTCGAACGAATATTTTTACTACAAAATATTGTAGGGTGAGTTTCATTAATCCCTTTTTAAATGCTTTTGCAATATATATTTTGGGACTGAGAATACATGTGTTGCTTTTATAAATGCTTTACAAAATAGACACAAGTGATCGAAACTACATTCTATGGTTAGATTATTAAACTGAATATGCCCCTTTATAGTCTGGTAGTCTAAGAATTAGGGAACAGACACCCTAATTGACGCGAATCCTAAAGATAGATCTATCGGGCCAAACAAGCCCCATCCAAAGTACCGGATGCTTTAGTACTTCGAAATTTATATCATGTCCGAAGGAGGATCCCGGAATGATGGGGATATTCTTATATGCATATTGTGAATGTCGATTACCAGGTGTTCAATCCATACGAATGATATTTTTGTCTCTATGCATGGGACGTATGTTTATGAGAAATGGAAATATGAAATCTTGTGGTCTATTAAAATTATGAAATGATTATTTATGATACACTAATGAACTCACCAACCTTTTGGTTAACACTTGAAAGCATGTTTATTCTCAGGTATGAAAGAAATCTTCCGCTGTGCATTTGCTCATTTTAGAGATACTACTTGGAGTCATTCATGACATATTTCAAAAGACGTTGCATTCAAGTCGTTGAGTTCATCAAGATTATTATTAAGTCAATTATAGATAGATATATTATGAAATGGTATGCATGCCGTCAACTTTTGATGTAATGAAAGATTGTCTTTTTCAAAAACGAATGCAATGTTTGTAAAATGTATCATATAGAGGTCAAGTACCTCGCAATGTAATCAACTGTTGTGAATCGTTTATAATCGATATGGACTTCGTCCGGATGGATTAGGACGGGTCTTCACAGTTGGTATCAGAGCGGTGGTCTTAGTGAACCATGTCTGCATTAGTGTGTCTAACTGATAAGTCGTTAGGATGCATTAGTGAGTCTGGACTTCGACCGTGCCTGCATGTCAAAAGTTTTGCTTATCATTTTTGTCGGAAATCATTTGCTTATCATCCTTAGTAAATCACCTGCTTATTATTCTTAGTCTAGACACGTTTTACTGCATTGACTGCATGAATAGTGTATAGACAAAATTCATATCTTCGCGTATCTGCTACTTCATATCTTAGCGTATCTGTTACTGTAACTTTTCCTGACAACTTCTATAGATTTCTCCGTAACTTATGAGATTTTAGTATTATATATGCATATGTAAATTATATATTGCAGGATACTAATCTACATCCTATAATCTATTCTTATCGAAAATTCTTCACCTGATCGTACAAGATGAATCCTTCAACTAGTTCGAGTCCCTCGGATTCCGACAGCTATTATGATAGTTATCCCGACAGTTATTCCGAATGGATAGTCATCTAAGCTCCGGAAGCAACGTCACCAGAATGAATTAACCAATCATCCATCCCCAATTCATCTGATGGATTCGTAGTCGACTTAATCAATGGAGACGCGCAGAAGGCGATCCCTTCCACTAACCGAATTCACCTTTTGGCGAAGAATCTGAAGCACTTATCGGCGAACCTGTTCGTAACACCATTTTCTCCCTCATTTCCTGAATATCTCGCCATGACTATATCATAACTCAGATTCTAAACCTTATTCATCCGCTCGTTCCGACCGACAATCATCCCGGAGTAATCAAAGAAGTCAACGAGCTTCGCGCTCGAGTAATTAATTTGGAGAACATGGTGCAAAATTTACCAGCTTCAGCAACATCACCAACACCAACCGTACCATCAGTAATAGCACCAGTACCATCCACAATCCATGCTTCAATATCATCATCTGTACTTTGAGTATGATCTTCATTATACGTATCGTTCTACCTCATTTATCTTCGTTCGACATGGCGAATAGGTAATCTCTAAAGTTTTAGAGATTATTTATTCTAGTTCCAACAGAAAAGCAAATGAGTTTAATATCATATTAACTCATTAAATCCATAAATCATCTGAAGAAAATATATATGTATATATGTTTTCATAAAGATTGTAATTAAAATTTTTTTTGTACAAACTGTTAATGGTGAAAATATTTTAACGGGTAGGTAATGCCCGAGGAATATTTAAATTTCACATTAATAAGTTACATTGTACGTTCTTCGAATCTGTTTCAACAGTCATATACTATCCTACTTACATCCGCCGATATACAAATCCGTTCACCACAGAACAACCATATTCATCCAATTTCATATTTGGATTTTGATTTATCGGAATCCAACAAGTGGCATAATGAAGAAAACATTTGACAAAATAAAATTCGTTAGAAATAAACAAATTAACTATGAGAAATTTTGTTAAGAATCCACGCTAACTGTTCCTAGTTAATTGTTCCTAGCTAACTGATTTCATTTTTATTTATCACAATTTAATTATCGCAATTTACATTCTCGCAATTTTATTTATCGTCATTTAAATTCTGTTATTTATTTTACGCACTTTATTTATCGTCATTTAAATTTCTGTTATTTATTTTTACGCACTTTAAATATCGGGACACGTATACAAGGTTTTGACATATCATATCGACACATCTATATATATTATTTGGAATCACCATAGACACTCTATATGCAGTAATGATCGAGTTCTCTATACAGGGTTGAGGTTGATTCTCAAATAATATATATACTTTGAGTTGTGATCGAATCTGAGATATGTACACGGGTCACGATATGAATTAATTAATTCGAATATTATATATTAAATTATATATGAACTGTTGAATTGCTAACTGAGGACTATCAATCGAGGACTATCAACATTGGACAATTAAAATGAATTAAAATATTGATTATAACATATGAAACTAAACAAATCTTCAAGTTTGCCACTTGATTTCATTTTTAAACCCCATTCAAATCATCATGATTACAATCTGCGTTCAAACCTTTCATGATTCTTGAAAACACCTCAATCGATAGGATGAATCAACCGCACTTCATATACGGAAGGAAAGATTTATGCATATAGTTATGCACCTGAGAAACTCTCGGCAACTGAGTAAAAGTTTAACACGTAGCCGCGTCAGATCCTTTGGCATTTATTAGCAAAAAAATAACATTTCAACTCTTTTTCAAATTAACCAATTTTATCACAGTTTCAGTAAATCAACTTCAACTTCCATTCGAATTAGCCTTATTATAAACTCGATATATAAGTTTGCCTGTCGTCATCGTTACCGGAAAACCGTTTATATTTCACCACATCAGCGGTAAAATTACCAGCAACTTCAATGAATTTGGACTTTTCAAAAAAAAAAATCATTATATTCATTGAAACCCCATCTTGTATTCATCTATACCCTGTAACAATAATTGCCATACTAATTACCGGGGATCAGCAATCAGTATTTCGAATCTTGTAGCATTTCAACATCAATAGTTATATGTATACATATAACAATTATCTCCTAGGATTATAATCTTCAATTCTGAAATTTTGAGAAGGCACCCAGCTTACGAATCAATACATTGAACTTTGAAAAAGCTGAATGAAGCAGCAGAAACTATAGGCAACTGTAAACGACCTTAGTCGTCGAAAGTTTGATGATAAAGAATAATATGTTGGAAAAAGCTCAGAAATATTGGAACTGGAAAACGGATAGAGTTAACCATGAAGGAGACCAATGACAAATACAAGGACCATACCCTATATTTAAAGAATTCAGATAATTCTGGATCCGTTGAAATCTTTAGAGAATATCTTGCTCCGAAGTCATGTTAAAATCTTACGGAAAAATCTTTCTCCATCAACCATCGAACTTAGAAATTCCAAAATATCATCATCAATATCTTCGATATTTCTGAGGATATTTTCATAAATATTCTCGTCCGAAATTATATACCTCTTCGTGCTTCCTGTGTATCATTATAATGGAAACATTCAATAGAATATTTAGTACCGAAAAGCAGATTATGCAAAACTATGAAGAAAACCGTGGACAAATCACAAAGAATAAGTTTGACTTCAAAGAATCCGAATGATTCAATGTCTGCTGAAGTCTTTAGCGAATATCTTGCTCCATACCCTAAACCCTTGCGGACAATAGTCTCCATCATCCTCTGATCTTAAATATTCAAAGATATTATCGTATCTTTCATTATAAATATCCTCGATATTTCTGAATATATTTTTATAACTAATACTATCTGAAATCATTTATCTCTTCGTGCTATCAGTGTTACATCATATAGAAACTGTTAGTTTCTATATTCTGTAAATTTTTGAGCTTAAAATATGAATGTTATTGAAGTAATGTTGGGAACTGATGCATGAGTTAGTATAATATAATGATACTTGATCAACGTGATTATATTACAGTAAATCATGTTGAGTTCTAATGGGACATGATGGTTCACAGTAGATCATACGACCATCATGTGTCATGTTACATAACTCTTTCATTCTAATTAACTTCTGAACATATCAAGAAAGTATATTCTTGATAGCTTTATTCTCAATGATTCTGGTAACTTGACGAATCAAATCGTGCTATTACGTTCTTTCTCGATTATAACATTAAATTCATTCGAAACTCCATACTTACAAATTCTAGACCATTACTCGTTTTACTAGAGATCGAGAGGAGATTAAAAAGACGAAGAGTTTCGAAACATAAAGGAAGATATAAAACTCGACAACAACACTGAAATTACAATAATTAAAAATTAAAACATCACGACAATTAAAAATTAAAAGATTACAATCAAACTACTCGTCGTCGTCAATTGTCATCTGCAAAGTAGCATTCACCAGTCATTCCACCATCCGTGAGGTACTCTGGAGACATCGGTATTTCTCTTGATGCCTCAACTGCTGCTTCAGCTGATTCATCGAGGTAACGATAACCCAACATCTCTTCATCTTCAAGAACCGCATACAAAGAAATGCGTTTACCGCGATCTTCAATGGTATCTTTTATAAAGTACCATTGATCATCGGTACACAGAAAACTTGCCCTACAATCCGCATCATAATCGTCTTTATAAAAGAACACAGACGTGAATTCACACGGAACTTTTTCCTTCAGAAAGGATAGCAAGTCTTGTAAACTAACGTCACGAATGTCGATATCTTCAAATGAAATACTGTCGCCCCACTTATATTCCTTCATTTGATTACGGAAATCACCTCCGTAATGAACATCGAATGAAACAATCATTGGGGGAAGTGTTAACATTTTGCAGTGGGAGTGTTTGATTTTGATTTTGAGAAAGATGGAAATATAAAAGAAATATATGTATGAGTGTATAAAATGAAGTATATGGTTGGTGTTTTTATAGTGTAAAAGTGAACGTTGGGATAGCTGTTGGAATTTTTTTTACTAACGGCTAAAAATTTGGGCAAGTTTTTGGGCGAAGGTGGACGATGCCCTTTAGGACCTCTCTCATGATAGTTTCATTCGTACTCTTCGAATAATCGAATTATTTTTATCTGTATTATTCAATAATGATAAAACTCTATTTATCAGCTCATATTCGTCAGGAAAACATATTTATTGTTAGCCATGACGACCTCACTCAAATTTCGGGACGAAATTTCTTTAACGGGTAGGTACTGTGATGACCCGAGAATTTCCGACCAAATTTAAACTTAATCTTTATATGATTTCGATACGATAAGCAAAGTATGTAATGTTGAGTCTAGAAAACATTGGAACGATATTCATATATTCAATTGACCTTCGACCATTCCCGACGATTCACGAACAACTAATTGTAAATAAATACATATATAATTAAATATATATATATAAATAATAATTTGGAATATTATTTGAAATATTATATGATTTAATGGTAGGAAATAAATATGTAAAATAATATGCGATGTAATAAAAACTACTATGTTATTAAATATATATGCGATGTAATAAAAACTATTATGTTATTAAATATATATATAAATATATATATATATATATATATATATATACATATATATATATATATATATATATATATATATATATATATATATATTTATTTATAGTTTATATAAAATAATACTTGTAAATATATAATATTATATTTATTTGTTTAAACAGATATAATTAATATAATTATTTACTTAAACTTTTTAATTAAGATTGGTTATATATATAGAAAGAGCATATATTAAAGATAAATGATTTTGAGCTTAAATGGTAAACGTCGGTAACACTCGTTGGATGTTTCGATTGATATTAAACAAGTTAAATTTAAACTTATGTAATCTTAAAATAAACAGTGATTCGAAAATGAGTTCTATAAATTTTAGGGTTACTAAAAATGTATTTATAGTAAAATGTATAAATAATAAATATTCAACATATGTTATCATATTATATATATTGCAATATATAATATTAATATATTAAATGTAATTACAATTTACAAATATAATTGTTAGACTAATATTATTATTACTTTTATTATTATTAATATTAAATTAATATTAATATCTAAAAGCAGTATTAGTTATATTATTATTTTTCAATACCTGACATGTAGATATGAAAGTTGATACATTTAATTTATTATAATTACTAATATTATTGTTATCATTATTAATACCATTATTGTTATAAGAGATAGAAAAATTATGATTTATTATTAGTATCATTAATATTATTAATATTAATAATAAACATAAATGTTTGTATTATTAATAATATTATGCTTCTTTACATATAATATGCAAATACAAATATAATTAGATATACATATATATACAAATATAATATATGTAACACGTTGAAATATATATATATATATATATATATATATATATATATATATATATATATATATATATATATATATATATATATATATATATATATATATATATATCACTTTCAACTTTATTCTTTTCCTTATTTTCTGTACACATGTGACTCCTTCAGTCAATTCATCTCTACAAATTGATTCAATCATCCCTTAATTTCTACAATTATTGCTTTGTTTATTATCAATTAAAAACTGTACGGGGTAATATATACACATTAGATATGCATATTGATATAATCACACATACACACTATAACACCATCTCCCTAACTCTTTCTCTATATCACCGAGTACATCATCGGTTAACAACCATCATAAACAAATGCTAATCCTTCTTGTTGATTGATTTTTGATTAACACCATAGAACCAAAATTCATACTAATACTACTAATATTGTTTCTTATTATTGGTTGCTCGACACCAATACCCTTACGAAACCATCTCAACTTGCAACCCGAACCATTGTTGATCGAAGTTATATCACCATCATCAAGTTTCGGCCATTACCATTCATTCAACTTCGCATGACCAACAACCCAAAACCACCACTTACAACTTATCTCTATTGTTCGTTTTCCCTCTTACTTATGTTACTCAAAAGCCAAAGAACACCACTAATGAACTACTGCTGCATAATTTATATGTTTTCTACTACTTTTGATATTCATTACTACTCAAAACCCAAACCAAAAATCAAACACCATTCTTGTTTTCTTGTTGTTATCCGAAAACCATTAAACTATCAACTTCGGTTTCCTTCGTACACCCACCCAACGAAACGGATCATCTTGGTTCTCGATTATGTTATTGACACAAACAACCACTAACCACCATCGTTTTCTAATTATATATTACTTGTACTGCTGCTACGATTGAATGCTTCTGTTTTGTCGAACAACCATGAACCCAAAACTCCCTCATTCGAAACCCATCACTAAAACTATCAATATTTAGTATGTTAATTGTTTGAGCTGATACTCGCTGCTTTCTATTTTTGTTCCTGTTAAACAATGATGGGATAAAGATAAATAAAGATGTTGATGATGATACATGATGGCGGCTGGGAATGATGATGATGATGTATCATGAAGAAGATAATGAACGGTGAAAACGATTTAGGATGAGGCTACAGCTGCGTTTGTGGGTTCTGTTCCCTACCACTATATTATAATTAATTAATGAAGTTGATGATTGGATAAATATGAATGATAATTGTTTACAAACTGAACCAATTGCTTTCTCCTGTTCGTTTCTTTTTACCTACTCCACAACAAAAGGGATTTATAATCTAGTTAATTATCCACTTGCAAGTCTCCCTTTTTATGTTTTAGAAACTAAAACCCAATTAAAATATATACATGGCCGTGGTATTTTTTTTCCTGTCGAGCCATGTATCAATTACATAATGAGCCGATATCCATTGTATCTATATGGGCTGCGAGCTTATAAAATTCAGTTGGGCCAAGAACATAATCTGGTGGGCCGAAAACTACTGTATTTTGTTGGGCTCGAAGAAGAAATACGGGATTATTATAATTTAATAGTGAACAATTTCAAGGAAAAATGGATTGGAGGGATGGTTAGGGAAGATGTTGAGTTCGCGTGAGGTCACAGGTTCGAGTCTCGTCCCGGGCAGTTTATTTGTTTTAATGCTTCTAAGGTATTATTATTATTGTTATTAACATAATGAACATATATTTCATTATCATTATATCTATTAACATTATTATTATTATTATTATTATTATCATTTTTTTAACATTAATATTATTGTTATCAATATTATTGATTTAACAAAAGTTACTAATAGTATTATTATTTTCATTACAACAGATATTATTTATAATTACTACTTATAGCATAGGCATAATAATATTACAAGTTACTACGTTTTTATATTTTAAGTAACATATTATTATAACATTAAACTATATATTTTATATATAGCATAACCCATTATAGGTACTAATATAATTATACATAAAAAATATTAATAGTAATACACTATAAAATATATAAACTTTATTCGATTACAAGTATATGTGTTAATATATATATGAATGATATAGATTCGTGAATACGAGGTCAACCCTGCATTGTTCGGTTCAGTCGAACGAATATTTTTACTACAAAATATTGTAGGGTGAGTTTCATTAATCCCTTTTTAAATGCTTTTGCAATATATATTTTGGGACTGAGAATACATGCGTTGCTTTTATAAATGCTTTACAAAATAGACACAAGTGATCGAAACTACATTCTATGGTTAGATTATTAAACTGAATATGCCCCTTTATAGTCTGGTAATCTAAGAATTAGGGAACAGACACCCTAATTGACGCGAATCCTAAAGATAGATCTATCGGGCCAAACAAGCCCCATCCAAAGTACCGGATGCTTTAGTACTTTGAAATTTATATCATGTCCGAAGGAGGATCCCGGAATGATGGGGATATTCTTATATGCATATTGTGAATGTCGATTACCAGGTGTTCAATCCATACAAATGATATTTTTGTCTCTATGCATGGGACGTATGTTTATGAGAAATGGAAATATGAAATCTTGTGGTCTATTAAAATTATGAAATGATTATTTATGATACAGTAATGAACTCACCAACCTTTTAGTTGACACTTGAAAGCATGTTTATTCTCAGGTATGAAAGAAATCTTCCGCTGTGCATTTGCTCATTTTAGAGATACTACTTGGAGTCATTCATGACATATTTCAAAAGACGTTGCATTCAAGTCGTTGAGTTCATCAAGATTATTATTAAGTCAATTATAGATAGATATATTATGAAATGGTATGCATGCCGTTAACTTTTGATGTAATGAAAGATTGTCTTTTTCAAAAACGAATGCAATGTTTGTAAAATGTATCATATAGAGGTCAAGTACCTCGCAATGTAATCAACTGTTGTGAATCATTTATAATCGATATGGACTTCGTCCAGATGGATTAGGACGGGTCTTCACAGAAAGGAAATCTTAAATAGCTATAACCTAGGGTTTGGCCTTATGATTTAAGATTTGTAAGTATTAATGGTGTTGTTAAGCTTTAAAACACTTGTTTAATGTTGAAAGAGTGTTAAAATGGGTCAAAAGGGGTAATGTTGACCTAGTTTGGGTGAAATGGGTATGAATTTCCCTAAGTTGCGATTAATTAATGTTAGTAGACTTATATCACTAGCTTTAGTGATTTAATATGAGTCTTGGCGATTTATGGGTGGTTTTGAGGTAGGTGAGCTATTTAATGCAAATGGGTCATTAAATGCTCAAGTGATATGTAGTGTGGTAAGGTCCACTAGTTGTGTAATTAAATGTGTACTTATGTATTAGGTACGTTGCCTTGAAGTTTCAGAAGTGCATAATCATCACCGAAGTGTTAAGGTGGGTGGAATAATTATATGCGTGCATATATGATGTATTTATTTGTGTAGTTGAGTTGTGAAGTGTCGACGTGTTAAGACACCACTCCTCACGTGACGAGTGAAGTGTCGATGTGTTAAGACACCACTCGAAAGTGAAGTATCGATGTGTTAAGATGTCACTCCGAGAGATGTAAATAGTGAAGTGTCGATGTGCTAAGACACCACTCGGGGTGAAGTATCGAAGTGTTAAGGCACCACCCGGGGTGAAGTATCGACGTGTTAAGATACCACCCGTGGGGTTAGTGTACGAAGTGTTAAGTGCACTAATGGTTGTTATGAACTCCGACAGTCTTTAAACACCATTCCCTTGTTCGTTTGGTTAACCATGGTTGTGTGTGTGTGGATTGTAGCATATTATATTGTTTAAACTATATGCTATTGTTATGCTAGCTCGTATGGTGGAAGGTTTAGTGTTATACTTGTGATGGTATGATTACTTATAATGCTAGCATGTATGCGGTAAATGCGTAAGTGATTGCAAGTAAGTAGGTTGTATATGTAAACGTATAATTGTTGCACTTACTAAGCATTAGCTTATCCCTCTCGTTGTTTATCTTTTTAGATGCAGGTGTGGACAAGGGCAAGGGGGTTGTTGGGCACTAGGTGTCCATTGATGATGTTATGTTGGAGCTTTTGGAAGTTGGCCTAGCGTTTTGGGTAGTTTAGTCCCAAACCATGCTCGATGTATTGTTTGGTTTAAAACTATCATTTTTGTATTGGTCAAACTTGTATCACATTCGTTAATGGCATTTGTGCCTTTTGTAAACACTAAACTTGTTGTATGTTTTAACGAAACGTGTGGAATGGTTTACATATCTAATTGGCGCGTAAATGTGTATTATTTTAAAAAAAATTATCGTATGAAATACGGGTTGGGTTGTTTCAAGTGGTATCAGAGCATGGTCTAAGGGATTTAGGTGACTTGAGATAGGTGCCTAGACTTAGACTTTATTGTGCATGCGCTTTTATGCTGGACTTGTTGGACTTTGGGTCTAATCGGGAATTGTTAGTGCTTTGGTTATGTGAACTAACCTCGTGCTAATTGATTTGTGTTGTGTTTAGCAATCATCAAGCGAGATGGACGTTGTACTAGCAAGTTAATGTGACGTGCTCGCGTAACAATGACTAGCTACCATTGTTACGGGTGCAAATCGTGTCAGACAAGTAATGTACGACGATTGTTGAGTAAGATGGAGTAGTGTGGGGTATACGTATATGCATACGTGTTATGTCCTTTTGTTTCGTTCGTTGTTTAATCTTTTCCGTTTTATAGAATGAAGATGAGAAACGGACACGACACCGAAAATGGGGGCACTAGTGAGGACGTCGAGTTGACGGCCAAGATTGAGGCCATTCTTAAAAGTCAAAAGGCGGAGTACCTTGTGGATATCAAGAAGATGTTCCTAGACTCAATTGATGAGCAATTGGTCAATGTAGTCAAAGAACAAGTTAAAGCCGTCCTACATGAAGATAATGTGGGAAGACGTGACTTTCTCTATAAGAACTTTAAGGATGCTCAACCACCTACTTTTGAGGGCGAAAGAGACCCGTTAAAGAGTGCTCGGTGGATCTCCGATATGGAGGGGGCCTTTCAAACTTGTGAATGCCCGATTGATAAAAAGATAAGGTATGGTTGTAGCATGCTAAGAGCTGATGCAAAGCTATGTTGGGATGCAAAAATCCAAGTTTATGGCGAAGAACAATGCATGGATTTTACTTGGGATGAGTTCAAAATGGAGTTCTTCCAAGAGTACCGAACTTCGGCCGATCTTACTAGGCTTAAGGATGAGTTACGTTCCTTGAGGCAAGGGTCGATGGATTTGAATACTCTTAAATCCGTTTACTTGTCGAAAACTCAATTTTGCCCGGAGTATGTCGGGAATGATAAAATGTTGAAGGAAGTCTTTTACCGAATCTTGAATAATAATTATCAAGAGAAGATAAGCGTGAATGTGGTGAAGAGTTTTGATGAGTTGTTTGATATGGCCAAAGGTTTCGAGTCACTCATCTTGAGAAAGAGTGGCTTTACCTTTGGCAAAAAGAAGTTTGAAGCTACTAGTCATTCGAACTTTTCTAACAAGAAGCACAAGAAGGGCTCCGAGAGTGTTGGTAGTGTTAAGAAGGGCGCTTCCAGTGATTTTACTTATGCTTGCTACAATTGTGGGCAAAGGGGGCACATGGCTCGTGAGTGCCCGAAACAATCAACCACAACCAAGCTCACTTGTTTTAATTACGGTAAAAAAGGGCATAAGAGGCCGGAGTGTCCCGACTTGCGGGGTGATCATGTTAAGAGGTTAGAGAAGGCGGCGGGCACGGCTAAGGGGCGGAATTATTTGATGACTAATGATGAGGCCAGGCATTCCAATGAAGTTGTCTCTGTTACTTTCATGGTTAACTCTAATCCGGCAAAGATATTATTTGATAGCGGTGCTAATTTGTCTTTTGTATCGCCTCGATTTATGTCTAAGCTTAACATACCGCTAGCTAAGTTAAGTCATCCGGTAGAAGTTGAAATAGCGGATGGTAAGACGGTGCTAGAGGTTGATGTGTGTAAAGATTGTAATGTTGTGTTTAGTACCGAAACGTTTAAAATCGTTCTCATTCCGATGACTTTGGGTGAGTTTGATATTGTTGTTGGCATGGATTGGCTCGATCATTATAGAGCTCATATTGCATGCCATGATAAGTTCATTCGTATGAGAACCCCAAGTGGGGGAGAGTTGATTATTCATGGTGATAAACGAAGAAGACTCGTACCATTATGCACTTATGCACGGGCACGACGTTTTCTCATGAGTGGTGGTGTATGTTATCTTGCTTATGTAGTTGATACTCGTGATGAGCCACCACCCATTCGTAAAATTTCGGTGGTTAGTGAATTCGGAGACGTTTTTCCTGACGAGTTACCGGGTGTTCCGGCAGAAAGACAAGTTGAATTTCGCATTGAGTTGGTTCCGGGAGCTATTCACATTGCTAAAACTCCTTATCGTTTAGCACCGACGGAAATGCAAGAGTTGTTAAATCAAACCCAAGAGTTGCTTGAAAAGGGTTTTATCCGACCGAGTGCTTCGCCATGGGGTGCTCCGGTTTTGTTTGTGAAAAAGAAAGATGGAAGTATGCAGATGTGCATCGATTATAGGGAGTTGAATAAAGTGACGATCAAGAATCGTTATCCATTGCCTCGGATTGACGATTTGTTTGACCAACTCCAAGGTGCAACGTATTTTTCTAAGATTGACTTACTGTCCGGCTATCATCAAGTGCGGGTCCGTGAGGAAGACATAGAGAAAACGGCTTTTCGAACGCGTTATGGGTATTATGAGTTTGTAGTTATGCCTTTTGGTCTTACGAATGCACCGGCGGCATTCATGGATCTTATGAACCGAGTGTGCCAACCTATGTTGGACAAGTCGGTAATTGTGTTCATCGACGACAAACTTGTTTATTCTAAGAGTATGAAGGAACATGAGCACCATTTGCGTGAAGTGTTGAAGACATTGCGAAAGGAGAAGTTAGGTTCAATTCCTTGGCCACATTGTGAACAAAGACGGTATTCAAGTATATCCAGGGAAGATAGAGACGGTGAAGAGTTGGAGACAACCGACTACGCCTACGGAAATCCGAAGTTTTCTCGGATTGGCCGATTATTATCGTCAGTTTATCCAAGATTTTTCTAAGATCGCTTCTTCGTTGACGAAATTGATAAGGAAGAACGCGAGATTTATGTGGGAGAACGAGCAAGAAATTGCTTTTCAATTATTAAAAGAGAAATTGTGTCAAGCTCTGGTGTTAGTGTTACCGGAAGGGGTAGAAGACATGACGGTTTATTGTGATGCTTCTTTAAATGGGCTCGGGTGTGTTTAGATGCAAAGAGGTAAAGTCATCACTTACGCCTCTCGACAATTAAAGGAACACGAAAAGAGATACCCGACTCAAGATCTCGAATTGGCGGCGGTGGTTCATGCGTTGAAAATTTGGCGCCACTACTTGTATGGTGTCAAGTGTACGATTTATTCGGACCATAAGAGTTTGAAACATCTCTTTACTCAACGAGATTTGAATTATCGTCAACGTAGGTGGATGGATGTGGTAAAGGATTATGATTGTGAGATACTTTACCATCCGGGAAAGGCGAACGTGGTCGCGGATGCGTTGAGTCGAAAGAGTCAACATCCGGCGATACGAGTAGGATCGTTACGCATGATTATTACTAACGATTTCCTTGTAAAGCTTGGTGAGATTCAAATAGAAGCGTATGTTCACAACAAGCATGAAGAGCGGATTGTGGGGCAAACGGAGTTCATTACTATGGGCTCGCGTGGTTTGTTGTCGTTTCAAGGAAGAGTGTGGGTACCTAAGATGGGTGGTAACCGACAAGTGCTACTAGATGAAGCACATAAGTTAAAGTATTCCATTCATCCGGGTGCAACGAAGATGTACTATGACTTGAAGAAAGATTATTGGTGGCTCGGTATGAAACGTGATGTGGTTAAGTATGTTGAACAATGCGTCACGTGTTTGCAAGTTAAAGCAGAACACCAAAAGCCGTACGGTAAGTTACAACCCTTGGAAGTCCCGAAATGGAAATGGGAGCACATTACCATGGACTTCATTACCAAGTTACCAAGGATGGCGCGAACCTAATACAATACGATTTGGGTGATTGTTGATCGATTGACGAAAAGTGCTTTGTTTCTTCCCATTCGGGAAACGATATCGTCAGAGACTTTATTCAAGTTGTTTATCAAGGAGGTGATATCGAGACATGGGGTTCCTATATCTATTGTTTCAGATCGAGATACTCGTTTTACGTCTCGGTTTTGGAACAAGTTTCATGAAGATATGGGTACTCAATTGAAAATGAGCACGGCGTATCATCCTCAAACGAACGGTCAAACCGAGCGTACGAACCAAACGTTGGAGGATATGTTAAGGGCGTGTATTATTGATTTTGGTGGAAGTTGGGATGAGCACTTGCCATTGGTGGAATTCTCGTACAATAATAGTTACCACACTAGTATTGGAATGCCACCGTATGAGATGCTTTATGGGTGTAGGTGTCGAACTCCCATTTGTTGGGGAGAAGTGGGTCAAAGAGAGATCGGGAGCTCCGATTTGGTTTTGGAGACGAATTCTAAGATTGAGATGATTCGGGCTCGACTTAAAGCGGCACAAGATAGATAAAAGTCTTATGCCGATAAAGGTAGGAGAACGATTGAGTTTCAAGAAGATGACATGGTGATGCTTAAGGTTTCTCCATGGAAGGGTGTTATTCGATTTCGAAAGTGAGGAAAGTTAGCTCCTCGGTTTATTGGTCCTTTCAAGGTTTTGTCACATGTTGGTGAGGTTGCTTATCGACTAGAGTTACCCGAAGAACTTACGGGAATTCATAACACATTTCATGTTTCCCATCTTCGTAAGTGTCTTGCGGATGACTCGACTTGGGTGCCTTTAGATGAGATTACGTTGAATAACAAGCTAGAGTATGCGGAAGAACCGGTTGCAATCCTTGATGAGAAGGTTAAGATGTTGTGAAACAAGGAAATTAGAACTTTCAAGGTGCAATGGCGACATCGAAAGGGTTCCGAGTTTACATGGGAATCCGAAGAGTTTGTCTTGGTCTATCTTCCAGCTTGTCATGCGGCTTGGATCGCGAGGACGCGCTCTGATTCAAGTGGGGGAGAGTTGTAACATCCCGTTTTTCCCGTACGTATTGAAAGGTACATACTTAATCATTTGTACGTTTATAACTCGTTAGCTTACGCGTAAATGTATGAATATATGTGTGTGTATATATATATATATATATATATATATATATATATATATATATATATATATATATATACTTGATAATGTGTGCTTAAGCAAGTCTATATGTGGGTTTTGATAGCGTTAAGTCTTGCGAGACTATAGTTGAAGGTTAGGTGAGAATAGGAAGCGGGTTTGGAATGTACAAAATTAATTAATGTTGAAATTTGTTTAAGATGGTCGAGCTGCTCAGTTACAGCCTTAGGCCGCGCCGCGACAAAATGGTCCGCGCCGCGGCAAAACAAGCAAACCAGGAACAGAATGAGGGTTAAGAAGGGTTGATTTTCATGTTGAATGTCACGCCACGACGAATTAGGCCGCGCCGCGGCAGTCCTGCTGGACAGAATCCGGACTTAGCTCATATTAAGTGATTTTAAGGGGTAATTTGGTAATTTGGCATGTAGATCAGATTGGAGCATTAAATCTCATCCACTTGTTCATTTAATTCAATTCCTTTTCCCTTTTCTTTCTATTTTCTCTCCCAAAACTTAAAACCCAATTGAATTAAAAGTGAGATTTGAGAGTGAAGGATTGAGGGTTGATCTTTGGAGCAAGAATTAAAGTTGTTCCTCTTGTCTCTAGCTACCCGTTGATAGTCTCGGTAAGTTCTAACTCTAAGTTTTGAGTTTTAATTGGTTAATGGATAGGGTTTTGGTTACTAGGGACTTGTATGACCCATTTGGGGTTAAAATGGGTGAACTTGGGTTATGTGGGTGAAAGGAAATCTTAAATAGCTATAACCTAGGGTTTGGCCTTATGATTTAAGATTTGTAAGTATTAATGGTGTTGTTAAGCTTTAAAACACTTGTTTAATGCTGAAAGAGTGTTAAAATGGGTCAAAAGGGGTAATGTTGACCTAGTTTGGGTAAAATGGGTATGAATTTCCCTAAGTTGCGATTAATTAATGTTAGTAGACTTAGATCACTAGCTTTAGTGATTTAATATGAGTCTTGGCCATTTATGGGCGGTTTTGAGGTAGGTGAGCTATTTAATGCAAATGGGTCATTAAATGCTCAAGTGATATGTAGTGTGGTAAGTTCCACTAGTTGTGTAATTAAATGTGTACTTATGTATTAGGTACGTTGCCTTGAAGTTTCGGAAGTGCATAATCATCACCGAAGTGTTAAGGTGAGTGGAATAATTATATGCGTGCATATATGATGTATTTATTTGTGTAGTTGAGTTGTGAAGTGTCGACGTGTTAAGACACCACTCCTCACGTGGCGAGTGAAGTGTCGATGTGTTAAGACACCACTCGGGAGTGAAGTATGGATGTGTTAAGATGCCACTCCGAGAGATGTAACGAGTGAAGTGTCGATGTGCTAAGACACCACTCGGGGTGAAGTGTCGAAGTGTTAAGGCACCACCCGGGGTGAAGTATCGACGTGTTAAGATGCTACCCGTGGGGTTAGTGTACGAAGTGTTAAGTGCACTAATGGTTGTTATGAACTCCGACGGTCTTTAAACACTATTCCCTCGTTCGTTTGGTTAACCATGGTTGTGTGTGTGGATTGTAGCATATTATATTGTTTAAATTATATGCTATTGTTATGCTAGCTCGTATGGTGGAAGGTTTAGTGTTATACTTGTGATGGTATGATTACTTATAATGCTAGCATGTATGCGGTAAATGCGTAAGTGATTGCAAGTAAGTAGGTTGTATATGTAAACGTATAATTGTTGCACTCACTAAGCATTAGCTTACCCCTCTCGTTGTTTATCTTTTTAGATGCAGGTGTGGACAAGGGCAAGGGGGTTGTTGGGCACTAGGTGTCCCTTGATGATGTTATGTTGGAGCTTTTGGAAGTTGGCCTAGCGTTTTGGGTAGTTTAGTCCCAAACCATGCTCGATGTATTGTTTGGTTTAAAACTATCATTTTTGTATTGGTCAAACTTGTATCACATTCGTTAATGGCCTTTGTGCCTTTTGTAAACACTAAACTTGTTGTATGTTTTAACGAAACGTGTGGAATGGTTTACATATCTAATTGGTGCGTAAATGTGTATTATTTAAAAAAAAAATTATCGTATGGAATACGGGTTGGGTTGTTTCAACAATATGCTTAATAATTAACACATAATACAGGCAACTAAAACCCGATCATGCAGTAACTAGCAAGTAAATTGACCAGTTCGATCCACAGGGAGAAGTTTGTTTTTAAGATTTTACCACGATTAATTATTCTAAAAGGGAGGTTTTGTGTTTGAAGTTGTATTTTCGTTTAACGAAACAGTAAATAAATATAGTAATTAACAAGAATGAGAATGCGATGTTTACTTCTATGCTTGATAAATGACAGGGATTGTTCTTCTATAATTAAAACTGTTATGTAATAGTTACAATAGAGCACTTTATATCAATTTCACAATTTCTATAAACTTAAGAGCTATGTTTAATCAACAAGATTCTTTCGTGGTTAAATTAACATAAAACCTAGTTTACTAAAATCACTCTAAGTAAACTACATGATTGTATATCCTAAATATCGTTCAATTAACATCCTATACTCACATATAGGTGGCTAGATCACTAGGTGTTGAAGTATAAGCTATGGTCTTTGATAAATTCACATAAACCAAGTCATAACTTACATATTGAACTAGGATACAAGGATGATTACAACTATGGATCTTTTGAAAGAACATGGTGATTTAGATTGATTAACTAACTAGATTCAACCCGGTTAAACTCACGTGAAACCTAAATTACAACAATCACTTGAGGTAATTTCATAACTATGTTGCTTTGGAATTTATTCAATTACCGAATTAAACACATAACAAAATCACTTAAGTTATACATCTAATCGTCTAGATTACTAGGTGTATTGAAGTATAGATTGTTTTCCTAGTTAACTCACATTAATAGGTTTGCAATCCATATAATTGAAGTAATGAACTAAGCAAGCATGGTTGAACTAGATAATTTAATCAATCAAACATATATATAACTAGCATAACATCAAAGTATAGAACAATCCCAAGCCATAAATCTTACATTGAAGCAAACACACAAGGCTTTTAGCCAAACATAATCATAGTAGAACTAATGGAACAGTAAATACAATTCGAATTCATGTTTAAAAGATATAGAACAAAAGTACCAATAGTGATGAATGATCCTAGCTTAATCTTGATGTTGAAAGAGTGGAGATTGACTTGCAGCCTTCCTTGAACCTTAAAAATCATATTAGAACTGAGGGAGAACGTAGTAGTGAAGGTATCTGAAGTATGTAACCAAAGGCTCTCTTAAATAGGCTAAAAAGTTAGGTAAAATGGCCAGAAATTGACCAGATGCGCCGCATCTCTTTGGGATGCGCCGCATCTCTTTACGTTCAGTAGATTCCAGCTCGATTCTGCACTCAGGACTGTCGGCAGGGGAGCAGATGCGCCGCATCTGGGACAGATGCGCCGCATCTTTCTTGGATGCGCCGCATCTGAGGCTGTTTTGGTCCAGAATTCTTTATGCTCCGCATCTGAAACTGTCGGGAGTTATTTGGTGCAGAGATGCGCCGCATCTAAGAGAGATGCGCTGCATTTGGACCTGTTTCAGTGGTTTCGAGCTGTTTTAATCTTCGTTTTGACTCTGTTTTCGCTGTTGGTCTTCATTTATTCATTCACAATGAACTTTTACAAATATACACAAATTACAATACATACGTACAACAATTACATACAAATTGAACAACTTTGGATCGAAATAACGGCAATAAACATGTGTAATTTTGGCGTTATCAAAATCCCCACACTTAAACCTTGCTTGTCCTCAAGCGAGACTTACAAGAAATCAAAATTTACAATAGTGAACACACTTATTTAATTGAGAACACAAAAATGGGAATCACACTCACTCGATATAGTACACAAGATACACAAGTTATTTAGTAACACAATAACTCACGCTATATGGAACACACACTCGGGTCACAATATATACACTTACACTTTTTATTTCACACACGAATCAAACTCACGCGTTTTGAGTATACACAACCCTTAGGAGTACACACGCTTTTATTTATTTCATAATGTAATACCCACACTTTTAGTAAATACACGAAATGAAATCACACCAAAGTCGAAAGGTGGGTTTTAAAGTCCACATTTCTTAAAAATTTGGATCCTTAGGGAAATTGGGACCTTTGCGAAAAACCTTTTATATTTTGAAAATTAGACATGTTAGTTTTTTTTTTTTTACACTAACAAGTTTTCCAGTTTTAACCTCAAAGTCCGGTTGAGGGTAACTGAAAACCGAAGCCTCAGTCGGCGCTTAGCAAGCTACTCGCCCCCATGATTGAAGTATCATGGAACTTGAAACCGGATGTCCTAAAAATGGTTTTACACAATATAGTTCATAAAATAGCATAAGTTTTTGGAAGAAACTATATCATGTCCAAATATCA